>NC_135897.1:96376769-96921769 GCF_964194155.1 Cetorhinus maximus | reverse complement strand
CTGATTTCTGAAGAGACCAATCCATGAGAGGCAGGATCAGCCATGAGTGCCACATGTGACGTGGTTATTAGGTGGGGTTGATTTTGGGTTGGTGCCTGTTGCCAAGCCGCTCTAGCCACTAGTCGTCATGGTGGTGCACCCAGGCCCACAGGTGATGTTACCATCTCCCTCTGTTTTCAGCCAGCGTCTCCCAGGCAAGAAAATCACTGTTTAGGGCCTTAATATCATGTCTGGAAGCATCCTACTGGACTTCTGGCTCCAGCTACCTCGTCTTACAATAAATCCTTGGGACCACCTTCCATCCAGTGAACGTGCCCGAGCCAGTGAAGCCAACTCTGTTTGATGAGTGCTAGCAAACGAGGGAGATTTGCCTTTGAGAGGACTGTTGCGTTTGTGATTTCCTCCTTAAGACACTCTTTAGAAACTTTCTTTGACCAGGCGTTAAGTCATCTGATCTAATATCTCCTTATGGTGATCAGTGTTAAACTTTGTTTTATAATGTACCTGTGAAGAGTCTTAGGACATTTTTATTATGTTATAGGTGCTATATAAATGTAGGTTGTTGTTGTTGTTGACTTAATGATGGTGATGTTCTTTCCTGGTCCATCTGACCCTCTGAGGCTGGTGGATAATTTTGTATGTGAGATGATGAGTGGGGGGTTAGCAGAGTCTTCTCGGTTTGCTTGACCTGCCTTGTTCCTAAAGCTTTCCAGAAATTGGCTACAATATGACTGGTGTGAGCCTGGAGAAGCCAGAGGCAAATCCTCAGCTTTGTTTCCAAGTGGTCAGCAGCTGAGGCCACATTGAACACAGCGGTTCAGTAAATTACACAGAGAGGCTCTAGTCTGCTTGCCTTAAGGTGGAGGTCAGGATTCAAATTCCGCAGGGAGTGATGGTTTAGTCTTTGCCGTAAAGATAAGCAGTCATACAAGCATAGAGGTCTACAGCACAGAAAAAGGCCCTTCAGCCCATTGAGTCTGCGCCTGTCAAACAAGTACCTAACTATTCTAATCCCATTTTCCAGCACTAGGCCCATAGCCTTGTATGCCATGACATCACAAGTGCACATCCAAATACTTCTTAAATGTTATGAGGGTTTCTGCCTCTACCACCCTTTCAGGCAGTGAGTTCCAGATTCCCACCACCCTCTGGGTGAAAAAATTCTTCCTCACATCCCCTCTAAACCTCCTGCCACTTACCTTAAATCTATGCCCCCTGGTTATTGATCCCTCCACCAAGGGGAAAAGTTCCTTCCTGTCTACCCTATCTATGCCCCTCATAATTTTATACATCTCAATCATATCCCCCCTCAATCTCCTCTGCTCCAGGGAAAATAATCCCAGTCTATCCAATCTCTCCTCATAACTAAAACTCTCCAGCCCAGGCAACATCCTGGTGAATCTCCTCTGCACTCTCTCTAGTGCAATCATATCCTTCCTATAATGTGGATTCCAGAACTGCATGCAATACTCTAGCTGTGGCCTAACCAGCATTTTATATAGTTCCAGCATAACCTCCCTGCTCTTATATTCTATGCCTCGGCTAATAAAGGCAAGTATCCCATATGCCTTCTTAACCACCTTATCTACCTGTCCCGCCACATTAAGGGACCGGTGGACATGCACACCAAGGTCCCTCTGATCCTCGGTATTTCCCAGGGTCCTATCATTCATCATGCCTTGTTTGTCCTGCCCAAGTGCATCACCTCACACTTACCTAGATTAAATTCTATTTGCCACTGATCAGCCCATCTGACCAGCCCATCTATATCCTCGTGTAACCTAAGGCTATCCTCCTCACTGTTTACCACCCCACCAATTTTTGTGTCATCCGCGAACTTATTGATCAACCCTCCTACATTCAAGTCTAAATTGTTTATATATACCACAGACAGCAAGGGACCCAACACTGATTCCTGTGGAACCCCACTGGACACAGGCATCCAGTCACAAAACCACCCCGCAACCATTACCCTCTGCTTCCTGCCACTCAGCCAATTCTGGATCCAATTTGCCAAATTGCCTTGGATCTCAAGGGCTCTTACCTTCGTTATCAGTCTCCCATGCGGGTCCTTATCAAAAGCCTTGCTGAAGTCCAAGTAGACTACGTCAAATGCATTGCCCTCATCTACACACCTGGTCACCTCTTCGAAAAATTCAATCAAATTGGTGATTCCCCCAGTGATATTACTCAGTTTCTCCAGCATTTCCATAAAATATTATGATGTAGGGCTCCTGTTGTTGGCTGCACGTGATACAAAGGTTTAGGAATACCTCTAGTTCCAGATTTTGGTTTAATGGGCCTGAGTCTTGCTGCACATGGGCACAGACTGCTTCAGTCCACTGTTGGAGGGTCAGTACTAGAAACGCGCTGTACTATCAGAGGTGCCAACTTTCAAATGAGACTTTAAATTGAAGTGCTGTCTGCCCCATCTGTTGGATAGAAAGCACCCCTAGTGAAGAAGAGCAAAGGAGTTCCCCTGATCAATATTTATCCATTCACTAAAACCTCAAATCGAGATCTGGTCATATTTCACGCTGCTGTTTGTGGGGGATTGCTGTGCACTGATTTGCTTACTGCAGTAGATCCAGGTGAATCACTGATCCAGGACGGGTGTTTACTGGAAGTCGATCCTTGGGATCACTGATCCAGAATGGGTTTTTAAAGCAGCAGGTCCTCAGGAATTACTGCACCAGACCAGGTGTTTACTGAGAGTAGATTCCCAGGATCACAAATCCGGAGCGGGAGTTTACTGCAGCAGATCCTGGGGGATCACTGATCCAGAGCAGGTGTTTACTGCAGCAGATCCTGGGGGATCACTGATCCAGAGCAGGTGATTACTGGGAGTGGATCCTGAATCAATTTTACTTGATCTCCTATTTTACAGTGTTGGTTGCTGACCTACTTTACAAACTTGCGAAAAGAGGAGGGATGGAACTTGGGAGGGTTTTGGCACAGTTTCTTTGAGTTCATTCTGTGCCCTCGCTCTCTAATGACTATAAAAACAGGTGTTTGTTTAATTGCTTCATTTAGGTTCCAACCCGTAGTTCGGTAAACAAAAGAGAGATTGTCTCTGAACCATATTGAGAAATATACTTTAGGCTTTGAGTATGGATGTTTCTGGGTCTTTAGTTCGGGTGAGCCAGTAACAGGAGTATTCTCTCTTCGGACTGATTTAAACAGCAATGTGCACTCATGTTTGGCTCTCTCTTACTCCTGGAGAAGCCTGATATTGTAGAACCTTACAGCTTCTACTGAGTGTGAAGAGCAGTGCGCTGTGCAGGTCGGTGAGGGACTGACTGGCTTTGCAGAGAATCCTCCAGACTGCCGGGTTGGTGCAACCTGTTCTTCTGACAAATCTACGGAGAGCACCAAGAGGGAATGAAAGGAATGCTGGTATTCAGAACGCAGGGAATATTTCCTGTTTGTCTCAGACACTGGGGCCTGCTGATTGTGTACAGAGGCTGGGATGGTTACACTTGCAGGCTCACCAGCAGCAGACCTTTCATATACTTGCCTCTTCACTTGCCCAGACTGCCTCATCATTGAGGAAAATATTCAGCACAAAACATTTCCGAGAAGAAGAATGAACCTGACAGGAAATGCTGGCAACTCGCAGCATTTATAAAGGGAGTTATTGATCTTTCAGGCAGACTTCATCGGAAACTCCGAATATTAAGCTTATAAGGAAGAATAGAATGAGGGAAGGGAACACAGAAAAAGAAAAGGAAAAAAGATAAAGAACATGCACATGAGAAACATATACTCCTCTCCGTTAGAATCAAAGAATGACACAGAACAGGCAGTGGCCATTCAGCCCATTGTGCCTGTGCCAGCTCTTTGAAGAGCTCAGTCACATTTCCCTGCTCTTCCCACACAGCCCTGCAAGTTTTCCCTGTATTTATCCAATTCTGTTCTGAAAGTTCCTATTGAATCTGCTTCCACCGCCCTTTCAGGCAGCACCTTCCAGATCACAACAACTTTTCTTATTTATATTTATTTTTCCTTCCTCTTTCCTTTCTCAAGTCTGTTTTTGCTTGGTGATTATTTACTCCACCCATCAGATTTCCATTGTGCACTGCAGGTATTTGAAGTTTTAAAAAATTTTTAATAAACACGTTGGCTTTCAAAGGCTCAGTTCTAAGTTGAATTTTGTCCACTATTCCAATATCCTGGATGTACACAGAGACAGACTTATTGCGATTATACAGTGACTTATCTCATTTCAGGAACATCATAAGCTGCTTCTCCCAAGTCACTTTTTGAAATGGAGCCGCTTATTTTGTAAGCAACCTAGCAGCCAATTTGTGCACAGCGAGATCCCACAAAGAGCAGGGACACAGCATCACTAATCTATTGTGGCGGTGTTGTTTTGCGGGCTGATGCTTTTGATTCTTCCATTAGTGCCATATGGGTGTCAACCTGAGCAGGCCGTCAGAGTATTTATGTCTTCTGGTTCCCAGAAATCTGAAATAATCACACTTTAAGACACAAATATTGCAGTTGACATTGAGTGTATTTCTCCATATGCTGCGGCATGATACATTGTTAGTTCGGTGCTCAGACTGTAGAGCAGTCGCGAGTAATGTGGCATTCTGGATACTAATGTATGCACAAAACAATATAGTTCCTAACTGTTGTCAACTAAAATAACAATATAACACAGGCCTCCATTTAATGTCTCATTTGAAAGATAACCACTTCCAAAAATGCAGCATCACTCTCCCCTGCCGAGTGTCAGCCTAGATTATGTGCTAAAATTCTGGAGCATGCATCTCTGTCTACTTCTCTACTTAAATAGTTTGTGTGCGTGTTTGCATCACCCTCTTTCTTTGTCTGTCTCTCCATCTCTCTCTGTCTCAACAGTATCTGCTAGTCACTCCCTCAGTACTGGAATAAGTTGACTTGTGATATCAACATAATTATCGGTTTAATTGTGTAAATGATGTATTCTGAACCAATTAGAAAGGATCTTGCAACCATCCCTCCCGCCAGCGGGTGGACTAGGTACATGGGCGGGTGGGAGGGAATCCAGTTTAACGTTAAATGTGAAGTAAATGTCTTTACAGCCTCAGAGGTTTTATGTACTGTATTTGGTTTCGAGTGAGAGAGGTGCGAAACAAGTGAAGGGGAGAGTGTAGCCTGAGTTATGCAACCACATGTGGTACTGAATTGTGAAATATTCCTCCTGCTCTCAAATATCCCAAAATGATTTATAGCCAATGAGCTTGTTTTGAAGTGTAGTTTACTGTTGTAATTAGCAAACTTGGCAGCCAGTTTGTGTGCAACAAACTCCCTTAAAAAACAATGTGAGAATGACCAGATAAATATTGACCAGGGTATTGGAGAAAATTCCCCTACTTTTCTTTGGAATAGTGACATGAGAGGTCAGACGGGGCTTCAGTTTAATTTCTTAGCCAAAAGATGGCGTATTCGACAATGCAGCACTCCCTCAGTACTGCCCCTCTGACAGTGCAGCACTCCCTCAGTACTGCCCCTCTGACAGTGCAGTACTCCCTCAGTACTGCCCCTCTGACAGTGCAGCACTCCCTCAGTACTGACCCTCCGACAGTGCAGCACTCCCTCAGTACTGACCCTCTGACAGTGCAGCACTCCTTCAGTACTGCCCCTCTGACAGTGCAGCTCTCCTTCAGTACTGACCATCTGACAGTGCAGCACTCCTTCAGTACTGCCCCTCTGTCAGTGCAGCTCTCCTTCAGTACTGCCCCTCTGTCAGTGCAGCTCTCCTTCAGTACTGACCATCTGACAGTGCAGCACTCCCTCAGTACTGACCCTCCAACAGTGCAGCACTCCCTCAGTATTGCCCCTGCTCCGGCAGTGCAGCACTCCCTCAGTGCTGACCCTCTGACAGTGCAGCACTCCCTCAGTACTGACCCTCTGACAGTGCGGCACTCCCTCAGTACTGACCCTCTGACAGTGCAGCACTCCCTCAGTACTGCCCCTCTGACAGTGCAGCACTCCCTCAGTGCTGACCCTCCGACAGTGCAGCACTCCCTCAGTACTGCCCCTTTCCGACAGTGCAGCACTCCTTCAGTACTGACCATCTGACAGTGCAGCACTCCCTCAGCAGGGAGTGCCGCACTATTGGAGTGTCAGTACTGAGGGACTGACGCACTGTCAGAGAATCAGTACTGAAGGAGCGCCGCACTGTCGGAGCAGGGGCAGTACTGAGGGAGTGCCGCACTGTCGGAGGGGCAGTACTGAGGGAGTGCCGCACTGTCGGAGAGTCAGTTCTGAGGGAGTGCTTCGTTGTCAGAGGGGTCATACTAAGGGAGCGCTGCACAGTTGGAGGAGTAGTATTGAGGGAGTGCTAAACTATCAGAGGGGCAGGACTGAGAGAGTGCAACAATGTCACAAGAATGAAGAGAGGCGATATAAAGTAAATGATTGATTGAATTTTAAATGGGGCGCAGCTACAAAGAAACCCGTGGAGTGTACGCATGTTAATCTGTGAAGGTGGCAGAGTAAGTTGAGAAGGCTGTTAAACTGACATTTTGCATCTTTGAATAAGAGCAAAAAGCGCTAGAAATTCTCTCCAGTTCAGGCAGTATCTGTGGAGAGAAACAGAGTTAACATTGAGATCGTTGAGTCTAAATCAGAACCATATTGTAACTGTTCTGATGAAAAGTCATAGACCTGAAACGCTAACGTCACTGAAATTCCAGTGACCAAGTGCATCCTGGAAATTATTACTCTGTGTATTCAAGGTCTGTGTAGGGAAAGTGTGAACCTTTTGCCCCATCTCATGTTGGGAGCAGACGAAGTTTGACCTGGGGACTGAGGGGTGGGCAGTCCTCCTGTGCTATCTCAGGAGGAACTTTCATAGCTTCAGAGGGGCTGCTGGAGAGATTCAGACTCCTGCCTGTAGCTCAAAGTCTATCCCACTTAAAGGGAAGGAATCTGGCTGTGTGAATGAAATTTGAATGTTTGAGTGAGAATGTGGGGCTGTGAGTGAGCCTAGGCTCGGGGTGTGTTTGGGAGTGACTGAAGCTCATTATCCTGCACTCAGGGCCCCTGGAAGGTGGGGACTGTAATCTACAGCGGTAAAAAAAGTCAACTATTTATTTGAGGAGGTGTGCCGCAGGTGATATGTGACAGATGAGGAGAGAGGGTCAGAGAGTTCGGTAGGGGTGTGTCTCTCCGGGGCTGCTGACTGGCTCCTACATTGAGAATACCTGCTGATCAAGCAGCCCAACAAATTGTGGGGTAACATTGCCGGTGCAGTTCCAATTCCCTCATTCTCATGAATCACCTCTAGGAACGTTGACTGCTTGGTGCTTTTGCCTGATATTTAAAATGAAGTTTGTTTTCTGGTGGCCTCTTGCAGTTTGCAGATTGTGAGTGACAGGAATGGATATGCAACCTCAGCTCTTGTTACTGTATCCTCCAAATCCATGTTATCACCAAGCTCCTGGCAATGCATGAGAAACTCAAGAGGCTGCAATCAGAGTAATGAGGCTGCATCTTTTCAAAGTTGTTGGATCTGCACCATGTAGAGCCGACTGTATTAGCTTGGGGCAGGATCTATTGTACAGTCACTCCCATAACTCAAGGTTTAAATATTTGTACAGAGTATCTATGCTTCAGAAACAGTGGTTAGTTGTTGACATGGTTTCTGCTCTGTTTACCAGCCAATCATAAAAATCTCTCCCTTCTCTCTGTTCTGTTCCTCCCCCCTCTTCTTTCTCTCTCCTCCATTCTTTGCTCCCCCTTTCCTCTTCCTCCTCTCCCCTCATACCTCCCTTTCCCCCTCCTCTTTATTCTCCCCTTCTCCATTTCCCTTCTATCCCCTCTCCCCTCTCTCTCCCCCCACCCCACTGCATACCCTCTCCTGATGGTTTTCTGGCTTTAGTTGAATCTCTGGGAGACGTTGAGCAGAGGTGTGGAGCTCCTCCGACAGGGACAATGTGATATTGCAATACTCTGCATGACCAATACTGATGTTAGTGACTGAATTTGGTGAGCAGAATTGCTGCTGTGCACTCTGCCCATCTACATTCTGTCCCTTTGCACATTGTACTCTGCTTGGAATGTATTGCACAGAGAGACTGGGCCACCCTGCTCTCACACAATAATAATCTGCTATTTTGTATATATCTAATCTTTCGGACTCACTGTACTCAAATATTTGCTTGCAAACCAGTCATTTAATGATGACACAGCCACTATATAAAAAGTGCAGGAAATCTCAAATTGAAGAAGCACAACAATTTCATGCTTCAAATTCATCCAAAGCCTGCAAAACTGATGTGGAGGGAAACACAGCATAGTGTGAAATAGAGAAAGAAGTGAGCTAATGTTAGAAAAGGACCTGGAAGGCTACATTCAGCTGTAACACTTGCATTTTTTTAATTCTTTAATGAGATGTGAGTGTTGCTGACTAAGCCAGCATTTGTTGCCCATCCCTAATTGTCTTTAAACTGAGTGGCTTGCTAGACCATTTCAGAGGGCAGTTAGGAGTCAGACACATCGCTGTGGGTCTTGAGCCACATGTAGGCCAGACCAGGCATGGACAGCAGATTTCCTTCCCTAAAGAACATTAGTGAACCAGTCAATTATAGTTTCATGGTCACCATTACTGAGACTAGCTTTCAATTCCAGATTTTGTTAGTTAAATTTAAACTCCACCAGTTGTTCATGATGTGATTTGAACCTATGTTCCCAGAGCATTAGCCTGGGCCTTTGGATTGTTAGTCCAGTGACTTTACCATTCCATGACCATCTCGCTGTCTAGTCTTGATTTGTGAGACTTGATAGTAAGTCATGCTGCACATCGCCTGGTGCACATGAACTCACACTAGTGAGACTCACTCTGGAGCATAGACACTGGCTGAGGCTACTGTGCCAGGGGTACTCAGGGCAGTGTAGCAGCACCCTAGAGGTGATTAACTTAGGACTCACAGCAGACTGGAATGGAACCTGAGCTGTGACTGATCTGTGTGAGACTGGAGGTGATTTCCCCCCTTTGTCCTTGATTTATTGCCCATCCCTAATTTCCCTCCAAGGTGGTGACGCATCTACTCCTTGAATTGCTTCAGGTTGTGTGTTGAAGGTGCTCTGATGGTGCTGTTCAGGAGGGAGTGGATTGATGTAGTGTTGGTACCAATTTGAAGTCACATTCAGGTCTAGAACAGGCGCAGGAGGGCAGCAGGATTCCTCCACTAAAGGACATTAGTGAACCAGTTGAGTTTTTACAATGATCCAACAGCTTCATGGTCACTTTTACTGAGACCAGTTTTTTAACCCCAGATTCTGTTTTACAACTGAATTCAGATTCTCAAACAGTGACAATGGGATTTGAAATGACCTCGCTGGATTATTAGTCCAGGAGAAGCAGTAATCTATACCATCCCAATTATCCAGCTCCTTTTCATGGATAGCCTTCAGAGCAGTCTGCTGTTCTCCAAAGTGATGAATTGTTTGAACTGGTTCAGGGTGGTGTTTACTGAAATGAATTAGTCCACATGTGTGTTTACATACATGGAGCATGTCTACAGCAGGTGAATCAAATCACTGAATCAAAGATGTGAGCAGAGGTATTTAAGTGGTACACACATGTGGGAGGAACATTTTGCACTGAATGTATTTCCTCAGCCTTTCCTTCTTCAAAAGTAGTTGGATACCCCATCTCATGACAAAGGCTTGCAATTCTATAGTGCTTTTCACAATCGCAGGACACACTGAAAGGCTCTACAGCTAATGATTAACCTTCCTGTCATAATGTTGGGTGTCTAAACTGGGCAGGGTGAGTCAGGAATCTGCTTCAGGATTTATTTACTATCCTGAAACCACTTTTATTTTGGGATTTGATCCATAGGCTTTACAGATCGCTGTCAGCAATCTTTTCAACTGGACAATTAATCTCAAAATAGCAATTTTTATGAAAACTAAATTTCTGAGACCTGCTCAGGGCTGTTAAAAAGATTCTGTTCTTAAATTTTCACCTATTGCCCTGCCCCAGTGAAATGGGAGCAGGTGGTGGGTAGTGGTAATGTCACTGGACTAGTAATCTAGAGGCCCAGGTAAATGCTCTGGGGACAATGCTTCAAGTCCCATTCTGGCAGCTGGTGGAATTTAAATTCTAATGAAAAATCCAGAATTAAAAGTTAGTCCCAGTAATAGTGACCATGAAACTATCATTGATTGTTGTAAAAACCCATCTGGTTCACCAGTGCCCTTCAGGGAAGGAAATTTATCCTCCTTACCTGGTGCGGCTCCAGAAGTTATCAGCCATGATTGAATGGCGGAGCAGACTCGATGGGCCAAATGGCCTAATTTCTGCTCCTATGTCTTATGGTCTTATTATGGTCTTATTTCCTCTTTCCATGGCTACTGTACCTTGCTGTGTTGCCTCTTCTCCACCTGTTAACCTGGAATGTCAGCTGGTCATTGTTCCATGGTTAACATTATGGTTCTTGCTCCTCTCTGGCATTCACAAACTCTCCCCTTCCCCCATCTTTCCTTTAGCACAGAGAGACATAGACCAATGGAGACTGTTCCTGCTGCTGCCTGAGACTGAACCAGTCTGTTTGCAACCTATGAAACTATTTGAACTTGTCACCACATATCCACCATTACCAAGACCACCTAATTCCACCTCTGTAACATCAATTATACCTGCCCTCCCTCAGCTCACCTGCTGCTGAAACTCTTGCCCATGTCTTTGTTACCTCGAGAGTTAACTCTTCCAATGCACTCCTGGCTGGTCTACCATGTTTGCCCTCTGGAAACTTGAGGTCATCTGAAACTGCTGCCTGGGTCTTAACATGTAGCAAGTCCTGTTCTCCTATCACTCCTGTGCTTGCTTGACTCCCAGTTAAACAATGCCTTATCACTGAAATCTCATCCTTGTTTTCACATCCATGTCCTTGTCTCTGCCTAACTCTGTAATCTCCTCCAGCCCTCCAACATACCTGCACTTTTCCAATTCTGGCTTCTTCAGCATTCCCCCATAGTCCCCACTCTACCATTGTTGGACATGCCTTCAGCTGCCTAACATCTGGAATTTCTTCTCTAAACCTCTCCCCATCTCTGACCTCCTTGAAATCTCTCCTTAAAACTTAACTCCTGGACCAAATCTGTCCTAATATCTCCTTGTGTGTCTCAGTGTCAAATTCTGTTTGGTAATACTTCCGTGAAGCACCTTGAAGTGGCTTATCTTGTTAAAGGTGCTATTTAAATGCAACTTCTTGTAGCATCAGACAGCTTGGCATGGACCTGCGCCCTTATCCTGTTTCTTGATGTGACATTAGGCTGTGTATCTACATATCCACTGATGTGACCAGCTGTTGAGAGCCCCAACAGCAATCCCTCTTGTCACCTCAGACTCTAGTTTCGCACTGCCTTTGACTGGACTCCAGTTGGATAAGAACAGCAGGGTTGTACAGAATTGTGCCTGAGTAAAACAGAGTCAACAGTTTAATGTCCTAGCTAGAATTACGTGTCCATTCTTGTCTCCAGCTAAATGAGAGTGCTAATATCCCAGTTTCACAGAACACTCAGAGTTCTGGTTTCCTTTGTCCC
Organism: Cetorhinus maximus; assembly: GCF_964194155.1. NCBI lineage: Eukaryota > Metazoa > Chordata > Chondrichthyes > Lamniformes > Cetorhinidae > Cetorhinus > Cetorhinus maximus. The sequence continues at coordinate 96,910,225 of NC_135897.1, read as the reverse complement.
CAACCATTGGAGACTTTAATTCCTGTTTACACATTAACCAAGATCCATAAAGGTTTTACAATGTGTTTACAATGCAGAAACAGCCCATTCAGCCCAACTGCTCCATTGCTGGTGTTTATGCTTCACATGAGTTTCTCTAACCCGTCTTCATCTCATCCTTCTGTTCCTTTCTTCTTCAAGTGTTCCGCTCGCCTCCTCTTAAATGTATCTATACTATTCACCTGACACTCCCCGTGGTAGCGAGTTCCATATTCTCACCACTCCTTGGGTAGAGAGGTTCCTGCTCAGACTTATTAATACATATATTAATTACTTATCAATACATATTTTTATGGTGCTTCGTTCTGGTCTCCCTAAGTGAAAACATTTTCTCTCTACATTTACCCCATCAAATCCTTTCATAATCTTAAAGACCTCTAACAGGCCACCTCGAATCTTCTCTTATCTAGAGACAACCTGTTCGCTCATTCTAGTTGTACCTATCATTCTAGTAAATCTTTTTTTGTAACTTTGGCAATGCCTTTGTATTTTCGGATTGTGGAGTTATTGCAAACGTGGTCTAACCACCTGCTGTGTGTAAGTTTAACACAAACTGGACATAAATTCTCTGCTTTTCAATTCAGGTTAATTTAAGGTTTTATTTTAGTCGCTGGATTTTAGCATGGGAATGCAGTAAGAGGCAACTTCGACTGATTCATCAACTTTGCCTCATAGATAGGGAGCGATATTTCTCCCCCCTCCCCCAGGACACAGCCCCCGTTCATCTCGAATGAGATGTAATATTTAATCCTACGGGTTGGTTTTGTAACTTTGCACCTTTTAAGATCAGATGAGATCAGTATATGAAAGCGGGACACGTACACACAAGCCCCTGGGTTTGAAACCTGTTGTGTAAGTTTGTTAATTTAGCCCAACGGCTGCAGTGGATTCTCCGTTTTACTGTGCACCTCCCTGGAAAATGTCACCTAAACAATGCAGTCCCTCCTGATGAGAAAGTGTCGTGCGTTTCATTTATAAACGGCTGTTAAATGAAAACTGCCCCCCCCTCCCAAAAAAAAAGGTCACACTGAACAGACGCCAATTGATGATCAATCTCTAATCTCCAAGGAGCGATTTTTTTTTGTATGAATAAATCTCAAACCGCTACAAACATTCCTTAAAGTGTTGTACCCAGGATGTGTGTGGAGTAATGGGCTGGAGGGTCATTGCACAGACACTGAAATGTGCAGCATGGCCATTGAGGATAACTGGAGGGGCGACGACACTCGAGCTGATATTTATTTTGGTGCTGGACGTCTTTCTGTTTGTCCATCCCCCTGACTAAAGTTTACAGCAACCAGATCCCTGCCTGAGGCTAATCAGTCCTTGGTTTCTGATGTTCTTTACGTGTCGAACAGCAAGTGAACTCAGTGTGAAGGATCCAGTTACGTTGCTCTCTGCGTCACTGATTAATTAAAAGGTGTTCCTCCCGCCTGTTATTGGGATCTTGCTGTGCTTGTAAAAGCTCCTATGTTTCCTCAGCTACTGCACGTTAAAATTTGGAACTCGCTCCCACAAGGAGTGGTTGCAGTGAATAGCGCGGATGCATTGAAAGGGAAGGCGCACAGGCTTTTTTATTATTTCACAGGATGTGGGTGTCTCTGGCTGGGCCAGCATTTATTGCCCATCCCTAGTTGCCCTTGAGAAGATGGTGTTGAGCTGCCTTTTTGAACTGCTGCAGTCCCTGTGGTGCAGGTACACCCTATAAGGAGGAGGAAGGGGATGTCTGACATGAAGTTGGGTGCGGCAGGCTTGTGTGCAGTGCAAACACCAGAATAAACCAGTTGGACTGAATGACTGCTTGTCGCTTTAGTATCTGTTTAAATATTATGTAAGGTCATTTATTTTGTAAAGTGCTGTGCTATTTCTTTGGAGAGATATGAGAAAGTTCTGCAGTTTCTGTTTAGTTGAGGACAGCAATCTTGAAAGGTCTGCAAAATCCACTCACCCCATTGCCCCCAGAATAGTATACCTCATCTGATACCATACATTGTACACAGCAAATGCTGCAGCATACATCACATACTGTACAATATGAATCATTCATCTCCAGTGGACCAGTGATCCGGTGATGTGAGTTCAAATGTCACTGCAGCAGCTAGGGAATTTAAATTCACTAAATTAAAATGAGAACAAATAAAAAGTAGAATCATAAATGGTGATCGATAAGCTATTGGATTGTTATAAAAAAACCAACTAGTTCATTAATGTCCTTTAGGAAAGGAAATCTGCTGTCCTCACCCGGTCTGGCATGTCCTTTGAAGACAAAATCCCGCCTTCACATTGAGGATACCCTCCGGCATGTTCTGTGGCATTACCACCGTGAAAAATGGGATAGGTTTGGAACAGAAATAAAAATACCTGGAAAAGCTCAGCAGGTCTGGCAGCATCTGCGGACAGAAACACAGTTAACGTTTCGAGTCCGAATGACTCTTCAACAGAACTAAGTAAAAATAGAAAAGAGGTGAAATATAAGCTGGATTAAGGGGGATGGAGGGGGTGGGACAAGTAGAGCTGGATAGAAGGTCAGTGATAGGTGGAGATTGCCAAAAGATGTCATAGGCAAAAAGGACAAAGAGGTGTTGACAGTGGTGATATTAGCTAAGAAACGTGCTAATAGGTGACATTAAGGGGAGAAAGCAGGATGAGCAAGGTACAGATAGCCCTAGTGGAGGTGTGGTGTAGGGATCGAAATAGGCTAAAAGGTAGAGATAAAACAATGGATGGAAATACATTTAAAAATAATGGAAATAGGTGGGAAAAGAAAAATCTATATAAATTATTGGAAAAAAGGGGGATCAGAAAGGGGGTGGGGATGGAGGAGAGAGTTCAAGATCTAAAATTGTTGAACTCAATATTCAGTCCGGAAGCTGTAAAGTGCCTAGTCGGAAGATGAGGTGCTGTTCCTCCAGTTTGCGTTGAGCTTCACTGGATCAATGCAGCAAGCCAAGGATGGACATGTGGGCATGAGAGCAGGGTGTTGAAATGGCAAGCGACAGGGAGGTCTGGGTAATGCTTGCAGACAGACCGAAGGCATTCTGCAAAGCGGTAACCCAGTCTGCGTTTGGTCTCTCCAATGTAGAGGAAACCGCATTGGGAGCAGCGAATGCAGTGGACTAAATTGCGGGAAGTGCAAGTGAAATGCTGCTTCACTTGAAAGGAGTGTTTGGGCCCTTGGACGGTGAGGAGAGGGGAAGTAAAGGGGCAGGTGTTGCACCTTCTGCGGTTGCATGGGAAAGTGCCGTGGGAGGGGGTTTAGGTGTAGGGGGTGATGGAGGAGTGGACCAGGGTGTCCCAGAGGGAACGAACCCTCGGAATGCCACCGGGAGATGGGGTGAAGGGAAGATGTGTTTGGTGGTGGCATCATGCTGGAGTTGGCGGAAATGGTGGAGGATGATCCTTTGAATGTGGAGGCTGGTGGGGTGATAAGAGAGAACAAGGGGGACCCAATCATGGTTCTGGGAGGGAGAGGAAGGTGTGATGGTAGATGCGAGGGAGATGGGCCAGACACGGTTGAGGGCCCTGTCAACCACCGTGGGTGGAAAACCTCGGTTAAGGAAGAAGGAGGACATGTCGGAGGAACTGTTTTGAAAGTGGCATCATCAGAACAGATGCGACGGAGGCGAAAGAACTGAGAGAATGGGATGGAGTCCTTACAGGAAGCGGGGTGTGAGGAGCTGTACCTTGACTACAGCTCCTCACACCCCGCTTCCTGTAAGGACTCCATCCCATTCTCTCAGTTCCTTCGCCTCCATCGCATCTGTTCTGATGATGCCACTTTCAAAACAGTTCCTCCGACATGTCTTCCTTCTTCCTTAACCGAGGTTTTCCACCCACGGTGGTTGACAGGGCCCTCAACCATGTCTGGCCCATCTCCCATGCATCCGCCCTCACATCTTCCTCTCCCTCCCAGAACCATGATAGGTCCCCCTTGTCCTCACTTATCACCCCACCAGCCTCCGCATTCAAAGGATCATCCTCCGCCATTTCCCCCAACTCCAGCACGATGCCACCACCAAACACATCTTCCCTTCACACCCCCAGCGGCATTCCACAGGGATCGTTCCCTCCGGGACACCCTGGTCCACTCCTCCATCACCCCCTACACCTCAACCCCCCACCACGGCACTTTCCCATGCAACCGCAGAAGGTGCAACACCTGCCCCTTTACTTCCCCCCTCCTCACTGTCCAAGGGCCCGAACACTCCTTTCAAGTGAAGCAGCATTTCATTTGCACTTCCCGCAATTTAGTCTACTGCATTCGCTGCTCCCAATGCGGTTTCCTCTACATTGGAGAGACCAAACGCAGACTGGGTGACCGCTTTGCAGAACGCCTTCGGTCTGTCCGCAAGCATGACCCAGACCTCCCTGTCGCTTGCCATTTCAACACCCCACCCTGCTCTCATGCCCACATGTCTGTCCTTGGCTTGCTGCATTGTTCCAGTGAAGCTCAACGCAAACTGGAGGAACAGCACCTCATCTTCCGACTAGGCACTTTACAGCCTTCCGGACTGAATATTGATTTCAACAATTTTAGATCATGAACTCTCTCCTCCATTCCCACCCCCTTTCCGATCCCCCTTTTTTCCAATAGTTTATATAGATTTTTCTTTTCCCACCTATTTCCATTATTTTTAAATGTATTTCCATCCATTGTTTTATCTCTACCTTTTAGCCTATTTCGATCCCTTCCCCCCACCCCACCCCCATTTGGGCTATCTGTACCTTGCTCGTCCTGCTTTCTACCCTTAATGTCACCTATTAGCACATTCCTTAGATAATATCACTACCATCAACACCTCTTTGTCCCTTTGTCTATGACATCTTTTGGCAATCTCCACCTATCGCTGGCCCTCTATCCAGCTCTACTTGGCCCAGCCCCCCTTAAACCAGCTTATATTTCACCTCTCTTCTATTTTTCCTTATTTCTGTTGAAGAGTCATACGGACTCGAAACGTTAACTGTGTTCCTCTCCGCAGATGCTGCCAGACCCGCTGAGTTTTTCCAGGTATTTTTATTTTTGTTTTGGATTTCCAGCATCTGCAGTTTTTTGCTTTTATCTTAAGTTTGGAACAGGCCTAGCAACTCAAAACTTTGCATCCATAAGGCATTATGGGCCATCAGCAGCAGCAGAATTCTACTCGAGCACTAATTAGTGTCCTCTATAGGTTCAGCATAACCTCCCTGCTCTTGTGTCCTATCCCTATCTTGTACCCCATTAATAAAGCCTAGGATACTGTATGCAAACTTGTTGCTGGCTGTACCCTTCTGTCAGAAAGAGGGAGTGTTGAAAAAGGGGGCAGAGGATAGGTTGGGTTGGGGTTGTACTCGAGCACAATCTGTAACCTCGTGGCCTGGCATATCCCCCACTCAAACATTACCGTCAATTCAGGGATCAACCCTGGTTCAATGATGAGTGCAGGAGGGTATGCCAGGAGCAGCACCAGGCACACCTGTCAACCTGGTGAAGCTACAACATAGGACTGGTTGGATGCCAAACAGCTAAAGCAGCATGCGATAGACTGAGCTTAATGATCCCACAACCAAGGGATCAGATCTAAGCTCTGCAGTCCTGGCACATCCACTCATGAATGGTGCTGGACAATTAAACAACTCACTGGAGGAGAAGCTCCACAGATCTCCCCATCCTCAATGATGGGGGAGCCCAGCACATCAGTGAAAAGACAAAGGCTGAAGCATTCGTAACAATCTCCAGCCAGAAGTGCCAAGTGGATTATCCTCCTCCAGAGGTCCCCGGCATCACAGATGCCAGTCTTCAGCCAATTTGATTCACTTCCACGTGACATCAAGAAACGGCTGAAGGCACTGGATACTGCAAAGGCTATGGGCCCTGACAATATTCAGCAATAGTACTGAAGACTTCTGCTCCAGAACTGCCGCACCCCTAGCCAAGCTGTTTCCAGTACAGCTACAACACTGGCATCTACCCAGCTATGTGGAAAATTGCCCAGGTATGTCCTGTACACAAACCGCAGGACAAATCCAACTTGACCAATTACTGACCCATCAGTCTACTTTGTTGTCGACAGTGCTATCAAGCAACACTTAGCAATAACCTGCTCACTGATGCCAAGTTTCGGTTTTGCCATGGCTGCTGAGCCCTTGACCTCATTACTGCCTTGGTCCAAACATGGACAAAAGAGCTAAACTCAAGTGGTCAGCTGAGAGTGACTGCCCTCGATATCAAGGCAGCATCTGACTGAATGTGGCATCAAGAAGCCCAGCAAAACTGGAGTCGATGGGAATCAGGCGGAAAACTCTCCACTGGTTGGAATCATACCCAGCACAAAGGAAGATGGTTATAGGTTGATCATCTCAGTCTCAGGACATCATTGCAGGAGTTCCTCAGGGTAGTGTCCTAGGCCCAACCATCTTCAGCTGCTTCATCAATGACCTTCCTTCCATCCTAAGGTCAGAAGTGGGGATGTTCGCTGATGATTGCACAATGTTCAGCACCATTCGCGACGACTCAGATACAGAAGCAGTCCATGTCCAAATACAGCAAGACCTGGACAACAATCGGCTTGGGCTGATAAGTAGCAATTGACATTTGTGCCACACAAGAGCCAGGCAATGACCATCTCCAACAAGGGAGAATCTAACCATTGCTGCTTGACATTCAATGGTGTTACCATCACTGAATCCCCCACTATCAACATCCTGGGGGTTACCATTGGCCAGAAACTGAACTGGACTAGCTATATAAATACTATGGATACATGAGCAGGTCAGAGGCTAGGAATTGTGCAACAAGCAACTCACTTCCTGACTCCCCAAAGCCTGTCCACCATCTACAAGACTTAAGTCAGGAGTGTGATGGAATACTCTCCACTTGCCTGGATGAGTGCAGCTCCAACAACACTCAAGAAACTCGACACCATCCAGGACAAAGCAGCCCACTTGATTGGCACCCCATCCACACACATTCACTCCCTCCACCACCGACGCACAGTAGCAGCAGTGTGTACCATCTACAAGATGCACGGCAGGAATTCACCAAGGCTCCTTTGACAGCACCTTCCAAACCCACGACCACTACCACCTAGCAGGACAAGGGCAGCAGATAGATGGGAACACCACCACCTGGAAGTTCCCCTCCAAGTCACTCACCATCCTGACTTGGAAATATATCACTGTTCCTTCATTGCCTTAGAAGGCTGTGGAGGCCAGGTCATTGAGTGTATTTAAGACTGAGATAGATAGGTTCTTGATTGTTAAGGGGATCAAAGGTTATGGGGAGAAGGTGGGAGAATGGGGTTGAGAAACTTATCAGCCATGATTGAATGGCAGAGTAGACTCAATGGGCCGAATAGCCTAATAGAGTGGCCTATGTCTTATGGTCTGTTGCTGGGTCAAAATCCTGGAACTCTCCCCATAACAGCACTGTGGGTGTACCTACACCACATGGACTGCAGCGGTTCAAGTAGGCAACTCACCACCACCTTCTCAAGGGCAACTAGGGATGGGCAATAAATGCTGGCCCAGCCAGCAATGCCCACATCCCCTAAATGAATGAAAAGTCATCCATGTGATGCATGTCATGGTGCTGGAACCTGAGAAATTCAGTTCGTGGAGTAAATATTTCCTTGTGCTTGCTGTGCACCCGGCTGAGTATCAACTTTGTGCATTTGGATATTTAGCAAAAGTTAATAATGAAAGCTCATCGCCCTGCCTGAGTTGCTCGCTCAATCCTGTTAGCCAAAACCACAGGAGGTTACAACCAAATGAACGAGATGGCAGTCTTTAGGGAGGAAGTGGCAGCGAAATAAATATCACTGTAAAGAGGAGCACTGACCCGGGGAGGCAGTAATCTGATCATATCCAGGGAAAGGGGAGAGGGGACCACACAATCTCCTGCAGCACCTTTCAGATTCCACTCATGCTCCAAGTTCTGTTCCTTTTGGTTTTGATTGTTTTCTCCTCCTTGTATTGAAGTTGCTGTCACTGTTCGGGCAATTATTGCACCCAATGTGCATCAGTTTCCACTGGCGCAGGAGGGTCTCCTTTACCCGGCGCTTGTGGAGGCTGCTAGATTGCAAATTCCTGGAATGTATTCTATGAATTGTTGGAAGAGTTTATTTTTTCCCCTTGTAAGATTCAGACTTCAGTGTCCTGTCACTGTTTGCTGTGGGGGTAGAGGAGAGGACCAGGGTCTGCTGGAGGCTAGACCACTTCATCTGCCTCATGGTCTCTGCAATGTTCCCCCCCCACCCCCCCAGTAATGCGTCTGCTCAATAACAACAACAAACACCAACAGTCACTTCAGCGGATGGTTGTCTTGTTGCGGAGGTGGATGTTTCACTGTCAGATTCCGTCTGTTGGCTCAACCAGGAATTGGCGAACTTCCAAATGAGGGTTAACCGAGTTCAGATGCCGACGGGATTGAACTCAATGCCCTGTCGCTGGGAGTTGAGCAACAGGCTCCTGTGGGCAGGGTTGGGTTGGGCTGCCTCCCAGAGCCCACATTCTTGTGGAAAGTTGAAGAATACAGATTAATATTTGTGCTGTGACAGCCGGGCGAGAAATTCTTTGCTAATGAACACATGGAATTTTCCCCATTGAGAGAGAGAGAACGTTTTGCACTGTTCCCCACTGGGAGCAGGAAGGGGAGGATCTGTGCACTGTGTTTATCTATCTCTACTCTCGCTCCCTCCCTATCAGGGGCTGCTTGAACATTCACTTGACACATCTGACGGTGAAAATTAAACTCGTTGCGGTTTTACTTGGTGGCAATTGACGCTTCCGTCTGTCTGGCACTTGTGATGGCGAAGCGGGAGCTTCTGGATGATGTGTTAGTGTGGACAGGGAGCCTGCTCCATCTTCCCATTCACTCTGTGCTGCAATTGGGACCTGCTCCTGCTGCACACTCACTCTCTATGAAGCCACAGGTCCGACATTGTGATGGGTTCTTGGCTCCCGCCTTCTCGCCCTCACCTGGGGAGATTGGAACTGTTTGGTTCGTCAGATATTAGAGGATTAAATGTTGAGTTAGCTGGGCCTTTGTTCTCTGTCGGTTCTGAATGCAATGTTCACATAGACAACATTAAAACAAACAATACTTTCACAAGGTGCCACAGTCAGTGGGAGTGTAAAATGCTTGTAACTGAAACATGATGCCATGACTTACCACACTTGCCTGTGGTAATACAATCCATTGTGCTGAATGGCTGTAGTGTGTTACATGATTTATACAGAATGACCAATAAACTAGTACCATGAGGCTAATTAGTGTCAGGTGAATTTAGGGAATCCAATCATTCCTGGAACCTACTGATCGGGATCACTGCTGTCTTGCTATCAGGAGAGCATAAGAATATGGCCATTTGTTGTACTCAGTGCCTCTATGTTCCCAAAATATCGATCCTGCATGATCAATTAGTACTCAAATATAAAACCAGGTTATACAATGATTTTCTGACAACAATTCAGCTTTCTCACCAAATGCCAGTGGTTTTACCTTTGGCTTCTATCTACAAGATACCACGCTTTAAGAATCTGGTACTTTATAAATATACTCTGACCATCAGAATGAGTTCTTGCTAATATTATCGTACACCATATCACGTGGCTGGGGTAAATTTCTTTTCCGAGATTGGTTCAATGCCAAGGACCCTTAAACTCATTTGGTCCGAATTATTGCAGCTCCCTGCTTGTCCATTACAGCGCTCCTTAAATCTGTCCAGAGCCCCGGCATCGACTCATTTCAGCTATAGATCCCCTCTGTAAAGAAATACCTCCCGCCACCTGTCTTAAACATGCTGTTTGGACAGATGCCAGATAAGTTTAAAGCTCCAGCGTCAACAGCTTTGGTGGCTCACAGTTTCTCAACATCAGTCACTCAAGGCCCTTGAGGAATAAGCTGGCAATCTTGACTGATTTGATGGTCAGAACTGTGCTGACTTCACTGGTCAAGATGTTTATCTGACTGTGCATCTGACTGAGGTAAATGTTCTGGTCTAAGTAGTTGTAGTCATTCTTGGTTTTTAACTGTGCTTCAATTCCACCCTTGTTGGGTGGAGATTCAGGCCTCTATTATTAACTATATTTGGAATATGAGTGATGTGAGCTTGGCCACATTTATCACCCCGCCCTAGTTCCTTTGAAAGCGTTGCAGTCATGGTGCAGGACTAGTGTCAGGTGTAGGCCGGACTGGGTAAGGGTGGCAGGTTTCTGTTCCTGAAGGGCATTGACAAATGAGTTGGGTTTTCATAGCAATCAATAACTTGTATTTATACAGTGTCTAGAATGCAGTAAACTGTCCAAAGGCAACTCACAGGAGTGTAGGCAGATATAAAGGAGGTATTTGGAGAAGTGATCGAAACCATGCTCAAAGAACATGTTATGGAGCAACTTAAAGGGGCTAGCGAGATTGAGGGGGAAATGGTGATGTAGTGGTAATGTCACTGGATGAATACTGTAGTGGCCCAGGCTAATGCACTGCAGACCTGGGTTCAAATGCTACCACGACTGGTGGTGGAATTTGAATGCAAATAATTTTTAAAAATCTGGAATTGAGTGCTAATCGCAGTAATGGTGACCATGAAACCATCTAGTGAAAACACATCTGTTTCATTAATGTCCCTTAGGGGGGGAAATCTTCGGCCCTTACCATGTCTGGCTTGCATGTGACTCCAGACCCACAGCAAGCTTGTTGACTCTTAACTGCCCTCAAGGGCAATTTAGGGATGAGTGACAAATGCTGGCCTTGGCAGTGTCACTCACATCAAATTAATGATTAATAAAAAAATCAAAACTAAGGTTGTCCACAGCTGAAAACACGGTTCTTAAGGGTCATGTATCAACTCATAAATTTCCAAGTGTGGTAAATTTGATTTTTCATTTTGACATAAACAAGTTAAGTCAAAAGAGAGGGCGCAGAGGAGATTTTCCAGAGTTAGACTAGGAATAGGGGACTACAGTTATGCAGGTTGGGATTGTTCTCCTTGGAGCAGAGAAGATTAAGAAGGAAATTTAATAGATGCATTCAAATTATATGAGGTTTTGATAGGGTAAATGAGGAGGAATGTGTTTCACTGGCAAGTGGTCTGTAACCAGAGGATCAAAGCAAAATACTCCGGAATGTTGGAAATCTGAAATAAAAACAGAAAATGCTGGAAAAGCTCAGCAGGTGTGGCAGCATCTATGGAGGGAGCTCTGAAGAAGAGTCATAAGGACTCGAAACTTTAACTCTGTTACCCTCCCCGCAGATACTGCCAGACCTGGGTTTTCCCAGCATTTTCTGTTTTTGTTTCTGTAAACAGAGGACACTGAGTTAAGGTTAGTGGCAAAAAGGGAAGATCATGATATTTTTTACACAGTGAGTTGTTGTGATCTGCAATGTGCTGTCAGAAAGGGCGGTGGAAGCAGATTCAATAATAATTATCAAAACAGAATTGGCAAAATACTTGGAAATTCTTTCAAGGTCAGCAATTTTTTCCATTCCCCAATTGCCTTTGAGAAGGTGGTGGTGAGCTGCCTTCTTGAACCGCTGCAGTCCATGTGGTGTAGGTACACCCACAGTGCTGTTAGGGTGGGAGTTCCAGGATTTTGAGCAGTGGTTTCTGGTCAATGATAACCTCCCCAGGATGTGGACAGTGGGGGATTCAGTGATGTTAATGCCATTGAATGTCAAGGGGAGATAGTTGGATTCTTTCTTGTTGGAGATGGTCATTGCCTGGCACTTGAGCGGTGCGAATGTTACTTGTCACTTATCAGCCCAAGCCTGAAAGTTGTCCAGGTCTTGCTGCCTATGGACACGGACTGCTCCAGTGTCTGAGAAGTCGTGAATGGGGTTGAACATTGTACAATCATCAGTGAACATCCCCACTTCTGATTATGATGGAGGGAATGTCATTGATGAAGCAGCTGAAGATGGTTGGGCCTAGGACACTACCCTGAGGAACTCCAGCAGTGATGTCCTGGGACTGAGATGATTCAATTCCAACAATTGCAACCATCTTCCTTTGTGCTAGGTATAACTCCTACAAGTGGAGCTTTTTCCCCCAATTCCCATTCGTTCAAGTTTTGCTAAGGCTCCTTGATGCCACACTTGGACAAATATTGCCTTGATGTCAATAGCAGTGACTCTTACCTCACCTCTTGAGTTCAGTTTTTTGTCAATGTTTGAATCAAGGCTGTAATGAAGCCATGAACGGAACCCAAACTAAATGTCAGTGAGCAGGTTATTGCTGTGTAAGTGCCACTGATAGTACTGTTGATGACTCCTCCCATCACTTTACTGATGATCGAGAGTAGACTGATGGGGTGGTAATTGGCTGAGTTGGATTTGCCCTGCTTTTTGTGTACAGGACATACCTGGGCAATTTTCCACATAGCCAGGTAGATGCCAGTGTTGTAGCTGTACTGGAACAGCTTGGCTAGGGGTGCGGCAAGTTCTGGAGCACAAGTCTTCAGTATTATTGCGGGAACGTTGTCAGGGCCCATAGCCTTTGTGTATCCAGTGCCTTCAGCCATTTCTTGATATCATGGGAAGTGAATTGAATTGGTTGAAGACTGGCATCTGTGATGCTGGGGACCTCTGGAGAAGGCCGCCGAGATAGATCATCCACTCGGCACTTCTGGCTGAAGATTGTTGAAAATTCTTCAGCCTTATCTTTTGCACTGCGTTCCTCCATCATTGAGGATGAGGATATTTGTGGAGCCTCCTGCTCCAGTGAGTTGTTTAATTGTCCACCACCATTCACGACTAGATGTGGCAGGACTGTAGAGCTTAGATCTGATCTGTTAGTTGTGGGATCGCTTAACTCTGTCTATCACTTGCTGCTTCCACTGTTTGGCATGCAAGTAGTCCTGTGTTATAGCTTCACCAGGTTGACAGCTCATTATTAGGTATGCCTGGTGCAGCTCCTGGCATGCCCTCCTGCACTCTTCATTGAACCAGGGTTGACCTCCCGGCGTGATGGTAATGGTAGAGTGAGGGATATGCTGAGCTTTGAGGTTACAGGTTATGATTGAGTACAATTCTGCTGCTGCTGCTGATGGCCCACAGCGCCTCATGAATGCCCAGTTTTGAGTTGCTAGATCTGTTTGAAATCTATCCCGTTTAGCACGGTGGTAGTGCCACACAACACGAAGGAGGGTATCCTCGGGCTTTAAAAAGGCTTTGCGTTGGTCACTCCTAAGAATACTGCCATAGACAGATGCACCCACAACAGGTAGATTGGTGAGGATGAAGTCTGGCTGGTTTTTCCCTCTTGTTGGTTCCCTTACCACCTGCCGCAGACCCAGTCTAGCAGCTATGTCCTTCAGGACTCAGCTAGCTTGGTCATTTGTGGTACTACAGGGTCACTTTTGGCAAAGGACATTGAGAGTTTCCAACCAGACTACATTCTGTGCCTTTGCCACCCTCAGTGCTTCATCCATGTGGTGTTGAACATGGAGGAGCACTGATTCATCAGCTGAAGCATGGGGTGCGGAGCATAGTAGGTGATAATTAGCCAGAGGTTTCCTTGCCTTTTATGGCACAGCGGATGGTAAATGCTGAGCTGCTCAAATCCCAGAGGGAAACTTGAAACTGCTGCCATAAATGTTTTACAATTTGTATTTTTATTTTGAGAGGCATACCATGAATTCAGTTGTAATAAGTCCACCGAATCTTCGTGGTGTTTTACAAAACTAAATTAAGCATTTATTAATTTAAAAAAATGATTTTAAGCACATACATAGGTCTACAAATCACTGCTATGATAACTTCTAAATCCCCTAATTAACTGAGCTCCCAGTTACACCTCCATTAGGGCAACAGTAAAACAACATAGATTTCAACAGAGTCAGGCAAAGCACATAATACCCTGGACAGGGAGATTCATAATGAATTCTCTCAGCTTTGGTTCCTGTATACAGCAGCTTGGCCCATAGCCTTCAATGTTATGATGTGCCAAGTGCTCATCCAGGTACTTTTTAAAGGATGTGAGGCAACCTGCCTCCACCACCCTTTCAGGCAGCACATTCCAGACCATCACCACCCTCTGGGTAAAAGGGTTTTCCCCCACATTCCCCCTAAACCTCCTGTCCCTCACCTTGAACTTATGTCCCCGTGTGACTGACCCTTCAACTAAGGGGAACAGCTGCTCCCTATCCACCCTGTCCATGCCCCTCATAATCTTGTATACCTCGATCAGGTCACCCCTCAGTCTTCTCTGCTGCAACGAATACCTACCTATTAACCTACCTTTACAATAAAATACTATAATATTATGAAAATTATTATATCTTCATGCCATTGCCCACGTTTGACCTGATGCCATGAGTCTTCGTGAGTTCCAGAGTCGATGTTGAAGACTCCAAGGCAACTCCCTCCTGACTGTATACCACTGTGCTGCCACCTCTGGTGGGTCTGCCCTGCTGGTGGGACAGGACATACCCAGGGATGGTGATAGTGATGTCTGGGACATCATTTATAAGATATGTCTCCGTGAGTATGACTATGTCAGGCTGTTGCTTGACTAGTCTGTAAAACAGCTCTCCCAATTTTGGCACTAGCCCTCATATGTTAGTAAGGAGGACTTTGCAGGGTCATTAGGGCTGGGTGTGCCATTGTTGTTTCCAGTACCTGAGTCGATGCCAGGTGGTCCATCCGTTTTATTCCTTATCAAAAATTTGCAGACCTATGGGGAAGGGCAGGAGCGTGGGGATAATTGGATAGTTCCTTCAAAGATCTTGAACAGGTATGATGGACTGAATGGTCTCATCCTGTGCTCTGAGATTCTACGGTGTTAAGGAGATTTGATTCAGGGAACAGACTATTTCCTGTGATTGGCAGGTCAGTGACTTTAAGGGAAAAATGCACAAAATATTTTCAGTTCATTTGCTCCCACCTGGTCTATGCCAGTGTTTGAGCTCCAAATGGTCCCACTCCCACCTTTCTTCATTTTACCTGAATAACATATCTTTCTATTCCTTTCTTCCTTTTGTGTTTATACGGCTTCCCCTTAACTTTATCTATACTATTCACCTCAACCACTCCCTGTGGGAGCGAGTTCCACTTTCTCACTACTCTCTGGGTAAAGAAGTCTGTCCTGAATTCCTGATTGGATTTATGAGCGACTACCTTATATTGATGGCCCCTAGTTCTGGTCTTATCCATAAGTGGAAACATCTTCTCTACATCCTCTCTATCAAATCCTTTCATAATCTTAACTTCTATGAGGCCACATCTCATCTTTCCCTTTCCCAGAGAAAGTAGCCCCAGTCTGTTCAATTTTTCCCCAATAGGTATAATATCTCAGTTCTGGTATAATTAGAGTCAATCTGTTTTTGCACCTTCTCCATTGCAATTATCCCTTTGCCTTGCCAAACATTAGAAAGATGAGTCTGGCTGTAAATTGTTCACTAGATTACCATGGGTTTCGTGAGAAAGTCATTGAGTACATGACCAAGGTTGAGTTTCTGCTGGGTTATGAGCCAGGAATGCATTGGCACAGGTTCAGTGTAGTGGGGTTGGCTGAAATACTTATCTTGTGAGGAGGCTGATGTTTGCCTGTTACACCAGGTCATGCTGGGTCATGGATGGAATGCACGACTGACGCAAGGAAGTTGTAGCTGCTGTTCCTGGTGGGTCAACAATATTAAAAAAATGTCCAAATTTAGAAGCAGAATCTCACATTGGCATCAAACAGAACTGTTTCTGAACAGTGTGTCCTAAAGGAATGTTTTTAGAGTGATGAGCAGGAGTTGGATTATTGACAGTACCAGACCTGGGCTGAGCCAAGTACCCTCCGTGCAAATAACTTTGCTTCAGTTTAGCTTTTTGTCATATCTATGGTTCATTCTGTGATCTGTGATCTAGGATCAGGATGAATAAACATTGAAGGTGGCAGTTAACAGAATGTGACATTTTTTTCTTGAAATTTTGTAAAACCCGGTGCCAACAAACACATCCAAAGTGGCATCTCATCGGCCCCCTGCCCTACCTCCCATACTCACCTTAATTCTGACCCCTGACCTACCCCTTCTACCATCAACTCTATTCTGATCCAGACCCCTGCCCTTCATCTTTTCCCCAAGCCTGAGCCCTACCCTTCAACTTTCTCCCAGTCATGACCCCTGCCCTTCAACCTCCCCCCAATCCTGACCCCTGCCCTTCAACCTTCCCCCAATCCTGACCCCTACCCTTCAACCTTCCCTCAAGCCTGGTCCCTGCCCTTCAACCTTCCCCCAATCCTGACCCTTGCCCTTCAACTTTCCCCCAATCCTGACTCCTGCCCTTCAACTTTCCCCCAGTCATGACCCCTGCCCTTCAACCTCCCCCCAATCCTGACCCCTGCCCTTCAACCTCCCCCCAATCCTGACCCCTGCCCTTCAACCTTCCCCCAATCCTGACCCCTGCCCTTCAACCTTCAACCTTCAGCCTTCCCCCAAGCCTGGTCCCTGCCCTTCAACCT
This sequence comes from Cetorhinus maximus, assembly GCF_964194155.1. Classification (NCBI taxonomy): domain Eukaryota; kingdom Metazoa; phylum Chordata; class Chondrichthyes; order Lamniformes; family Cetorhinidae; genus Cetorhinus; species Cetorhinus maximus. The sequence continues at coordinate 96,893,762 of NC_135897.1, read as the reverse complement.
TCCCCAATCCTGACCCTTGCCCTTCAACCTTACCCCAATCCTGACCCCTGCCCTTCAACCTTCAACCTTCCCCCAAGCCTGGTCCCTGCCCTTCAACCTTCCCCAATCCTGACCCTTACCCTTCAACCTTACCCCAATCCTGACCCCTGCCCTTCAACCTTCAACCTTCCACCTTCCCCCAAGCCTGATCCCTCCCCTGCTTCTTTCCTTGCCCTGATCTTCTTCACTGCCCCATTGCTCTCTCCTGCTCTGTTCTTCATTGTTGTCCTGACGTTGGTTCCTGCTCAGTTCTTTGACTGATCCTACTGCCATTTTACAGAGCAGTCAGAATCAATGTTGGTTTAAGTTACAAGATCCAAAACTCTTGGATGTTGGATGAGCATTTCAGAGTGACTCATGTTACTTACCCAAATGAAAGGAGATAGTCAAAGATACAAAGTGTAGGACAGCAACATAAATGAGAAAGGTTTGAGGAGTCAGAAAGACCTAAAACATAGTTGTATACATGGTGAACCCTTTAAATCCTGAATCATCCAATGGAATACCAGAGGAAACAATTCATGGATGAATGCTTAGGTCACACAGAAAGGAGAGCACAGAAACAGGCCATTTGATCCAATTGATGTTTCTGCTCCACATAAACCTCACCTCACCCTATCAGCATACCCTTCTAAAGGTAGTTTGCATGACATCAAGCTTGAGTTGTAAAATACTGTGAATTGTTGGAAAGTCAATGGCAAAATTTTAGCAAATTAACCCCCATTGACACTTTAAAATCGCTGAGCCAACCGTACTAACTTCTGTCACTCCTAAAGCCCACTTTTCCTTTGTTGCCAGCTGACACCTCAATTTCAGTCATTCCCTCTGAATCTCTGGAATCCCTCCCCCCACCCCACACATCCTGACTCTCTGGATCCCTCCCTGCACCCCATATGCTGAGTCTCCTTGTAACCCCCTCCCTGCATTCAATACCCAGTGACAGTCACTCTGCCAGTTAGAGCGTGTCTCTCCTGCCCCTTTCACATTCTGCCTGATAATGTGTATTGAGATGAGTTTGTGGGGAGGACGGACACTGGGATAGTACACACTGCAGCAAGCAAGTCATTTATTGGAGAAATTATAAACCCAATAACTGGGCTTGAATGGGGCTGAGAGGAATGACAGAATGGTGATGCTCAAAACCAGAATCTCTATAACTAGGCAACCTGCTTCAGCACTCAAATCATCAACGCGCAACTCCAGAGTCTCCGTGACAGGCAAGGGAAGAATCTCCCAAGCTCGGCACCATAAAAACTATATCTCAGTTGTGCCTTGAAGACAAAATGACTTCTGATTAATGGTACGGATAGATTCAGGATATGTGCACAGATTTCAACTGCTAATATTTTGATGTAACAAGGCTGTAGACTTTCTGAAAGACTTACAAACTGAATTTGCTGCATTGTTATGATCTAAACCACATCCCAGTCTGTTTTTTGCCCCTCTTATGCCTTGGTGAAATCAATGTAAGTTGTTGTTGGTGTTGTTAAATCTACACACACACACTTCCCAGCCAGAAACTTACGCACCAGTAGCAGAAATCTGCACATCTTGGCAACCCTGGGATGCTAAGGACAACTCCAGGAGTCGACTGCCCCAAGATTGGCTGTCTTATGACAGATTTGGTTTGGAACCTTGGAGCTCAGTGGGCAGTTCCAGTTTTGGACAGTGGACAGTTCCAGTTTTGGACAATGGACATTTCTGGTTTTGGACAGTGGACGTTTCCAGTTTTGGGCAGTGGACGTTTCCAGTTTTGGACAGTGGACGTTTCCAGTTTTGGATAGTGGACAGTTCCAGTTTTGGACAGTGGACGTTTCCAGTTTTGGACAGTGGGCATTTCCAGTTTTGGACAGTGGACATTTCCAGTTTTGGACAGTGGACGTTTCCAGTTTTGGATAGTGGACGTTTCCAGTTTTGGACAGTGGACGTTTCCAGTTTTGGACAGTGGACATTTCCAGTTTTGGACAGTGGACGTTTTCAGTTTTGGACAGTGGGCATTTCCAGTTTTGGACAGTGGACATTTCCAGTTTTGGACAGTGGGCATTTCCAGTTTTGGACAGTGGACGTTTCCAGTTTTGGACAGTGGGCGTTTCCAGTTTTGGATAGTGGACGTTTCCAGTTTTGGACAGTGGACATTTCCAGTTTTGGACAGTGGACGTTCCAGTTTTGGACAGTGATATGCAAACCCAAGCTTCCCAGAGCAGGATTGCTACATCATCATGTTGTCCTCGACATTCAAAACACTTTTGTACAAAGAGTGCCCAAAATACAATGATTTCATGACAAAATTGTATATTTAGATCCCTTTTGTTGGAATACTAAATAATTTGACATTGTTTCTATTCAGTTCAGACACTGTAACAAACCACTTCCTCGGCTATCTCTTCACTTCCTGCTAGTTGCCTCTCTCTGTCTTGGGCTGGCTATGACCTACTTTGTCTCCTCCAGAGCTGTGCAGGACATTATTCCACGTGTTGCAACACAGCCACCTGTTAATTCATATCAAATCAGTAACAGCTCCTCCCATTTTCATTGAAGGTCATCGATAATTACTCGGTGTTATTTTCGCTCAGTGGGTTGCACCCTCACCTTAAATTGAGAAGGTTGTAGATTCAGGATCAACTTCAAACATTTGAGCTCATAATCCAGACGCCCTAGGCAGTGCTGAGGGAGTGCTGCACTGTCAGAGGGTCAGTACTGAGGGAGTGCTGCACTGTCAGAGGGTCAGTACTGAGGGAGTGCTGCACTGTCAGAGGGTCAGTACTGAGGGAGTGCTGCACTGTCAGAGGGTCAGTACTGAGGGAGTGCTGCACTGTCAGAGGGTCAGTACTGAGGGAGTGCTGCACTGTCAGAGGGTCAGTACTGAGGGGGTGCTGCACTGTCAGAGGGTCAGTACTGAGGGAGTGCTGCACTGTCAGAGGGTCAGTACTGAGGGAGTGCTGCACTGTCAGAGGGTCAGTACTGAGGGAGTGCTGCACTGTCAGAGGGTCAGTACTGAAGGAGTGCTGCACTGTCAGAGGGTCAGTACTGAGGGGGTGCTGCACTGTCAGAGGGTCAGTACTGAGGGAGTGCTACACTGTCAGAGGATCAGTACTGAGGGAGTGCTGCACTGTCGGAGGGTCAGTACTGAGGGAGTGCTGCACTGTCAGCGGATCAGTACTGAGGGAGTGCTGCACTGTCAGAGGGTCAGTACTGAGGGAGTGCTGCACTGTCAGAGGGTCAGTACTGAGGGAGTGCTGCACTGTCAGCGGATCAGTACTGAGGGAGTGCTGCACTGTCAGAGGGTCAGTACTGAGGGAGTGCTGCACTGTCAGAGGATCAGTACTGAGGGAGTGCTGCACTCTCAGATGGTCAGTACTGAGGGAGTGCCACACTGTCAGAGGAGCTGTAATGGGGGAGTGCGGCACTGTCGGAGGGTCAGTACTAAACGAGCACTGCATTCTCAAAGGGTCAGTACAAAGGGAGTGCTGAACTGTTGGGCAGTCAGTACTGAGGGAGCGTTGCACTGTCGGAGTGCTATCTTTTGGATGAGATAGTAAACCTGCCAGGCCTTTCAATTGGATTTCCTAATGTCTTGGTGAAAACTTCACTAACACTGAAAATAGGCTATCTGTTCACTATCCTATTGATGTTTGTGGGAGTTTGCTGTTTGTTAATTGGTTGCTAAATGTCATACATTACGACAGTGGCTGCACTGAAAAGTGCTTTATTTGATTTTCAGAAAGGTTTTTGATAAAGTCCCACATAAGAGGTTAGTGTGCAAAATTAAAGCACATGGGATTGGGGGTAATATATTGGCACGGATTGAGAATTGGTTGACAGACCGGAAACAGAGAGTGGGAATAAATGTATCTCTTTCGGATTGGCAGGCAGTGACTAATGGGGTGTCACAGGGATTAGTGCTTGGGCCCCAACTATTCACAATATATATCAATGGTTTGGATGTGTAGTAATTATAGTTGTAATAAACGTAAGACTGTAGCTTTAACAATAATCCTGTGTTGTAAGATCACAAGATCTGTATAAATCAATGAGTTAGCAGCGCAGGGAATTTCTAGGAGGGAGTTCTTTAGTTTGGAGTTAGATGCACATGTGTAGCTGCTGTTGCTGTCTTGTAAATAAAGTTCAATGTTTCCACCAAGAAAAGTTGCCTGGAAAATCAACTCTATAACAAACTGGCAACGAGGATAAATCAGATTTGGTACTGTCCCTTGCCCAGCGATTGTGAGTATCTAAGATAATTAAAAAGAAAGGAAGATATATTCATCTGAGATGCCACGGTTTGGCAGAATCGATCCCTTTGATCCAGCCACAGATGACTGGTCTCAATATGTAGAACATCTTGCGTTCTACTTTCAAGCCAACACAATCATGGGAGAGGAAAAGAGGAGAGCGATTCTCCTGAGTTTTTGAGGGAGCAAAGCCTACAGTTTAATTCGATGCTTGATGGCTCCCAGTGCCCCAGATTCGAAGACTTTCAGTGAATTTGTAGACCTCATTAAGTGACATTTTCAACCCAAGCCCTCAGTCACAATGCAAAGGTTCAGGTTCAATTCACGGAATAGAGCCTCAAGGGAGACCAATTCTGACATTTATTCCTTATTCAACATGAAAGTTGGGAAGACAGAGACAATTACTATCACATTTCAAGTGAATAGTAAACTCTTAAAAATGGAAGTAGACACTGATGCTTCCACCGTTGTAGTAGGAGAACACACTTTCAGCTATTTAAATAAAGGTGCTCAACAATTAAATTTGGAACAAACCTCTGCCAAGCTGAAAGCGTACACATGCAAAGAAATCTGGGTAAAAGGTATCACCAGAGTACTTGTTATTTATAGTCACCAAACAGCACAGCTACCAGTATAGAAGGCAGAGGACCAAGCCTACTAGGTCAAAATTGGTTGAGGGAAATTAACCTTGATTGGCCCGTGAGGTTTCAAAAGGAAGCAGGAAGAGTTCCTGAGTTGGAAAAGGAACAAGGCAAGATACTTCAGAAAGAGCCTGGAGAGTCCAAGGACCACAGCTGGATGAAAAAGGAGTGTGTGGCCGTTCAGCAACCTGAAGAAATGAAGATTGTCTTAAACAATAACAGAAGAAGCTCAAGGAAACTCTGCTGAATGACAGAATTCAAGATGGAGCAAGTGAGTTTCACAAAGAAAAGGAAATTTTGTTGAAAGACCTTCACACACGACAAGGATCCCTCAGGTCAAAGTTTGTGCCTCTGGAAAATTATGAATAAAAACAGGAAGAATTGAATGTCGCTCTGAATAAACTGTTAGCAATGTTCAAGGTTCCAGGAGGAAGCCAACAGATACAAGAAGGAGACCAAAGAGCTGAAGAATCAGCTGAATTAATCTCAAGAGGCTTTGAAAGCAAAAGTCAAAGAACTTTCCAAGATATGAGTAGATACTGAAGTCATGGGTAGCTCAACTACCGAACTAAGACAAGGTGAGATTTCACCTGAGAGAAGACTGGCTGACAGTGAAGTCAAAAAGGAGGACGAGACTAAATTCTGTGGTAGAAAGAAGAAGACACGTAGGAAGAGGATGCAGAATTATTGTTGAGGCGCCACCTTCAAACAAGACAAAGCCTAATACTTCCCAATTTGGAGGGGAATGTGGAGGAAAGTCAAGGGAGCCAAAAAAGCGATTCATGATTTGCATAGTCATCTGACAATTTGCTTTTGGAGACACAGTATGTCAGGAATTTCAGTGGAGGACGGAAGTGGTTACCTGGTAAAGTAAGCTCTGTGCCCGGACCATTGTCACACCATGTGGAAGTAGAGGGCAGGATCACCCTTAAGCATGTGCATCATTTAAGAAGCAGGGAGATAGCCCAACAAAATGATGTTCCACCTGTAACCATTGCTGAACCTGTGGTTCCTGTTGAAGTTGCTCAACCAAGGACAGACATGCCCGATGTATCTGTCGGAATGGACGACACTGAACTGCCTGTGCCTAATGAGGTACCTGATGTTAATGCGGTTCCAGAGAATGTGGTTCCTATCAAAGAATCGGAAGTTGTGGAGCTGCGACGTTCCACACGGATCAGGAAACCACCTGAAAGACTGAACTTATAATTTCATGACCTGTAATATTTAATGTCATGAGATAAATAACCTTGTAAATATAAAATGTACAGAAAAGTTAAAGGGGGAGGAATGTAGCGATTATAGTTTTGATAAACCTAGGACTATAGCTTTAAGAATAATCCTGTGTTGTAAAATCACATGATCTGTGTAAACCAATGAGTTAGCAGTGCGGGGAACCTCTAAGAGATGGTCCTTCTTTAGTTTGGAGTTAGATGCACATGTGTAGATGCCACTGCTGTTCTCTAAATAAAGTCAAATGTTTCCACCAAGAAAAGTTGCCTGGAAAATCAGCTCCATAACAGGATGAGGACACCAGATGTAATATTTCCAAGTTTGCTGATGACATGAAACTTGATGGGAATGTGAGCGGTGAGGAGGATGTAGAGAGACTTCAAGGTGATTTAGACAGGTTGAGTGAGTGGGCAAACACATGGCAGATGCAGTATAATGTGGATAAGTGTGAAGTTATCCACTTCAGTAGGAAAAACAGAATGGCAGATAATTATTTAATGGTGATAGACTGGGAAATGTTGATGTACAAAGGGATCTGGGTGTCCTTGTACACCAATCACTGAAAGCAAGCATGCAGGTGCAGTAAGCAGTTAAGAAGGTAAATGGTATGTTGGCCTTCATTGCGAGAGGACTTGAGTACAGGAGCAAGGATGCCTTACTGCAGCTGTACAGGGTCTTGGTGAGACCACACCTGGAGTATTGTGCGCAGTTTTGGTCTCCTTACCTAAGAAAGGATATACTTGCCATAGATGGAGTGCAATGAAGTTTCACCAGACTGATTCCTGGGATGGCAGGATTGTCGTATGAGGAGAGATTGGGCTGACTAGGCCCTGTATTCACTGGAGTTTAGAAGAATGAGAGGGAATCTTATTGAAACATATAAAACTCTGACAGGGCTGGACAGACTGGATGCAGGGATGATGTTTCCTCTGGCTGGGGGGGTCTAGAACAAGAAGTCACAATCTCAGGATATGAGGTAGACCATTTAGGACTGAGATGAGGAGAAGTTTCTTCACTCAGAGGGTGGTGAACCTGTGGAATTCTCTACCACAGAGGCTGTGGAGGCCAAATCACTGAATATATTTAAGAAGGAAATAGATAGATTAAAGGCATCTAGGGGTATGGGGTGAGAGCAGGAGTGTGGTGTTGAGATAGAGGATCAGCCAGGATCATATTGAATGGCGGAGCAGGCTCGATGGGCCGAGTGACCTGCTCCTGCTTCTATTTTCTATTTGCTGTGAAGTGATAGGGAGGTCCTGAGGATGTGTAAAGCACTGTAAACATGCAAATCTTCCTTTTTAAATCTTTATTTCAGTACTACACCAGCAATCTCACACTGCAGGACAACAATAATCTTGTTAGACTGATAGGAACTGACAGCAAAGGGAGGAGAGCCTTTTGGCCCAATGTGCCTATGTCAGATTTTTTAAAGAACTGTCCAGTTTAGACCCACACACCAGCACTTATTGCCCATCTCTAATTGCCCTTTGAGAAGGTGGTGGTGAAACGTGAAACTGAGGATATTGTATTTGGAGGAATTATAAAAGGATTAATTTACTTACCTTAATATCTGCCTCTGCAAAAAAAAAAGGAACTTGCATTCATTTGGAGTCTTTCACTCCCTCGGGAGGTGCCAAATCACTCCACAGATAATGAAGTACTTTTTGAAGTGTAGACACAGCAGACAATTTGCACACAGCAAGTTCCCCCAATCAGCAATGTCAGAATGACCAGATAATCTGTTTTTGTGATATTGGGATAAATGTTGGCTGAGACACCAGGGATAACTCCCCAGCTCTTCTTTGAATAGAACCATGGGATTTTTTATGTCTGCCTTAGAGAGAGGGGCTGGGTCTCTCTTTAACATTTCATCTGAAAGGCAGTACCTCTGACAGTGCAGTACTCCCTCAGTATTGCCCCTCCAACAGTGCAGTACTCCCTCAGTATTGCCCCTCCGACAGTGCAGTACTCCCTCAGTATTGCCCCTCCGACAGTGCAGTACTCCCTCAGTATTGCCCCTCCGACAGCGTAGCACTCCCTCAATATTGCTCTTCCGACAGTGTAGCACTCCCTCAGTATTGCCCCTCCGAAAGTACAGTATTCCCTTGGTATTTCCCTTCAATGTTGTAGTGCTCCCTCAGTATTTCCCCTCCAGCAGTATAGCACTCCCTCAGTGTTGCCCCTCAGACAGTACAGCACTCCCTCAGCATTGCTCCTCCAACTGTGCAGTACTCCCTCGGTATTGCCCTCCAACGTTGTAGTGCTCCCTTGGTATTGCCTCTCAGATAGTACAGCACTCCCTTAGTATTTTGCTTCCATCAGAACAGCACTCCCTCAGTATTGCCCCTCCGACAGTACAGTACTCCCTCAGCATTGCCCCTCCGACAGTCCAGCACTCCCTCAGTACTGACCCTCCAACAGTATAGCACTCCCTCAGTATTGCCCCTCCGACAGTACAGCACTCCCTCAGTATTGCCCCTCCGACAGTGCAGCACCCCCTCAGTATTGCCCCTCAGACAGTACAGTACTCCCTCAGTATTGCCCCTCAGACAGTACAGTACTCCCTCAGTATTGGCCCTCCGACAGTGCAGCACCCCCTCAGTATTGCCCCTCAGACAGTACAGTACTCCCTCAGTATTGCCCTCCGATAGTGCAGCACTCCCTCAGTATTGCTCCTCAGACAGTACAGTACTCCCTCAGTATTGTCCCTCAGACAGTACAGCACTCCCTCAGTATTGCTCCTCAGACAGTGCAGCACTCCCTCAGTATTGACCCTCAGACAGTACAGTACTCCCTCAGTATTGCCCCTCCGACAGTGCAGCACTCCCTCAGTATTGCCCCTCAGACAATGCAGTATTCCCTCAGTATTGCCCCTCAGACAGTGCAGTACTCCCTCAGTATTGCCCCTCTGACAGTGCAGCACTCCCTCAGTATTGCCCCTCAGACAGTGCAGTACTCCCTCAGTATTGCCCCTCTGACAGTGCAGCACTCCCTCAGTACTGACCCTCTGACAGTGCAGCACTCCCTCAGTACTGACCCTCTGACAGTGCAGCACTCCCTCAGTACTGACCCTCTGACAGTGCAGCACTCCCTCAGTACTGACCCTCTGACAGTGCAGCACTCCCTCAGTACTGACCCTCTGACAGTGCAGCACTCCCTCAGTACTGACTCTCCGACAGTGCAGCACTCCCTCAGTACTGACCCTCCGACAGGGCAGCGCTCCCTCAGTACTGACCCTCTGACAGGGCAGCACTCCCTCAGTACTGACCCTCTGACAGTGCAGCACTCCCTCAGTACTGACCCTCCGACAGGGCAGCGCTCCCTCAGTACTGACCCTCCGACAGTGCAGCACTCCCTCAGTATCGTGCTGGGAGTGCCAGCCTGGAGTATGAGATCAGGTTTCTGGAATCGAACCATTGTGGTTGATTGGCCAAACTACCAGCACGTACATTTTTAAAATTAAATAATTATGATTCCTTCGATACAAATGAACATATGAATTAGGAGCTGGATAGGCCACTCGGCCCCTCGAGCCTGCTCCGCCATTCAATAAGATCGTGGCTGATCAGATTGTAGCCTCAACCCCACATTCCCACCTCCCCCTGTGATTGTTGATTCAGATTGTTCCAAGTTTGGGTTTACATTGTGGATATTACTGAAGAAAATACTGCAGCTGCTGGAAATCTGAAATAAAGATAGAAAATGCTGGAAATACTCAGAAGAGTTGACAGATTCAGTGGGGGAAGAAACAGAGTTAACATTTCAGGTGAAACAGTGCTGTCCCCTACGATGATATAAGGTTGAATATTGTCAGCCTGCCTTGGGTTCTCGCAGTGGCACAGGGAGCACTGACATCGAATCCAGCTGGCTGACTGCGACCACATGGTCACTGGTCATTTTGCAGTAATTATTACAGGATGGGCAGGGAAGTGAGGCACCGATTGCTCTGTGATTGGGCAAGAACATAGGTGCTGGCATCAGCGCGTGCTCTAAAGCAAATTGCTGCTGGCTCCCCCTCTGTGGCTGTCCCTCTGTGGCTGGAGCTCCCTCTGTGGCTGTCCCTCTGTGGCTGGAGCTCCCTCTGTGACTGGAGCTCCCTCTGTGACTGTCCCTCTGTGGCTGTCCCTCTGTGACTGGAGCTCCCTCTGTGGCTGTCCCTCTGTGGCTGTCCCTCTGTGACTGTCCCTCTGTGGCTGTCCCTCTGTGGCTGGAGCTCCCTCTGTGACTGTCCCTCTGTGACTGTCCCTCTGTGACTGGAGCTTCCTCTGTGGCTGGAGCTTCCTCTGTGACTGGAGCTTCCTCTGTGACTGTCCCTCTGTGACTGTCCCTCTGTGGCTGTCCCTCTGTGACTGTCCCTCTGTGACTGTCCCTCTGTGACTGTCCCTCTGTGGCTGTCCCTCTGTGACTGTCCCTCTGTGACTGTCCCTCTGTGACTGTCCCTCTGTGGCTGTCCCTCTGTGACTGTCCCTCTGTGACTGTCTCTCTGTGACTGTCCCTCTGTGACTGTCCCTCTGTGACTGTCCCTCTGTGGCTGGAGCTTCCTCTGTGACTGTCCCTCTGTGGCTGGAGCTTCCTCTGTGACTGTCCCTCTGTGGCTGTCCCTCTGTGGCTGTCCCTCTGTGACTCGAGCTCCCTCTGTGACTGGAGCTCCCTCTGTGACTGGAGCTCCCTCTGTGGCTGTCCCTCTGTGACTGTCCCTCTGTGACTGTCCCTCTGTGGCTGTCCCTCTGTGACTGACCCTCTGTGACTGTCCCTCTGTGGCTGGAGCTTCCTCTGTGACTGTCCCTCTGTGACTGTCCCTCTGTGGCTGTCCCTCTGTGACTGTCCCTCTGTGACTGTCCCTCTGTGACTGACCCTCTGTGACTGTCCCTCTGTGGCTGTCCCTCTGTGACTGTCCCTCTGTGGCTGGAGCTCCCTCTGTGACTGTTCCTCTGTGACTGTCCCTCTGTGACTGTCCCTCTGTGACTGTCCCTCTGTGACTGTCCCTCTGTGGCTGTCCCTCTGTGACTGTCCCTCTGTGGCTGGAGCTCCCTCTGTGACTGTCCCTCTGTGACTGGAGCTTCCTCTGTGACTGTCCCTCTGTGACTGGAGCTTCCTCTGTGGCTGGAGCTTCCTCTGTGACTGTCCCTCTGTGACTGTCCCTCTGTGGCTGTCCCTCTGTGACTGACCCTCTGTGACTGTCCCTCTGTGGCTGGAGCTCCCTCTGTGACTGTTCCTCTGTGACTGTCCCTCTGTGGCTGTCCCTCTGTGACTGTCCCTCTGTGACTGGAGCTCCCTCTGTGGCTGTCCCTCTGTGACTGTCCCTCTGTGACTGTCCCTCTGTGACTGTCCCTCTGTGACTGTCCCTCTGTGACTGTCTCTCTGTGGCTGTCCCTCTGTGACTGTCCCTCTGTGACTGTCCCTCTGTGACTGTCCCTCTGTGACTGGAGCTTCCTCTGTGGCTGTCCCTCTGTGACTGGAGCTCCCTCTGTGGCTGGAGCTTCCTCTGTGACTGTCCCTCTGTGACTGTCCCTCTGTGACTGTCCCTCTGTGGCTGTCCCTCTGTGACTGTCCCTCTGTGGCTGTCCCTCTGTGACTGTCCCTCTGTGACTGTCCCTCTGTGACTGGAGCTTCCTCTGTGACTGTCCCTCTGTGACTGTCCCTCTGTGACTGTCCCTCTGTGGCTGTCCCTCTGTGACTGTCCCTCTGTGGCTGTCCCTCTGTGGCTGTCCCTCTGTGACTGTCCCTCTGTGACTGTCCCTCTGTGACTGTCCCTCTGTGACTGGAGCTCCCTCTGTGACTGTCCCTCTGTGACTGGAGCTCCCTCTGTGGCTGTCCCTCTGTGACTGTCCCTCTGTGGCTGTCCCTCTGTGACTGTCCCTCTGTGACTGTCCCTCTGTGACTGTCCCTCTGTGACTGGAGCTCCCTCTGTGGCTGGAGCTTCCTCTGTGACTGTCCCTCTGTGACTGTCCCTCTGTGACTGTCCCTCTGTGGCTGTCCCTCTGTGACTGTCCCTCTGTGGCTGGAGCTCCCTCTGTGACTGTCCCTCTGTGACTGTCCCTCTGTGGCTGGAGCTCCCTCTGTGACTGTCCCTGTGTGACTGTCCCTCTGTGGCTGGAGCTCCCTCTGTGACTGTCCCTCTGTGGCTGTCCCTCTGTGACTGTCCCTCTGTGACTGTCCCTCTGTGGCTGTCCCTCTGTGGCTGTCTCTCTGTGACTGTCCCTCTGTGACTGTCCCTCTGTGGCTGGAGCTCCCTCTGTGGCTGGAGCTCCCTCTGTGACTGTCCCTCTGTGACTGTCCCTCTGTGGCTGTCCCTCTGTGGCTGTCTCTCTGTGGCTGTCCCTCTGTGACTGTCCCTCTGTGACTGTCCCTCTGTGGCTGGAGCTCCCTCTGTGACTGTCCCTCTGTGACTGTCCCTCTGTGACTGTCCCTCTGTGGCTGTCTCTCTGTGGCTGTCTCTCTGTGGCTGTCCCTCTGTGACTGTCCCTCTGTGGCTGGAGCTCCCTCTGTGGCTGGAGCTCCCTCTGTGACTGTCCCTCTGTGACTGTCCCTCTGTGACTGTCCCTCTGTGACTGTCCCTCTGTGGCTGGAGCTCCCTCTGTGACTGTCCCTCTGTAACTGTCCCTCTGTGACTGTCCCTCTGTGACTGTCCCTCTGTGGCTGTCTCTCTGTGGCTGTCTCTCTGTGGCTGTCTCTCTGTGGCTGTCTCTCTGTGGCTGTCCCTCTGTGACTGGAGCTCCCTCTGTGACTGTCCCTCTGTGGCTGGAGCTCCCTCTGTGACTGTCCCTCTGTGACTGTCCCTCTGTGACTGTTCCTCTGTGACTGTCCCTCTGTGACTGTCCCTCTGTGACTGTCCCTCTGTGGCTGTCCCTCTGTGACTGTCCCTCTGTGGCTGTCCCTCTGTGACTGGAGCTCCCTCTGTGGCTGGAGCTCCCTCTGTGGCTGGAGCTCCCTCTGTGACTGTTCCTCTGTGACTGTCCCTCTGTGACTGTCCCTCTGTGGCTGTCCCTCTGTGACTGTTGGATGGATTCTCAGTGACAAGGGCTACCCATTGAAGACATGGCTGCTCAGGCCTGTGAGGAGCCCTCACTTTGACGCAGAGCTAAGGTATAATGTCTGCCACAGATTCACCCGATCGACAATCAAGCTGCCCATTGGACTACTCAAGTTGCTCATGGAGTACACCAGCCCTCCTGAACAAGGCTTCTGTTAGCTCCTTGATGCAGCAATGCGCTGCTACCTGGAGATCCCACGCATGTCCCCAGTGGATTTTTAATTCTTTCATGGGATGTGGGTGCCACTGGTGAGGTCAGCATTTGTTGCCCATCCCTAATTGCCCTTGAGCTGGGTGGCTTGCATGGCCATTTCAGAGGGCAGTTAGGAGTCAACCATGTTGCTGTGGGTCTGGAGTCACGCATAGGCCAGACTGGGTAAGGATGGCAGATTTCCTTCCTTAAAGGGCATTTGTGAACCAAATGGGTTTTTATGACAATCACCAATGGTTTAGTGGTCACTATTACTGAGGCTAGCTTTTAATTCCAGGTTTTTATTAATCAGTTGAATTCGAGCTACTGTGGGGGATCCCTGAAAAGATCTGGGGCTGGATGTTCAGCTCGGGGTGCAGGCGCGTGCCCGACACACACGAGCATGAAATAGCGCAACGATGACATCGGCCGAGCGTCCTGACATCATTGCTCACTCGTGTGATGTTTCAGTCGGTGGGTGCAGGCGAGAGTCAGCAGTGCGCCCGCCGACAGTTAAGAGGGCTGTTAAACCCATTAATAAATGAATTAAAGTGAATTTTTCCCTGTCCACAGGTGAAAAGGAAACCTCATCCGCTGGCGGGGTGAGGTCCCTGATGTTAATTTAAAATACAATAAATATTTTTAAATTTCTTTTGTAACATGCCCCTGCTCATGTGACAGAGTCATTAAACATTTATTAATAAGAGAACTGATTTTAAATACATACATAGATCTACAAGTTACTACTATGATAACTTCTAAATCACCCACTTGATCCGACTCCCAGTTACACTTTCATTAAGGCAGCAGTAAGACAGATTTTAAAAGACCCAGGCAAAGAAACATGATGCCCTGAACAAGTCAAATTTCTTAATTTCAGTCCTTTGAAGACAGCAGCTTGAGACATAGGCGCTGAAGGCTTTTCACACTTGTTAGATCTTAAAATGCCAACCTTACACACAGCATACGCTCCTTTATACATATTTTCCCCTTTGAATGCAAATTCCCATTGTTTCACCATGTCTCTGGACTTTATCATCCTGATAATAAAAACGTCTCATAGCACTAAGTTTTACCAGTAATCTTTGGGAAAAATAAACACACTGTTTCTAAAAAAAAACCCAGAAAATGCTGGAAAAACTCAGCAGGTCTGAAAGCATCTGTGGAGAAAGAAACAGAGTTGACGTTTCAAGTCCTTTTGACCCTTCTTCAGAGCTCTGAAGAAACTCGAAAGTTGAAACAGGCTTCCAGTAGAACATTGAGTGCAATTGAAATGCAAATACAAGCTGACACAGATGAATTGAGAGTGTGAGCAGTCTTTCTTCACCCAGAGAGGCAGTTTTGCACAGGCATTCGTTGCATGAATGAAGTCCGTTCCTGTCTCGAAGAATTGTTTTGTTGAATTCGCCATTCTTTTCCATGATGAATTATAATGTGTAAAGGCAGACCTGTCCCCACCAGTACTGTACCCCAGTGTTATACAGTGACAGACCTGTCCCCACCAGTACTGTACCCCAGTGTTATACAGTGACAGACCTGTCCCCACCAGTACTGTACCCCAGTGTTATACAGTGACAGACCAGTCCCCACCAGTACTGTACCCCAGTTTTATACAGTGACAGACCAGTCCCCACCAGTACTGTACCCCAGTTTTATACAGTGACAGACCTGTCCCCACCAGTACTGTACCCCAGTGTTATACAGTGACAGACCTGTCCCCACTAGTACTGTACCCCAGTGTTATACAGTGACAGACCTGTCCCCACCAGTACTATACCCCAGTTTTATACAGTGACAGACCTGCCCCCACCAGTACTGTACTCCAGTGTTATACAGTGACAGACCTGTCCCCACCAGTACTCTACCCCAGTGTTATACAGTGACAGACCCGTTCCCACCAGTACTGTACCCCAGTGTTATACAGTGACAGAACTGTCCCCACGAGTAGTGTACCCCAGTGTTATACAGTGACAGACCTGTCCCCACCAGTACTCTACCCCAGTGTTATACAGTGACAGACCTGTTCCCACCAGTACTGTACCCTAGTGTTATACAGTGACAGACCTGTCCCCACCAGTACTGTATCCCAGTGTTATACAGTGATAGACCTGTCCCCACCAGTACTGTACCCCAGTTTTATACAGTGACAGACCTGTCCCCACCAGTCCTGTACACCGGTGTTATACAGTGACAGACCTGTCCCCACCAGTACTGTACCCCAGTGTTATACAGTGACAGACCTGTCTCCACCAGTACTGTACCCCAGTGTTATACAGTGACAGACCTGTCCCCACCAGTACTGTATCCCAGTGTTATACAGTGACAGACCCGTCCCCACCAGTACTGTACCCCAGTGTTATACAGTGACAGACCTGTCCCCACCAGTACTGTATCCCAGTGTTATACAGTGACAGACCCGTCCCCACCAGTACTGTACCCCAGTGTTATACAGTGACAGACCCGTCCCCACCAGTACTGTACCCCAGTGTTATACAGTGACAGACCTGTCCCCACCAGTACTGTATCCCAGTGTTATACAGTGACAGACCCGTCCCCACCAGTCCTGTACCCCAGTGTTATACAGTGACAGACCTGTCCCCACCAGTACTGTACCCCAGTGTTATACAGTGACAGATCTGTTCCCACCAGTACTGTACCCCAGTGTTATACAGTGACAGAACTGTCCCCACGAGTAGTGTGCCCCAGTGTTATACAGTGACAGACCTGTCCCCACCAGTACTCTACCCCAGTGTTATACAGTGACAGACCTGTTCCCACCAGTACTGTACCCTAGTGTTATACAGTGACAGACCTGTCCCCACCAGTACTGTATCCCAGTGTTATACAGTGATAGACCTGTCCCCACCAGTACTGTACCCCAGTTTTATACAGTGACAGACCTGTCCCCACCAGTCCTGTACACCAGTGTTATACAGTGACAGACCCGTCCCCACCAGTACTGTATCCCAGTGTTATACAGTGACAGACCCGTCCCCACCAGTACTGTACCCCAGTGTTATACAGTGACAGACCCGTCCCCACCAGTACTGTACCCCAGTGTTATACAGTGACAGACCTGTCCCCACCAGTACTGTATCCCAGTGTTATACAGTGACAGACCCGTCCCCACCAGTCCTGTACCCCAGTGTTATACAGTGACAGACCTGTCCCCACCAGTCCTGTACACCAGTGTTATACAGTGACAAAGCTGTACAGGCCTGGTGGTTCACTATTGGGTGTCAAATTAGACAGATGTGATTGGTAATATACTGCAAAGACTGCAAAGAGAATGGTGTCTAATTCCCAGGATTCACTTCACTTCAAACATTTAATTCCCACTTGCCAGGTGGATTTTAGTTTTGGCCTGATGGTATATTTGGATTTTGTAACTTTACTTGTTGATACCAGAAACAGCAGGTTCATCATTTCTTGTAAGCTGAAAAGATGTCTAATGTTTTAGATTGTGTATATGTTATTTGAAATATTTGAGGAGAAACTTGAGACTGATGGAAGGAAAACAAATTCTGTTTCTGTGTCTGATTCCTAGTATGTTCCTTTTTCTCTCTTTTGCTGCCCAGAATCACCTTTTGATGGTTTAAGCATTTGAAATTACCAACTAGCCTCATGAATTTTTCTGTTTCTTTTTGAAAGAGCCAAGAATTGTGAGATTTTCCACACCACCGGAGTTGGGAACACCTCTCCCTCTGTACAGGTCAGTAGAAGTTTTATTTTGGAACTATGTACCTGGTTCTAGTATCGAATGATAGAACGTGCAGCTTATGGTGTTTGAACTATAAAAAAAAGCATGTCTATGAAATATATTATATTAGTCCAAAGTTCCCCGGATCAAGATTTCAAATCCCACCACAGCAGCTGATCAATATGATTTTGACTTTAAAATAAACCTGGAAAGAAAAGGCTGGAGCAGTAAACCTGACCCCAAAGCTGTCGCATTGACTTAAAAACCCACCTGGTTCACTCATGTCCTTTAGGGAAGGAAATCTGGTCTGGTCCGATATGTGACTCCAGTACCACACCAACTGACCCAAATTGTCATCTGAAGTGACCCAACAAGTCCCTTAGTTGTTTCAACTCCCAAAGTATATTGGGGATGGACAATAAATGTCAGTCTTGCCTCCACCCCCTTCTCTCTCTGGCGTTTCCTCGGTGTATGGACATGGTTGCAGGTCTGACCTGTGTTTTATTGAGTGCAGCTATCTTTTCTGAATGTATTTTTTCATCTGGTGTTCAGGCCAGGTGGGCCAAACACTGGAGTTGTTTCCAGGGGATCCACCCTGATACAATGTTTAACATGATCAATCTAAAAATGTCATTTCTAATTGTTGTCAGGATGTTTAACCCTATCTGAGGTTCAAACCAAGTACAAAGAGGCACAATTTCTGAGCCATTCAAAGAAAGAAAGGATTTGCTTTACTCCAGTGCATTTCCTGGCCTCAGGATGACCCAAAGCACTACTACAACACCAGCTTGCATGTGTACAGTGCCAGCAGTGTAATAAAATGCCTCAAGGCAAGAGTTATAAAGCAAGATTTGACGCAGAGCCACATAAGGTGAGATGAGGGCACTTGGCAGAAAGCTTGGTCAAAGAGGTGGGTTTTAAGGGTGAAAGGTAGGGAGGAACGGAGAGGTTTAGGGAAGGAATTCCAGAGCTTTGGGCCTAGACAGCTGAAGACATGGCCACCAATGGTGAAGCAATTAAAATCAAGAGACCAGAAGTGGAAGAGCACAGAGACCTCAGAAGGTTGTGGGTATTGAGCAGATTACAGAGATAGGGAGGGGCGAGGCCATTTGAGGGATTTAAAAACAAGGATGAACATTTTTTTTTTATTCATTCATTTAATGTGGGTGTCCCTAGCTGGGCCAACATTTATCACCCATCCCTAATTTCCCATGATCAGGGGGCATTTAAGAGCCAACCACATTGCTGTGGGTCTGGAGTCACATGTAGGCCAGACCAGGTGAGGACGGCAGATTTCCTTCCCTGAACCAGATGGGATTTTACAACAATCGACAATGGTTTCATGGTCATCATTACACTTTTAATTCCAGATTTTATTGAATTCAAATTCCACCATCTGTTGTGATTGGATTTGAACCCTGGTCCCCAGAGCATTACCCTGGGTCTCCCCCAAAATCAAGGCACTTCTTAACCAGGTGCCAGTGTGGGTCAGTGAGCAGAGAGGGCTTGACACAAATTAGAACAGAGACAGTAGCGTTTTGAATCAGCTCAACTTTATGGAGGGTGAAAGACCAGCCAGCAGCGCATTGAAATGGTTAAGTTTAGAGGTCGGGAAAGCAGGATGAGGGTTTCAGCAGCAGATGAGCTGAGACAGGGGTGATGTCGGGCAATTGTTATGGAAGTGGAAATAGGCGGTCTTACTGATGGAGTAGATATGTGGTCAGTAGTTCATTTAAGGATTAGGTAGGTGACACCAAGCTTGCAAACAGTCTGGTACAGCCTCGGACTGTTTCCAGAGAGAAGCATAGAGTTTGTGGCCAGGAAGCAAAGTTTGGACCAGCAACCATAGACATTACATAATTGGGGGAAATTTCTGTTCGCTTAGGAGGTCAGACAAGCAGCTCAGAATTTAGAAAAAGCAGAGAGATCGAGAAAGGTGGTGGTGAGGTGGAGCTGAGTGTTGTCAGCGTACATGTGAAAACTAATGCTGTGCTTTCAGATATTGTCACCGAGGGGCAGCGGGTAGATGGGAAATAGGAGGGGGCCAAGGATAGATCCTTGTGGGACTCCAGACGTAATGGTGTGGGATCAGGAATAGAAGCCATTGCAAATGTTTCTCCTGCTATGATTAGATAGATAAGGATGAAACTAGGTGAGAGCTACCCCACACAACTCGATGACAATGGAGAGGAGTTGGAGGACGATGGTGGGTCAACTGTGTCAAAGACTGCAGACAGGTTGAGAAAGACGAGGAGGGAAAGTTTACCTTTGTCACAGTTACATTAGATGTCATGGAGTCAGAGTTGTACAGCACAGACACAGGCCCTTCGGCCCATCATGTCATTAGTGAGTTGACTAAGAGCAGTTTCGGTACTGTGACAGGAGCAGAAACCTGATTGGAGGAATTCAAACGTGGAATTCTGAGAAAGATGGACATGTATTTTGGGAGGTGACAACACATTCAAGGACTTTGGAGGGGAAAGGGATGTTGGAGATGGGGAGTTAGTTTATGAGGATGCAAAGAACAAGGGTTTGGTTTTTGAGGAGAGGGGTAATGGTGGCAGATTTGAAAGAGAGGGAACAGTGCGGGGAGAACCGTTTAACACGATCAGCTGGGAGCCAGGAAGGGAAGCTGGTTAGTCAGCAGTTTAGTGGGAATACATTACATACATTCGAAGTGTAGTCTCTGTGGTCATGTAGGAAGCACAGCAGTCTATTTGAGCACAGCAAAATTCCACAAACAGCAGTGTGATTCTGACTAAAAGGCAAAGGATGAAGAGGGAAGGTTAAGTTCATAAAAGCCTTGGTCTACTGTGAACCATTAAAAGGAGTAAGAGTAAAATCCAAAATTCGGGAGTGGCATCAGAGAAACCTGCAGCCTTATTAACCCCATTTCCCTCTTTCTCTGTAATCCCTCTCCCCTTAGTCTCATTGATCCCATCACCCTCTCTCCTCGGTCTCATTAATCCCATCACCCTCTCTCTCTGTAAACCCTCTCTCCTCGGTCCCATTAACCCCTTTGCCCACTCTGTAAACTTTAGAGGAATGGGTGGACTTTAAAGAGTAGGTGGGACCAGAATAGTCAAGGTACATTCCCACGATGGGGAAAGGAATGGCAATAAAATCCAGAATTCCCTGGACAGTGAAGGAGTTACAGAGTAAATCATAAGCAGAAAATGGGGTGTGTGCTAAATATCAGGTTGATAATGCAAAGATGGAACAGGTTGAATGTAAAAAGTACAGAGGGGAAGTGAAAAAGAAAATAAGAGGGGCAAAGCAGGAAGATGAATAGATGGTAGGCAGTATAAAAGGAAACCCAAATTCCTCTACAGGCAATAAAAGGATTTTTGGCAGAGTGGTGGAGCTGAATAGCAACCAAAATGGAGATCTGGTGGTGGAGGCAGAGTTCGTGGCTGAGGCACTAAGTGAACATTTTGCACTGGTGTTTACCGTGGAAGAACAGATTATCAAAACTATGGTAAACAAGAAGGTTGCTGGGATACTGGATGAGATAAAAGTAAGAGGAAGTACTTGATGGGCTGGCTATACTTAAAGTAGATATGTTACGAGGACTGGATGAGATGCATCCTCAGTTGCTGAGGTAAGTAAGGATGGAAATTGCAGAGGCGCTGGCCATAATGTTCCAATCCTCCTTAGATACAGGACTGGTGCCAGCGGACTGGAGAATTGCAAATGATACATCCATCTTCAAAAGGCATCAATATAAGCCCAGCAACGACAGACCCATCAGTTTAATATCAGTGCTGTCAGAAACAATAATCCAAGTTAAAATGAACAGTCACTTCGACCAGCATGGATTAATAAAGGAAACCCAGGGCAGATTTGTGCAGGTCAAACTGCGTTTGATTAACTTGATTGAGATTACTAGAGAGGCTGAACAAGGGCTGTGCGGCTGATGTTGTGTATGTGGACTTTCAAAAGGTGTTTGATAAAGTGCCACAGGGGCAGTGGCAAAAATGGCATACAAAATTACCTAAGGGAGAGAAAATAGAGCTTTGGTGATTGGCTGGTTTTCTGAAGGAAGGAAGGTAAACAATGCAGTTCCCCAAGGGTCAGTAGAAGGGCAACAACTGTTTCTAAAATACATTAATGGATTGGATTTGAGAGGTTTACAGGGCAAGGCTTTGAAATTTTACTGTCGACACAAAACCTGGAAATGTAATAAACAATGAAGATAGTGATAGATTCAGGGTGGTGATGTAAGTAGACACGTGACAGATGAAAATCATTGCAGAAGCGAATATAAACATATGAACTAGGAGCAGGAGTAGGCCATTCGGCCCCTCGAGCCTGCTCCACCATTCAATAAGACCATGGCAGATCTGTTTGTGTTTTGAATTCCACATTCCCATCTATTCCCTGATAACCTTTGATTCCTTTGCCTAACAAGAATCTCTCTACTTCCGCCTTAAAAATATTCAGTGACCCCGCCTCCACCACCTTCCGATTCAGAGAATTCCAAAGTCTCACGACCCTCGGAGAGAAAAAAATTCTCCTCATCTCTGTCCTAAAAGGGTGACCCCTAATTTTAAAACAGTGCCCCCCACTTCTGGATTCACCCACAAGAGGAAACATCTTTTCCACATCCACCTTGTCAAGGCCATTCAGGATCTTATATACTTCAATCGAATCACCCCTCACTCTTCCAAATTCCAGTGCAAACAAACCCAGTCTGTCCAACCTTTCCTCATAAGACAACCCACTCATTCCAGGTATCAATCTAGTAAACCTCCTCTGAACCGCCTCCAATGCATTTACATCCTTCCTTAAATAAGGAGACCAAAACTGCACACACTATTTGAGATGTGGTCTCACCAATGCCCTGTATAACTGAAGCATAACATCCTTACTTTTATGTTCAATCCCTCTCGTAATAAAGGATAGCATTCCATTAGCCTTTGTGATTACTTGCTGTTACCTGCATACTAACTTTTTGTGACTCATGCACAAGAACACCTAGATCCCTCTGCACCTCGGAATTCTGCAGTTATTCTCCATTTAAGTAATATTCTGCTTTTTTAGTCTTCCTGCCAAAGTGAACAACTTCACATTTTCCCACATTATACTCCATCTGCCAGACTTTTGTCCACTCATTCAACTTCTCGAGATCTGTCCGCAAACTCCTTACGTCTTTTTCACAACATACCTTCCGATCTATCTTTATGTCGGCTGAAAATTTAGCTACCATGTCTTCACTCCCCTCATCTAAGTCATTGATGTAAATTATAAAAAGTTGAGGCCCCAGTACAGACCCCTGCGGGACTCCGCTTGTCACATCTTGCCAATCAGGCAAAAACCCATTTATGCATACTCTTTGTTTTCTGCCAGCTAACCAATCTTCTATCCAGGCTAATGTGTTACTCCCTGCATCATGAGCTTTTATCTTCCACAGTTACCTTTGATGTGGCACCTTATCAAATGCTCTCTGGAAATCCAAGTACAGCATGTCTACAGGCTCCCCATTATCCATAGCGCATGTTACTCCTTCAAAGAGCTCCAATAAATTGGTTCAACATCATTTCTCTTTCATGAAACCATGTTGACGCTTCCCAATTACCTTAAACTTTTCTAAGTTCCCAGCTATAACCTCTTTAACGATTGACTCTAACACCTCTAGGGGACATTGGTGTATATGTCCATAGATCCCTGAAGGTAGCAGGGCAGGTAGGTAAGGTGGCTAAGAAGGCATATGGGACACCAGCCTTTATTAGCCGAGGCATAGAATATAACAGCAGGGAGGTTATGATGGAGGCGTATAAAACGCTAGTTAGGCCACAGTGTGTGCAGTCCTGGTTGCCACATTATAGGAAGGATGTGATTGCACTGGAGAGGGTGCAGAGGAAATTCACCAGGATGTTGCCTGGACTGGAGCGTTTCAGCTATGAAGAGAGATTGGATAGGCTGGGGTTGTTTTCCTTAGAGCAGAGAAGGCTGAGGGGGGGCCTGATAGAAGGATACAAAATTATGAGGGGCACAGATAGAGTAGATAGGAAGAAACTTTTCACTTAGTGGAGGTGTCAATAACCAGGGGGCATAGATTTAAGGTAAGGGGCAGGAGGTTTAGAGGTGATTTGAGGAAAAATCTTTTCACCCAGAGGGTGGTGGGAACCTGGAACTCGCTGAGGGGGTGGTAGAGGCAGGAACCCTCACAACATGTAAGAAATATTTAGATAAGCATTTGAAACGCCGCAGCATACAGGGCTACAGGTCAGGTGCTGGAAAATAGAAAGGTGCTTGATGGCTGGATATGATGGGCCGAAGGGCCTGTTTCTGTGCTGCATAACTTTATGACTCCTTGGGAGGCGACAACGTAGTGGTATTGTTACAGGACGAGTAATCCAGAGACCCAGGGTAATGCTCTGGGGACGAGGTTCGAATCCCACCACAAATTTGAATCCAATAAAAATCTAATGATAACCATGAAATATTGTTGATTGTTGTAAAAACCCATCTGGTTCACTAATTCCCTTTAGGAAAGGAAATCTGTCATCTTTATTACATGTGACTCCAGACCCACAGCAATGTGGTTGACTCTGAAATAGCCTAGCAAGCCTACCCAGTTGTATCAAACCGCTACTAAGCCTCAAAAAAGGAATGAAACCGGATGGACCACCCGGCATCGACCTAGGCACCGGAAACAACAACGGCAAACTCAGCCCTATCAACCCTGCAAAGTCATTCTTACTAACATCTGGAGGCTCGTGCCAAAATTGGGAGAGCTGTCTCACAGACTAGTCAAGCAACAGCCTGACATAGTTATCCTCATGGAATTATACCTTACAGACAATGTCCCAGACACCACCATCACCATCCCTGGGTATGTCCTGTCCCACCGGCAGGACAGACCCGGCAGAAGTAGCAGCAAAGGAGGGAGGGAGTTGCCCTGCGAGTCCTTAACATTGACTCTGGACCCCATGAAGTCTCATGGCATCAGGTCAAACATGGGCAAGGAAACCTCCTGCTGATTACCACATACCGCCCTCCCTCAGCTGATGAATCAATGTTCCTCCATCTTGAACATCACTTGGGGAAGGCACTGAGGGTGGCAAAGGCGCAGAATGTACTCTGGGTGGGGGATTTCGATGTCCATCACCAAGGGTGGCTCGGCAGCACCACTACTGACCGAGCTGGCCAAGTCCTAAGTGACATAGCTGCTAGACTGGGTCTGCGGCAGGTGGTGAGGGAACGAACAAGAGGGGAAAAGATACTTGATCTCATCCTCACCAACCTGCCTGCCGCAGATGCATCTGTCCATGACAGCATTGGTAGGAGTGACCACCACACAGTCGTTGTGGAGACGAAGTCCCATCTTCATGTTGAGGATACCCTCCATCGTGTTGTGTGGCACTACCACCGTGTTAAATGGGATAGATTTTGAATAGATCTAGCAACTCAAGACTGGGCATCAATGAGGTGCTGTGGGCCATCAGCAGCAGCAGAACTGTACTCAAACATAATCTGTAACCTCTGGCATATCCCCCATTCTACCATTACCATCAAGCCAGGGATCAATGAAGAGTGCAGGAGGGCATGCCAGGAGCAGCACCAGGCATATCTAAAAATGCGGTGTCAACCTGGTGAAGCTATAACACAGGACTACTTGCGTGCCAAACAGCATAAATAGCAAATGATAGACAGATCTCAGCAATCCCACAACCAACAGATCAGATCTAAGCTCTGCAGTCCTGCCACATCCAGACATGAATGGTGGTGGACAATTAAACAACTCACTGGAGGAGGAGGCTCCACAAATATCCCCATCCTCAATGATGGAGGAGCCCAGCACATTAGTGCAAAAGATAAAGCTGAAACATTTACTACAATCTTCAGGCAGAAGTGCTGAGTGGATGATCCATCTCGGCCTCCTCCGGAGGTCCCCAGCATCACAAATGTCAGCCTTCAGCCAATTCAATTCACTCCACATGATAGCAGGAAATGGCTGAAGGCACTGGATACTGCAAAGGCTATGGGCCCTGATAATATTCTGACGATAGTACTGAAGACTTGTGCTCCAGAACTTGCCACTCCCTGAGCCAAGCTGTTCCAGTTATAGCTATAGTACAGCAATAACACTGGCATCTACCCAGCCATGTGGAAAATTGCCCAGGCATGTCCTGTACACAAAAACCAGGACAAACCCAACCCAACCCAAGGGGCCATCAACAGTGCTATCAAGCGGCACCCGCTTAACAATAACCTGCTCACTGGCGCCTAGTTTGGATTCCGCCAGGGCCACTCAGCTCCTGTCCTCATTACAGCCTTTGTTTAAACACGGACAAAAGAGCTGAATTCCCCAGGTAAGAAACATAGAAACATAGAAACTAGGAGCAGGAGGAGGCCATTCGGCCCTTCGAGCCTGCTCCACCATTCATCATGATCATGGCTGATCATCCAACTCAATAGCCTGCTCCCACTTTCTCCCAATATCCTTTGACCCCTTTCATTTCAAGAGCTATATCTAACTCCTTCTTGAAAACATACAATGTTTTGGCCTCAACTACTTTCTGTGGTAGTGAATTCCACAGGCTCACCACTCTCTGGGTGAAGAAATTTCTCCTCATCTCAGTCCTAAATGGTCAACCCCATATCCTCAGACTGTGACCCTTGGTTCTGGACTCCCCCACCATCGGGAACATCCTTCCTGCATCTACCCTGTCTAGTCCTGTTAGAATTGTATAGGTTTCTATGAGACCCCCCCTCATTCTTCTGAACTCCAGCGAATATAATCCTAACCGGCTCAATCTCTCCTCATATGTCAGTCCCACCATCCCAGGAATCAGTCTGGTAAACCTTCGCTGCACTCCCTCTATAGCAAGTACATCCTTCCTCAGATAAGGAGACCAAAACTGCACACAATATTCCAGGTGTGGTCTCACCAAGGCCCTGTGTAATTGCAGCAAGACATCCCTGTTCCTGTACTCGAATCCTCTCGATATGAAGGCCAACATACCATTTGCCTTCTTTACCGCCTGCTGCACCTGCATGCTTACCTTCAGCGACTGGTGTACAAGGGCACCCAGGTCTCGTTGCACATTCCCCTCTCCCAACTTATAGCCATTCAGATAATCTGTCTCCCTGTTTTTGCTACCAAAGTGGATGACCTCACCTTTATCCACATTAAACTGCATCTGTCATGCATTTGCCCACTCACTCAGCTTGTCCAAATCACACAGAAGCATCTCTACATCCTCCTCACAGCTCACCCTTCCACCCAGCTTTGTGTCATCTGCAAATTTGGAGATATTACATTTAGTTCCCTCATCTAAATCATTAATATATATTGTGAATAGCTGGGGTCCCAGCACCGATCCCTGTGGTACCCCACTAGTCACTGCCTGCCATTCGGAAAAAGACCCGTTTATTTCTACTTTTTGTTTCCTGTCTGCCAACCAGTTTTCTATCCATCTCAATACACTACCCCCAATCCCATGTGCTTTAATTTTACACGCTAATCTCTTGTGTGGGACTTTGTTGAAAGCCTCCTGAAAGTCCAAATAAACCACATCCACTGGCTCCCCCTCATCAACTCCACTAGTTACATCCTCGAAAAATCCCAGTCGATTTGTCAAGCATGATTTCCCTTTCATAAATCCATGTTGACTCTGTCCAATTCTGCCACTGTTTTCCAAGTGCTCAGCTATTAAATCTTTTATAATGGACTATAGAATTTTCCCCACTACCGATATCGGGCTGACTGGTCTATAATTCCCTGTTTTTTCTGGTTTCTCTCTCTGAGGTGACTGCCCTTGACATCAAGGCTGCATTTGACAGAGTGTGGCATCAAGGAGCCCTAGCAAAACTGGAATCAATGGGAATCAGGGAAAACTCTCCGTTGGTTGGAGTCATTTCTAGCACAAAGGAAGATGGTTGTGGTTGTTGGAGGTCAGTCGCCTCAGCTCCAGGACATCACTGCAGGAGTTCCTCAGGGTAGTGTCCTCAGCCCAACCATCTTCAGCTGCTTCATCAATGACCTTCCCTCCATCATAAAGTCAGAAGTGGGGATGTTCGCTGATGATTGCACAATGTTCAGCACCATTCATGACTCCTCAGATACTGAAGCATCCCATGTCCAAATGGAGCAAGACCTGGACAATATCCAGGCTTGGGCTGACAAGTGGAAGTAACATTCATGCCACACAAGTGCTAGGTAATGACCATCTCCAACAAGAGAGAATCTAACCATCTCCCCATGACGTTCAATGACATTACCATCACTGAATCCCCCACGTTCAACATCCTGGGGGTTACCATTGACCAGAAACTGAACCGGACTAGCTATATAAACACTGTGGCTACAAGAGCAGGTCAGAGGCTATGAATCCTGCGATGAGTAACTCACCTCCTGACTCCCTACAGCATGTCCACCGTCTACAAGGCACAAGTCAGGAATGGGATGGAACACTTCCCACTTGCCTGGATGAGTGTAGCTCCCACAACACTCAAGAAGCTTGACACCATCTTGGACAAAGCAGTCCGCTTGATTGGCATCACATTCACAAACATTCACTCCCTCCACCACCGACGCAGTGTCAGCAGTGTGTACCATCTATAAGATGCACTGCAGAAATTTACCAAGGCTCCTTGGACAGTACCTTCCAAACCCATGACCACTACCAAGGACAAGGGCAGCAGATAGATGGGAACACCACCACCTGGAGGTTCCCCTCCAAGTCAGTCACCTTCTGACTTAGAAATATATTTCTGTTCCTTCACTGTTGCTGGGTCAAAATCCTGGAACTCCCTTCCTAACAGCACTGTGGGCGTACCTCCACTACATGGACTGCAGCGGTTCAAGAAGGCATCTCACCACCACCTTCTCAAGGGCAACTAAATGCTGGCCCAGCCAGCGAAGCCCTCATCCCATTAATGAATAAATAATAAACCTTCCTCATGACAGACATTAAGCTAACTGGCCTATAGTTTCCTGTTTTCTGCCTACCTCCCTTCTTGATTAGGGGGGGCTATATTTGCTCCCTTCTATTCTGATGGAACCTTTCCAGAATCCAGGGAATTTCAGAAAATTAACACCTATGCAACTACTACCTCATTAGCCACCACTTTTAAGACCCTCGGACGAAGCCCATCTGGACCCGGAGACGTTACAGCCCGCAGCTCCATTAGTTTGCTCAGTACCGCTTCCATTGTGATTGTAATTTCACCAATTTCCTCTCTCCCCTTCACCTCCCAATTTACAGCTGTTACTGTAATATTTTTATATCATCTATAGTGAAGATACACGCAAAATCTTTGTTCCTTTCATTCGCCATTTCCTTATTATCTACTATAACTTCCTATTATCACTCTCTAGAGTACCAACACTCACATTATCCACTCTTTTCATGTTTAACTACCTGTAGAAATTCTTGCTATCTTTTTTACATTTTTAGCCAACTTCCTCTCATAGTTAACCATGGATGGTCCTCCCCTTAGAATTTTTAATATAGTAGTAATATGCCTATTCTGAGTATTCTGAAATATCCCCTTAAATATCTGCCACCGCTTCTCTATTGATCTATCCCCTCGCCTAGTATACCAGTTCACTTCAACTAGCTCAGCTTTCATGCCCACATATTGCCCTTATTTAAGTTTAAAATACTGGTCTTAGACCCACCCTTCTCCCTTTCAAACTCAATGTAAAATTCAATCATAGTGTGGTCACTGCTACCTAGGGGTGCCTTCACTCTGAGGTCATTAATTAATCCTGTCACATTACACAATACCAAGTCTAATATAACCTGCTCTCTGGTTGGTTCCAGAATGCGCTTCTCTAAGAAACTATCTCAAAAACATTCTTTGTGTCCTCACCCAGGCTACTACTGCCAATCTGACTTTTTCAGTTTATATGCAGATTAAAGTCACATATTATTACATTATTATTGCTGTCCCTTTATCACAAGCACCCAATATTTCTTCTTGTATACTTGGTCCTACATTCTGGCTACTGTTATAGAGTCATAGGGGTCTACAGCACAAAAAAAGCCCTTTAGCCCATCGAGTCTGCGCCGGTCAAACAAGTACCTAACTACTCTAATCCCATTTTCCAGCACTAGGCCCATAGCCTTGTATGCTATGGCATCGCAAGTGCACATCCAAATACTTCTTAAATGTTATGAGGGTTTCTGCCTCTACCACCCTTTCAGGCAGTGAGTTCCAGATTCCCACCACCCTCTGAGTGAAAAAATTCTTCCTCATATCCCCTCTAAACCTCCTGCCCCTTACCTTAAATCTATGCCCCCTGGTTATTGATCCCTCCACCAAGGGGAAAAGTTCCTTCCTGTCTACCCTATCTATGCCCCTCGTAATTTTATACACCTTAATCACGTCCCCCCTCAATCTCCTCTGCTCCAGGGAAAATAACCCCAGTCCATCCAATTTGTGCCCCACAAACCAGAAGCCACTTCTTCCACACCAGTCTTTGAGCCACATATTTGTTTAATTTTCTGTACCCTGTGCCAATTTGCACACAGCTCAGGCAATAATTCAGAGATTATAACCTTTGAGGTTCTGTTTTGTAAATTAGTGTGTAGGTCCTCATACTCTCTACACAGAACCTCGTTCCTAGTTCTACGTATGTCATTGGTACTGACATGGACCATGACAACTGAATCCTCCCCCTCCCACTGTAAGTTCCTCTCCAGCCCTGAGCAGATGTCCCGAACCCAGGCACAGGACAGGCAACACAGCTGTCTGGACTCTCACTCTTTGCTACAGAGAACAGTGTCAATCCTCCTCACTATATTGTCCCCAACTACCAATACATTCCTTTTTGCTCTCCCCACTTGAATGGCTTCCTGTACCTCGGTGCCATGGTCAGTTTGCTCATCCTCCCTGCAGCCCCCACTCCCATCCAAACAAGCTGAAAGAACCTGTTGGAAAATTGCAGAGGCTCACACTCCTGCTCTCCTGCCCTCTGGGTCCCCTTACCTGCCTCGCTCACAGTCAGACCGTTCTGCCTTTGACCACTGACCAAATCAGAAGACCCTGTCCTAAGTAGTGTGACTGCCTAGTGTACAAAGCATCCAGATAACTTTCCCCCTCCCTGATGTGTTGCAGTGTCTGCAGCTCAGCCTCCAGCTCAATGACTCTGAGCTGAAGTTCCTTAAGCTGCAAACACTTACTGCAGACGTGTTTGCCCTGGGTCATAATGTTATCCAGGAGCTCCCACATGCTGCAGCCTTGACACATCACCTATCCTGCCATCCTTAGTGTGTTTTAAATAATTGCTTAATTATATTAATCACTTACTTATGTTGCTTTCTTGTTTATTTTATTAACTTTACCACCAATTTGTGTCCTATTTTAAATCTTAGGGATGGAATAGAACTTACCCACTGACCAGATACTCACCAAACAGCTAGCTACTTTCCCTGTGGTAGAGCAAGGAAGCACTTCCTACAGGGTGAGAAAGACAGAAAGAGGAAACAAACACCTCCTCCCCCCCCTTCACCGAACTTCCTCTCTCACCAAACTCCAAATCTTCACTCAGTTTCCTCAGCTGCACTCCATTTGTGAGGTGATACATTTTGGTAGGAAGAATAAGGAGAGGCAATACAAACAAAATGATACAATTTTAAAGAAGGTTCAAGAGCAGAGAGACCTGGGCCTGTAGATGCAACAAATCTTTGAAAGTGATGGGACAGGTTAACAAAGCAGTTCAAAAGACTTTTTAAATATAGGTATAATGTACAAAATCAAGGAAGTTATGTTAATCCTATACAAAATACTATTTAGGTCCCAATTAGAATGTTGCCTGATTCTGGTCACCACACTTTAGGAAGAATGTTAAGCCTTTGGAGATCATACAGAAGAGATTTATTAGAATGG
The DNA here is from genome assembly GCF_964194155.1 of Cetorhinus maximus. Lineage (NCBI taxonomy): Eukaryota > Metazoa > Chordata > Chondrichthyes > Lamniformes > Cetorhinidae > Cetorhinus > Cetorhinus maximus. Next base: position 96,862,849 of record NC_135897.1, on the reverse strand, counting down.
TTCCAGGGATGAGGAATTATGATCATGTGGATAGATTAGAGAAGCTGGGCTGTTCTCCTTAGAGCAGCGAAGGTTAAGAGGAGATTTGATAGAGTTGTTCAAAATCATGAAGGATTTAGATAGAGTAAATAAAGACAAACTGCTTCTGGTGGCTGAAGGTCATATACCGGAGGGCACATATTTAAGAAGATTGACAAAAGAACTAGAGGCGGCATGAGGAAAACCTTTTTCCCGCGGAGTGGTTAGGATCTGGGATGCACTGCCTGAGTGTGATGGAGGCATGTTCAATTGTGACTTTTAAAAAGGAATTGGATAAATATTTGAAGGAGAAGTTGCAGGAATTGGAGAAAATAAGGCGGGAGTGGGACTAACTGGATTGCTCTTTGAAAGAGGCAGCACAGACTCAATGGGCTGAATGGTGTCCTGTGCTGTACTATTCTATGAATCAATGATTTCTTATTGGTTGTGCGCTGGGGGAAGAGGTCCAGCAGCAAATAGAAATAATATCAGATAACTGCAGCTTGTTTCAACATTTAAAAAGCTGTGGAAATGGAGGGGGTTTTGAACTGTTTTGGATGTGTTGCAATTGTAAGGTCACATTAAGAAAATTAATCCTGCACAGAGGATGAATGTGGGCCAGTAGTGTGATTAGGCAGTGATGCATGGCCGAGTGCATTGGCATGATTGGATGGTGTAGTGGCACTGTTCTGTGGTATGACTTAGATGCACAACATAGATGTACAATGTAATTATACGATGTCGGTAACAATGTAGTTGGTCTCATTCAAAATGAAAACAGATGTTCTGCTGTCAGTATGTTTTTAGTTTATTTTGAGCAAGTGGAAGTTGTTCATCTGTAAATCTGCTGTAAATGCCTGTAAATTGCAGAGTTGTTAATTGGCCCTGAGGTTTATAAATAGGAACTTTTGAAATATGGGTTTATTTTAGGGATGGGGGAAGGGCATGGTATAAAACCGTCGATGTTTTATTACAGAACATGAAGGCCATTTACACAACTTCTCGTCAACTCTTGCAGAATATTATCACTAATGACTGCCTGGTCACAATCCACCCAATAATAAGGTGAATACTGAATGGGGAACTTCCAGTGGGTTTTTTTTTAGAGCATCACCACAGCAAAACTGATCAACTTCTTTCTAAATTCTGGTGTTCAAAAAATCACAAATAAATCACATCAAATAAGCATTGATGGAGTCGATGGTACTGAAGACTGGAAATGGATAATCAAACCCCAATAGGTGCATCACTGAGTCTTAGCTCTGCTCTCTGTGTTGCACAACCACAAGAAATTGTCACACGTGAATTTAAATGAACTGTGCCCCTCGACATAACATTGGATTCCACAAAATGGAGCGTTGCCGTTGAAGGTAGCCGAGTTGCCCTATTAGTGACAGAGTTGACCTGCAGACACTTGGGTGGAAACATGAAGTTTATTTACAATATACTCAGCAGCAACTACATGTGTGCTTTCAACTCCAACTCTATACTGACTCCTGAGGTAGCCCATGTTATTCTCCTATTGGTTACTACAGATCATGTGATCTTGCCTAACAAGTATTATTCTTAAAGGTACATTACACACTAAATAAAACCATAATTACTGCATTCCTCCCCCTTTAACATGGCTATACATATATTTACAAGCACATATTTTTCAAGAGAACATAATATTTACACTGGGTAAGGAATTTACACAGTCTTTCAGGTGGTTTCCTGGTACGTGTGTAATGTGTCAGCTCCACAACTTCAGATTCTTTATCAGGAACCTACTTTTCCAGAGTTGCCTGCATCGATGGGCACTCGCAGTTCTGTATCCTCAACTCTTACAGGAACATCAAACATGTCAGTCTAGGGTTGAGTATCCTCAACAGGAAACGCAGACCTGGTCATGGTCACTGGTGGAACCAAATCTCCGTGATTTGTCTCTCTCTTCCTTAAATGGTTCACATGTAATGGATGATCCGGCCTTCCACTTCCAAGTGCTAAGATAGAGGTCCAGTCACCGCACTTATTTCACCCGATAACTACCCTGGTCCTCCCCCGAAATTTTTCACGCATACCGGCTCTCCCATGGTAAATTTCCTCTCGTGATAAGCCAGTCATGTCCAGTTTTCTGGCTTCCTTGACTCCTTTCCACCTTCTCCTTTAAAATCAGCATCATTCAGTTCAACCTTGTCCTGAAATGGCGTTTCAACAATAACTCTGTAGGTGTGACACCTGTTGTTGCATGAGGGGTAGTCCTAAAAGGAAAAAGAAAGTATGCTAGTTTGATTGCTAAGGAATCACTAGTTAGCTTTTTCATACCAGCCTTGAATGTTTGAACTGCCCTTTCGGCCAGTTTGTTTGAGGGAGGGTGGTACAGGGCAGTTTTCACATGAGTGATATCATTGACGCTGTCAAACCGTTGAAACTCAGCGCTCGTAAATGTCGTGCCATTATCAGAAATGACTACTTCTGGTAGTCTGTGAATGGCAAAACTCTGACGTAGTTTCTCAATTGTAGCTGACGACGTCGGTGATTTCACCTCATATACGTCCATCCATTTTGATTGGGCATCGACAATGAGCAGAAATATTGTTCCCAGGAAAGGTCCAAAGTAGTAAATGTGTAACCGTACCCAGGGTCTACCTGGCCACTCCCATGGGTGTAATGGAGCTGTCACTGGCAACTTTTGCAGTTTCTGACATTGCACACACTTTATTACTAAACTCTCTATTTCGCCATCCATCCCTGGCCACCATAGGAAGTTAAAAGTGGCTCCCTTCCATTTGGAGGAACAATCACTCATGCTCCCCACAATAAAATGCCATCCTGGCTGGTTATTTCATGTCTTCTGTTGAAGTGCGGTTTCATTTCATCAGATACAGGCTCCTGTGGCCAACCATGTAGCACTTGTTCTCATACCTGAGATAGGACTGGGTCCTGACTTGTCCAGTCTCTGACCTGTCGAGCATATACTGGGGAGGAATCAATGAAATTTAACAGTAAAACAAGTTCCTGTGGAACTGGGACATGCTCATCATTTTCTTGTAAAGACAAACGACTAAGGGCACCGGTGTTTGTGATTTGATTGTCAGGCCTATGTATGAAAGTATATTCATATGCTGCCAGAATTAAGGCCCATTGTTGTATTCTTGCTGAGGCTATGGGTGGTATAGCCTTGTTGTCCTCACTAAACAATCCCAGCAATGGTTTGTGGTCTGAAATGATTATAAAATGGTGGCCGTATATGCACTGGTGAAATGTCTTGACGCCAAAGATGATGGACAGGTCTTTTTCTATCTGTGAGTATCCCTTTTCTGCTGTGTTGAACGTTCTTGATACGTAATCTATTGGCCGTTCCGTGCCATTGTCCATCCGATGAGAGAGCACTGCTCCCACTCCGTAGGGAGATGCATCATATGTCAGCACCAATTCTTTTGTCTGGTCATAATGTACTAATAGTTTGGACGAGTACAACAATTGTTTCACCTTTCTGAAAGTTTCTTTCTGGGACGCCTTCCAAGACCAATGTTGGCTCTTTTTGATTAGAGAATGTAGGGGGGCCAGAATTGTAGACAAATTGGGTAAGAACCGCCCATAATTGTTGATCATTCTCAGGAATGATTTGAGCTCTGAGGTGTTCTTTGGCGCAAATGCCTCTCTTATGGCTCTCACTTTCCCCTCAACCAGGTGGAGGCCCTGTGAATCTACCCGGTGACCCAAATAGATTACCTCCCTGGCCTTGATCGTGCACTTCTCTTTTTTCTAGCGCAGACTTTAATCCCAGCTTTCTTTTTGACTTCACTGTTGGCCAAACTTCTCTCAGATGCAAATTCAACTAGTCTGAACTCAGTGGCTGAGTCTCCCAAAATTTCATCATCTGTCTGCTTCTTGGAAAATTCTGCGACTTTTGCTTCCAAAGCCTCTTTGGCTTCATTTAGCTGATTCTTCAGCTCTTCCATCTCTTTATTGTATTTGTTTGCTGCCTCCTGGAAAATTGAACATTGTTGTGTCTTCTCTGCCAACTCATTCTTCAGTTTGTTCAGAGAGGTGCTGAATTCTTTCTGTTTCTCTTCAGGCTTTTCCGGTTATACAAACTTTGACCTGAGGGAATCTTGTAACGTGTGAAGGTCTTTCAACAGGTTTTTTTTTCTCTTCGAAAATTGCTCACCTCGTCTCGAACTCTATCATCAAGCAGGATCTCTTCGAGTTCCCTCTGCTGTTCTTCAAGGGTTTGGCTTAAGACAGCCTGCATTTCTTCAGGTTGTTGAATCCATACGCACTCCTTTTTCAAAACAGGAACCCTCCTGGTTTCCTTTTTGAATCTCAGTGACCAACCTAGGCTGATTTCCCTTAGCCAATTTCACCCTAGAAGACTTGGTCCTCTGCCTCTCGATACCAACACTGGTAGCTTTGCCGATTGGCTTCTATAATGGACAGTTACTTTGCTTATGCCTTTTACTTGAATGTCTTCACTCGTGTATGTTTTTAGCTTGGCATCTGTTTCCCCTAAGTTTAATTGATGTTTGCCATTATTCAAATATTCTAAGATATATGTATATTTTTTATTCATTCTTGGGATGTGGGCTTCGCTGGCTGGGCCAGTGTTTATTGCCCACCCCTAGTTGCCCTTGAGAAGGTGGTAGTGAGCTGCCTTCTTGAACTGCTGCAGTCCATGTGGTGTAAGTACACCCACAGTGCTGTTCAGGAGGGAGTTCCAGGATTTTGACCCAGCGACAGTGAAGGAACGGCGATATATTTCCAAGTCAGGATGGTGAGTGACTTGGAGGGGAACTTCCAGGTGGTGGTGTTCCCATCTATCTGCTGCCCTTGTCCTTCTAGATGGTAGTGGTCGTGGGTTTGGAAGGTGCTGTCGGAGGAGCCTTGGTGAATTCCTGCAGTGCTTCTTGTAGATGGTACACACTGCTGCTACTGTGCGTTGGTAGTGGAGGGAGTGAATGTTTGTGGATGTGGTGCCAATGAAGCGGGCTGGATGGTGTCAAGCTTCTTGAGTGTTGTTGGAGCTGCACTCATCCAGGCAAGTGGAGAGTATTCCATCACATTCCTGACTTGTGCCTTGTAGATGGTGGACAGGATTTGGGGAATCAGGAGGTGGGTTACTCTTCACACGATTCCTAGCCTCTGACCTGCTCTTGTAGCCACAGTATTTATATGGCTAGTCCAGTTCAGTTTCTGGTCAATGATAACCCCCAGGATGTTGATAGTAGGGGATTCAGTGATATTGATGCCATTGAATGTCAAGGGGCGATGGTTGGATTCTGTCTTGTTGGAGATGGTCATTGCCTGACACTTGTGTGGTGTGAATGTTACTTGCCACTTGTCAGCCCAAGTTCTGGAGCACAAGTCTTCAATATTATTGCTGGAATATTGTCAGGGCCCACAGCCTTTGCAGTATCCAGCGCCTTCAGCTGTTTCTTGATATCTCGTGGAGCGAACTGAATTTAAGATTGATTTGTGTGCACGGCTTTATTGATTATGAAAGAATATAGAGTTGAGCAGGGCACATGTGGTCAGCGATTGTCTAATGGTGAGCCACAGCAATGTGCGCTGGGATCAGCTCTGAATCCAGCCACGTGGCAGGTATTGATGAAAGCTGAATGTAGAATTCTTCAGCCAAATGGAAAATGGAGGAACCAGCAGTGACTTGATTGGCAGTGCGGTTAAACTGCTCACCCAAACGCTGCTGAAGAATAACATTAACTATTCCCCAGCCAGGATTCTTTATCCGAAGCTATGGGAAAACAGCAGAGGAGTGGAATGAATTAGATAGCCCCTTCAGTCAGACAGCAGAGCATGATGGACCAAATGGCTGCCTTCCATGCTTTTTATCACTCTCCAATTCTGAGTATCATTGAGTGTTTCCAATAGTTCCTGCTTTGATTTAATGAGACGCTTAGAGGTTGTTCCCCTAGGTTGGGGGTTCTAGAATGCAAGCTCACAGCCTCAGGATAAGGGGTCAATCATATAGGACTAGATTGGGAATAAATTTCTTCACTCAAAGGGTTGTGAAACTTTGGAATTCTCTGCACCACAGGGTTGTGGATGCTCCATCTTTGACTATATTTAAGGCTGGAATAGACAGATTACAGGTGTCTCAGGGAATCAAGGGATATGGGGAGGAGCAGAAAAAGCGGAGTTGAGGCCACAATCAGGTCAGCCATGATCTTATTGAATGGCAGAGCAAACTCGATGGGCTGAATGGCCTGCTCCTGCTCCTATTCCTTATGATCTTATGATCAGCCATGATGTTCCTGAACTGTGAAGCCGACCTTGTGGGGAAACAAGGCCTGCCCCACCCTATTTCTCATCTTCTTCTCTCCAGATCTGCAATATTTCTAAGTCATTTGGGCATTAATTTATGCAAAGACAGAGAGTCTCTCCGACATTGCATAAATGGCGGAAGTTGCCGAAAATTGGAAGTGCTGCCACGGAATAGCTGCCATTGTGGAGGTTGGGTGGGGGAATGGGGGGAATGGGGGCAGGTTGTGGCTGTGTGGAGACAGCTGCTAATTCATGTCTAATTTTGGTGGCCTAGGTGTGTGAAACGCGAGGTGCACAGGTTAGACCTGATAGCAGCAGCTCGAAACTTTGTGGATTTGTTTGGGTAGCCAGGGTTCCCTTTTGGAGAGGTGTGGGACCCCTTTGGAATTTGCTTAAAAATTGTATTAACTGCCCCAGAAGTGGCAAAGATTCAATGCCAACTGTCTGACTTTAACCCAAGGGAGTAGAAGGATGGTGCTGCTGGACTTGACAGGACAATTATTTTTTGCCCCCACTGACTCGTGTACCCAAGTGCCAGGAAGAACATTGTGCTTGAGAAGGGCACATGTGGATTGTGTCAAGGAAACTACAAATGGCCTTGGCACCCTCACACATTGGCGCTGTAGAAGCAAGTCAATGTGAGCAGGTGAAGGGCAGAGGGATGGCACAAGGTCAGAAGCTAGAGGCAGAGCCACGCACACCAGAAAGGAGGAGTAGGAGAGGGAGGACAACCATGTATTACCCTGTGGAAAGGGTGTACTGACCTCGGATGTCATACCTCAATGCGACAGAGACTCAGTGCCGAAGGCCCCTGAGGCTAAGCCGTGAAGTGGTCACAGACATATGTTGGATAGTCCAACAACAACTTGAGCCGCAATCCATCGACCCCCATGCCCTGCCAGTGCCCGGGAAGGTAACCATCACTCTCAGTTTTTATGCCTGAGGAGCTTCCCAGGGCTCATCAGGAGATCTGTCTGGTATACCCCAGTCAGCAGCACACGGCTGCGTTACTGTAACTAATGCCCTGTTTGCTCGTTTGGGGGGATCATATTAATTTCCCTATAGATTTGGCATCTCAGACACAGAGAGCCACAGCCTTTGCCTGGTTAGTAGGTTTCGCTCAGGCGCAGGATGTTATTGATTGTACCCATGTTGCCATAAAGATCCCAACTCAACATTCGGACATCTTTGTCAACCGGAAGTCCTTCCATTCAATCAATGTCCAGTACATTTGTGACCACAGCAAGATCTTCCTTCAAGCCCGTGCGAGGTTCCCGGGTAGCCGCCATGACTTCCTCGTACTGAGGAGTTCCCGATTCCCTTAGCTATTTAACCCACCCCCGCAGATACAGGGCTGACTTCCAGAGGACAAGGGCTACCCCTTATGACATTAGCAAATGACGCCCTTTAGGAGCTGTCAAACTGAAGCTGAGCGCAACTACAACAGCAGCCATGTCGTACGATTGAGCAGACCATTGGCATTGTAAAAATGCGCTTCAGGTGCCTTGATCGCTCAGGTGGAGCTCTGCAGTTTGCCCCAGCAAGGGTACCCAGAATAGTGGTGGTGTGCTGCATGCCACATGCCCAGTGGAGGGGCCTGCGACTCGAAGACAATGATGCCAGGGCCAGAGCTTCAACCTCTGAGGAGGAGGATGATGAGGAAGATGAGGAGGACGAGGGAGCCCCAGTCAATTCTGATGATTGCGAAATGGAGGAGGATGAGAAAGCCGCCAATGGCAGAGCTGCTGGGAGGTGCGGTCATGTAGCCAGGGGTGACTCTGTGCAGGAGGTGACCATCGCCAGACGTCTCCTTGTGAAAAATCGATTCCTGTAAGGTCATCCGGTCTCACGCTTGCCATAAGCCAATCCCTGGTGAGCAAATTCCAAATAAAGAACCTTTCACATGAAAGCCACAATTAATCAGCAGAAAGTCCATCCCCCCACAAGGGAGAGAAACAACCTCAATGAGTTTGACTCAGTCACGTTAAAATGATTGCAACTTTCACCATCATAATCATTGGCCCAAACACATTGCAAACACACATGGTAAGAAGCCCTTCACAACCTGTCCCCCTCAGGTAAATGCTGGTGCCTGTAAATTAGGTGTTAAAGCCGCCACACTCTGTATACTCACACTATCCCCACGATGCTGAGAATGACATTCTGACTTGAGACTTCACACCCAATACATACTGATATGATTGGATGTGTTGTTGGGAACACGGTGTTGTCGTGGTAATGGGCAGAATCTTGCCCTCCCCGGACAGCCCACCCCTGCCACCGAAATGGGGCCCGCCACCATTTTGAGTGGGTGGGCCAATTAAAGAGCGCACTGCTCCCTGAGACCAAGTCCTGTCCCAGGGAGATTACTGACAGGTAAGAAAACTCCAAAAATAGAAAAATATTAAAATTATTAACATGTCCCCCTCATGTGACAATGTCACACGCGATGGGACATGTAGATAAGAAGCACATAAACTTTATTAAAGTTTTTAAAAATGGACATGAAACCTCATCCCGTCGGTGGATGAGGTTTCCTGTATTATCAGAAGCTCGCTGGGGCTCCTGGCCTGCCCGCCAGCCTTAAGCTTGGACGGGCAGGTCTTTAATTATCTTAATTATCCTGTCAATGGCCTTAACTGGCCATTGACAGGTCAGCGGGCGAGCAGCTGATTTCGCTGTCCACCCGCCTTCCTGAAAATTTAAAGGGACCGGGATGACGTTGGGGGTTCCTCCCGACATCATCCTGCGTCATTTTCCCTTCGGCGAGCGGGCCCCGCCCCCAAATAACTGACTGGAAAATCCTGGTCAATGTTAATGAACTAGTAATTTAGAGGCCCAGGCTAATTCTCTGGGGACAGGGGTTCAAATCCCACCGTGGCAGCTGGTAGAACTTAAATTCAATTAATAAAAATCTGGAATATAAAGTTAGTCTCAGTAATGGTGACCACAAAACTATCATCAATTGTCCTGAAGATCCATCTGCCTCGCCAATGCCCTTAGGGAAGGAAATCTGCCATCCTTACCCGGTCTGGCCTACGTGTGACTCCAGACCCAAAGCAATGTAGTTGACTTTTAACTGCCCTCTGAAATGTTCAATTCAAGGGCAATTAGGGATGGGCAGCAAATGCTGGCTTTGCCAACTACAACCACATAGAACACAGGTGCAGATAAGGCATGTTGCTTATGATGAGCCCATAACTGTGCAACAACAGCTCTTTTAATGAACTTGTGCAGCATCCTTTCCGGCCAGTGGTCCAGTTTCTAGGGCTGAATTTTCCCCTCGTTGGTGGGGGAGGTTGATAGGTGGACGCTTCCAATTGGAGGCGCGGCGCCATTTTACATGGGTGAGCCAATTAAGGCCCGCCCAGCGTGACGCCCGCCTGTGCGGGCGGGGGGAGGGGGTGGGGAATCCCAAAATCGAGAGTGTGCTCTTTCACGCATGCGCACGATAGAGAGCATTCATCTCCCTGAGGCTAAATGCTGCCTCAGGGAGATCGGCTCTAAGTGTGAAAAAGACAAAAATAGAAAAATAAAATTTCCCTAACATGTCCCCTCATGTGACAATGAGTTGGAACATGTCCATAATTTTCACAAAACCTTTATTTATATTTTTTAAAACTTACATGAAACCTCATCCCGCCGGTGGATGAGGTTTCATATTTTTTCTACTCCCCACTGGGGCTCCTGGCCGACCCACCAGCCTTAAGGTTGGACGGGCAGGTCCTATACATGTATAATTGGTCCAGTCAACGGTCTCGATTGGCCATTGACAGGTCAGTGGGCCCGCAGCTGATTTTGCTGCACCCCGGCCTTCCTGAAGATTTAAATGGGGCGGGATGACACTGGGGGTTCCGCTCGTCGACTCGCAAGATTCTGCCCCTAGAGTGGGTGCCATATGCAACACTCCTGGCTTCCCTCACAAAGCACATCCTCTGCCACCTGGAATATAAATGCTGCTAAAGTAGTGGGGACAGCAGGCGAGCAACATTGCCTGGAGCATACGTGGCATGTCGACCTGCATTGCTTATACCTAGGCTAGTGCGTAACACTGCAGTGCAGATGAATGGCTTGCCCCCAGCACTTATGCTTGAGATGTCTCTGCTGCCCAGCATCTGTTCACAGAGCCTGATGGTAGAGCCTCCTTTAAAGTCGGGCTTGACAATGAAAGGTGCAAGGAGAATCTCAGGGCTTGAGCCTTATTCTTATGCGATACAGTGGGGAAGGAAGAAGCCCTCCGATGCCTCACAGATCTGGCCACACCCTTGCTGCTGATGATTTCAATGTGAGATGGACCTCAGCCTGCCGCCTTCAGTGTTATTGGTAGGAATGTCCTTCATAATGTTAACATTCTTATAGAGTTTTGTAGTGTATGAAAACACACCAAGGCATCTCCGAGTGTATGTACATATATTCAAAAGGTGCTCAGGTGTGATTTTTCCAATTCGAAAAGTGTAAACACGGTGAACCCATTAGTAGTCCAGATGACATGGCGCCCTGTGCTCATGCACACTCCGAGAAAGTGCCTCCCTATGTTCCCTCAGAGGAGATGGAGGCAGGCTGCTCACTTCTCGGTCTGTATGACAGTGAGGAGCGTGACAGCCAGCCTCTTTATACAGGCAGCTATTGGGGAGCTCCTTCAGGCTCCGACCTTTCCATCTCTGCATGGGCATGTAGAAGGTGCTGGGAAAACTATTAGACCAAAAAGCTAACAAGTCCCCATGACCAGATGGCCTGCATCCTAGAGTTTAAAAAAAAGCTGCTGCAGAGAGAGTAGATGCGTTGGTTATAATCTCCCAAAATTCCTTCGATACTGGGAAGGTCCTAGCAAATGAAACACCTTTATTCAAGAAAGGAGGGAGACAGAAAGCAGGAAACTACAGGCCAGTCAGCCTAACATCTGTCATAAGGAAATTGCTAGAACCCATTATTAAGGAGATTATAGCAGGAATCTTAGAAAATCATAATGGGATCAGGCAGAGCCAATGTGACTTTGTGAAAGGGAAATCATGTTTAGCTAATTTATTTGAGTTTTTTGAGGAAGTAACAAGCAATGTGGACAAAGGGGAACCTGTAGATGTGGTGTACTTGAATTTCTAGAAGGCATTTGATAAGGTGCCACATCAAAGATTACTACACAAGACAAGATTATATAGTGTATGAGTTAACATATGAGCACGGATAAAGGATTGTTTAGCTAACAGGAAGCAGAGAACCTCTGATAAATGGGTCTATTTTGGGTTGGCACGCTGTAACTAGCGGAGTACCACAGGGATCAGTGCTGGGGCCTCAGCTATTTACAATCTATATCAATAACTAGGATGAAGGGACTGAATGTGTGGTAGCTAAATTTGCTGAAGACATAAAGATAGGTAGGAGAGTGAGTTGTCAAGAGGAGGGAATCTGCAAAGAAATATAACAGGTTAAGTGAGTGGGCAAAAGATTTGGCAAATGGAGTATAATGTGGTTAAATGTGATGTTGTCCACGTTGACAGGAAGAATAGGAAAACAGTATACTGTTTAAATGAAGAGAGATTGCAGAAGTCATGGTACAGAAGTATCTGGGTGTCCTGGTGCATGAATCACATGAAGCTAGTATGCACGTACAGCAAGTGATCAGCAAGGGAAATGGAATGTTTATTGCAAGGGGAATGGAATATAAATGTGGGTAAGTTTTATTGCAGCTGTACAGGGCCTTGGTGAGACCACATCTGGAGTACTGTGTACAGTTTTGGTCACTTTATTTGAAAATGGATATAATTGCATTAGAAGCAGGTTCAGAGAAGGTTCTGTTGGCTCATTCCTGGGATGAGGGGGTTATCTTATGGAGAAAGGTTGAGCAGGCTGGGCTTATATCCATTGGAGTTTAGAAGAATGAGCAGTGATCTTATTGAAACATATAAGATCCTGAGGGGGCTTGACAGGGTGGATACCAGGAGGATGTTTTCCCTTGTGTGGGAGACTAGAGCTAAGAATAAGAGTGAGATGAGGATTTTTTTTTTCTTTCAGAAGGTAGTTAGTCTGTGGAATTATCTTCTCCAGCGAGCAGTGGAGGCTGGGCCATTGAATTTATTCAAGGCTGTGTTTGACAGATTTTTGATAGACAAGGGAGTCAAGGGTAGGAAAGTGGAGCTGAGACCATAACCAGATTAACCATGATTGTATCCAATGGTGGAGCAGGCTTGAAGGGCTGAATAGCCTACTCCTGCTCCAAGATCCTGTGTTCCCACGTCTGATGTCTCTGACTCTGACACCTCCTCCTGCACTCTGGTGCAGTAACTTTCACCCTGTGCCATTGACTCTACACGTGTTACATCACTCCAAAGTGCTCGTGTCTGAGTTCACAGAGTGTGATGCTGCCCCCTTGGACATCTCTTCCTCCCTTTGTTGCTTGAGGGATAATCTGGCCTGGGGGGAGGGGTGTGTGGTGAGGAAGGTGAGGGAGCAGGGCTGGGACCTGTGTGAGATACAAAAGGAGTTATTTAGATATAGCCCTTCTCATAGTGAAGGCACACTCTGATGCATGTCATTGCCTTAACCATGCTCGCGCTGCCTGTGTGGCTCATCTCCATTCTTGCACTCCCTCTCATGCTAACATCCCCCTGTGCTCAGTGAAGTCAAGAATGACCCCCACCATTACCACCGTGTGTCAAGGTGATTACAATACCGCTTTTATCACCTGCTAACCACTATCCATCATCACCAACAGACAGCTGTTCAGACACCCTGGCAATCTCCGTGGCCAGGGTGTTCAACCAAGTGAATGGGGTCTCAGCCAGGCTGGCCCACTCTCAGTCCAAGCCATCTCCATGGCATTCTTCACCCTCTTCAACTGCGGTGACACGATCAATTTATGTTATGATGTATAGCACCTGCGGGGATAATTCTCTTCACTGTACCTGTGCATCACAATGCTCCTTCACATATACTCTGTGCACACCTACTTGAGCTGAGTACACATACAAGCTTCCATGCTGAGGCAGAGGTATGCGCCATGCCTCACACCTTAGCTGCTGCATGCTGCTGTGACCAGTCCCTTAGACCCCTGTGTGGATGAGCCAAGCTACTCACTTTGCCGGAACGCAGCACGTCATTGAACCTTTTCTGGCACTCTTTCCAAGACCTCTCGGGCTCTCCTGTTGCCCTCATCACAGCAGAGATTTGAACCCAGGCCTTCTTTGTGGCAGCTGGAGGATGATGCTGGACTGTAGGGGACAGCACCACCCACGCCTTTGCCCCTCTTCCACTAATATTTGCAGGTCCTGATCTGTGAAGCGTGGGGCAGCTGGACCAATCCCTTAGAGAAAAGCAAAATACTGCAGATGCTGGCGATCTGAAATAAAAACAGAAAATGCTGGAAAAACTCAGCCGATGTGGCAGCATCTGTGGAGAGAGAAAAAGAGTTAACGTTTCGAGTCCAATATGACCCTTCTTCAGAGCTAAAGAGACGTAGAAGTATGATGACCCATCTCTTCCCCCCGTCTCCGCTGAGTGACATTCTACCAATAGAAGTCTGAGATGAAAAGGGCCGTGAGCCATTCAGATTACAAAGCTCTCGTTCACTTTTGCTGACATTCACTAACCATTTTCACCATATCATCAGTTAATACTGGGAAGATTTGGTGGAGAAACTGACTCTGTTCACATGCTTCGTGTGAATGATGTATGTTGTAGCTGTGATTCCAAGGTAGCATGCTGTGCTCCGCAACCACTGACGGCCACGCGGGGTTACTCCCTCTTAGTTATACTGTTATACGTGAGAGAGCTGGTCAAGGGCCAACAGTGTGGGTGCATCCTCATCGATGGCCGGCAATGGATGGGTTAATGAGCGTGGCACTGTTCATCATTCATTCACTGAGGAATTGCAGCTAATTCCATAACTGCAGAATATCTTTCCCAGGTAATGGTGCCAAGACAGTGCCATCTTGGTGGCCGTCTTGGTGAATCCACTCCATGCTTTTGGTGCTTTGATACAGCACATTGCGAATAGGCAGCAACAATGGTGTTTTCTCCGAGGAAAAGTCCATGATGGACCATCCATTCCAGGGTCAGCTAACATTTAGAATTCTCACTCACCTGACAAGGCAATGACATCTCCTCCAAGGCTCAGGGACTTCAGCGTGGATGATCAACCTCTCGAATGGGCCTTTCGGAAGGTCTGCTTTTGACCTGTGCCTGAGTTGCAGACCCTGCGCGATGCCTGACTCTGACCCACACTACTTCCGGGGGTCACTCACCCCAACTCCGAATGTAGCCTGCCCCCACCAACCCCTACACACCAACACCCTCCTCCCACCCCACCCCCCTGACCCGGACTGAGAATCTAACATTTGGGATCACTTTTATGATGTCAGGTTTGTAGAGCTGGCAATCCTCCTGACTCTGCACACCCGAGGTGAGAACAAAGATTCCAGCTTAATTCTTTGTACTGTCCGTCCATTATTGCTTTCCTCTCACTGTCAGTAACAAAACCTCATGTCAATGATCGTTACAATCAGTATTGATTTATTGAGCTAAAAGCAAAAAACTGCGGATGCTGGAAATCCAAAACAAAAACAAAAATACCTGGAAAAACTCAGCAGGTCTGGCAGCATCTGTGGAGAGGAACACAGTTAACGTTTCGAGTCCGCATGACTCTTCAACAGAACTGTTCAACTGTTGGAGAGTCATGTGGACTCGAAACATTAACTGTGTTCCTCTCCGCAGATGCTGCCAGACCTGCTGAGTTTTTCCAGGTATTTTTGTTCTTGTTTTGAATTATTGGGCCTCTGTTTAGGAAGTATGGTATTACAGGTAATCCTCGTTGTTTGCAAGCAGCCTCAGAGCCTTCAACTTCAGTTTGGTTTGTTTGCAGTTGATCAAGGGGAGCAGGAATGGTTTCAGCATTTTTTGTCTCAAACTCTCGATAATATTGCATCAAAATTTTCTGTGGCATTTAAGGTAGAAAAAGAAAGAAAATGTCTTGCATTTCTGTAGGGCCTTTTGTGGCCACTGGACATCCCAAAGCACTTTACAGCCGACGAAGTACTTTTTTCAAGTGTAGTCACTGTTGTAATGTAGGAAATGTGGCAGCCAATTTGCACACAGCAAGATCCCAGAATCAGCAACATGAGGATGACCAGATAATCTGTTTTGTTGATTGTGGAACATTGATCAGGACACCGGAGATAACTGCCCTCCACTTCTTCAAAGTAGAACCATGGGATCTTTCACATCCAATTGTGAAGCAAGATGGGACCTTGGTTTAACATGTTATCCAAAGGATGGCATTGCTGGCAGTACAGCACTCCCTTAGTACTGCACTTGAATGTCAGGTTTGATTTTTGAGCTCAGGTCCTGGAGTGTGACACTACAAATTGAGGCTGGGTGGGAGGGGTGTTCTATGAAAGGGCATTGGCCTGAAATGTTAACTTCTCTTTCCATAGATACTGCGAGACCTGCTGAGTATTTACATTATTTTCTGAATTTTCTAAAATTATCTAGAAAAGGCCCCTTTGTGAGATTTGCAGAACAAAACCTTAATTGACAACTAAGGGTTGGCCCTCGTACACCATCAACCTGTGCTTCTGCTCAGCAAATTCTGATGGAATTTAACCTTTCAAAAAGTTTGGTGGATTTTGAACAAACTGCCAGAATGGGATTTCCCCTCCCAGTGTCAGTGATTTGCTGCTGTTTCACATTAACAAGTTCAGACCTGTCCAGTTCCCTTATCGGCAGCTTTGTAATTAAAGTTGGTGAGGCAGCTTATTGATGGCAGCCAGTCTCCCTTCTCCCAACTCCACGCCCAGCTTCACTAATCCTGAAACGCACATGGAACCTGCTTCATCTTGCAAACCATAGACAGCTGCATTCTTTAGGATAATTACACACGGTCAGCACCATGGCAGCAAAAAATATAACACCTTTCACAACCGCAGGACGTCCCAACGCTCTTCACAGACCATGAGTTAATTTGTAAATACAGTCACTGTTGTAATGTCAGACAGGCAGCAGTCAATTTGCATACAGCAAGCTCCCACAAACAACAAAGTGATAATGCCCAGATCATTTGTTTTAGGTGTAGATAGTGGGATAAATACTGGCCAAGACTCTGGAGAGACCTTCCCTGCTCTTCTTCAGAATAATGTCACTGGATCTTTTACATACACCAGAGAGGGCAGATGGGGCCTCAGTTTATAACGTCTTATCTTATCTGACCAATGGTGCGACCACGCTACTGACCCTCTGACCGTGCGGTGCTCCCTCAGTACTGACCCTCTGACCATGCGGCACTCCCTCAGTACTAACCCTCTGACAGTGTGACGCTTCCTCAGTACTAACCCTCTGACTGTGCGGCACTCCCTCAGTACTGACCCTCTGACCGTGCGGCACTCCCTCAGTACTGACCTCTAACAGTGCAATGCTCCCTCAGCACTGACCCTCCAACAGTGCAGCACTCCCTCAGTATTGACCCTCTGACAGTGCAGCACTCCTTCAGTGCTGACCCCCAGACAGTGCAGCACTCCTTCCGTACTGACCCATGGACAGTGCAGCACTCCCTCAGCACTGATCCACGGACAGTGCAGCACTCCCTCAGTACTGACCCTCTGACAGTGCAGCACTCCCTCAGTACTGACCCACGGACAGTGCAGCACTCCCTCAGCACTGACCCTCCAACAGTGCAGCACTCCCTCAGTATTGACCCTCTGACAATGCAGCACTCCTTCAGTGCTGACCCCCAGACAGTGCAGCACTTCCTCAGTACTGACCCACTGGCAGTGCAGCACTCCCTCAGTACTGACCCTCTGGCAGTGCAGCACCCCCTCATTATTGTTTCCTGGAGTGTCGGTCTGGATTTTGTGCTCGGATCTTGAGATGGTGTTTGAAGCTCCAATTTTCTAACTCTGAGATGAGTGCTCCCATTGAGTTAAGGTGATGTCAGTTAGGTTTGACTCTCTAGTGCCGAGGTGTCCAAATCTCTTCCTGCAGAAATGTGAAAATTCCCTCAGTACCTTCCCCTGAAGCTAGCACCCAGGAGAGGTGCATATATCTTTGTTGATGCAGCCTGGCCTTTAGTCTGGCTGTCAAGATTTGAGCTCTAACTCGTCGTTGATCACATAGATTGCTTACTGCTGCCACTTACAAGATCAGAAATGATGTCTGAAGCCACCTCAGCACCATCCACAGTTGCGCTGTGTCAAAGAACTATGAATGTTGAAATTCTGGCTGCAGATTTTTGATCAAGGTGGGTATAGAATCACAGAAGGACACCATTCAGCCCATCGTGTCTTCACTGGCTCTCCGAATGAGCACTATCACTCAGTGCCATTCTCCTGTCTTTTCCCCATAACCCTGCACATTGTTTCTATTTAAATAATCATCCAATGCCTCCTTGAATGCCTCGTTTGAACCTGCTTCCACCACATTTCCAGGCAGCGCATTCCAAACCCAAACCGCTCGTTGTGTGAAAAAGTTTTTTCTCACCTTGCATTTGCTTCTTTTGCAAATCACTTTAAATCTGTGCTCTCTCGTTCTTCATCCTTTTACGAGCAGGAACAGCTTCTCACTATCTACTCTGTCCAGCCCCCTCATGATTTTGAACACCTCTATCAAATCTCCTCTCAGCCTTCTCTCCAAGGAGACAGTCCCAAACTCTCCAATCCATCTTCATAACTGAAGTTTCTCATCCCTGGAATCATTTCTGTAAAGCTCTTCTGCACTTTCTCCATTGTGTTCACATCCTTCCTATAGTGTGGCACCCAGAACTGTGCACAATATTCCAGTTGAGGTCTAACTTGTGTACTATATGAGTTCAGCATAACCCCCTTGTCTTGTACTCTATGCCCTTATTAATAAAGGCTAGGATAATGTGTGCTTTATTAACTACTCCCTCCACCTGTCCTGCCACTGTTAATGACTTATGCACACAGTTCTTCTGCTCCTGCACATCCTTTAGATGTACCTACCTCGCCTGGGTGCTAGCCTCAGGGGAAGGTACTGAGGGAGTTTTCACATTTGTGCTGGAAGAGATTTGGACACCTCGGCATTAGAGAGCCAACAAAAAATTAACATCACCTTAGCTGAAAGGTTAGAGTTGTGTAACCCTTATTTTATATCGTCTCTCCATGTACTTCTTAGCAAAATGAATCACCTCATACTTCTCTGTAATGAACTTCATCTGCCACCTATCTGTCCACTTCACCAACTTGTCTATGTCCTTTTGAAGCTCTATACTGTCCTCCTCACAAGTTTTGCATGCTTCCAATGCTTCCAAGTTTTGCATCATCCGCAAACTTTGAAATTGTCCCCTGCACACCAAGATCTAGATCATTAATATATATCAGGAAAAGCAAGGGACCCAATACCGACCCCTGGAGAACTTCACTACAAACCTTCCTCCAGCCTGAAAAATATCCGTTAACCATTACTCTCTGTTTCCTATTACTCAGCCAATTTTGTATCCACATTGCCACTGTCCCTTTTATTCCATGAGCTCGAACTTTTCTCACAAGTCTATTGTGTGGCACAGTATCAAATGCCTTTTGGAAGTCCATGTACACCACATTCACAGCATTACCCTCATCAACCCTCTCTGCTACCTCTTCAAAAAACTCCAGCAAGCTAGTTAAACATGATTTTCCCAAAGAAATCCATGCTGACTCTTTCTAATCAACCCATATTTATCCATGTGAGAGTAAACTAGCAAGGAAGATGAAAGCGGCTGTAAAAGCTTCTATGAAATATATGTAAAAAGAAAAAGGTTAGTGAAGACAAATGTTGGACCCTTACAGTCCAAAATGGGAGAATTTATAATAGAGAACAAGGAAATGGCAGAGCAATTAAACAACGACTTTAGTTCTGTCTTTATGGAGGAAGACACAAATACCTGCCCAGAAATACTAGGGAACCAAGAGCCTAAGGAGAAGGAATTAAAGGAAATTAGTATTGCTAAAACAATAGCGCTGGAGAAATTAATGGGACTGAAAGCTGATAAATCCCCAGGGCCTGATAATCTACACCCCAGGGTACTAAAGGAGGTGGCCATGGATATAGTGGATGTGTTAGTTATCATCTTCCAAAATTCTGTAGATTCTGGAACAGTCCCGGCAGATTGGAGGGTGGCAAATGTAACCCCACTATTTAAAAAAGGAGGGAGGGAAAAAACAGGGGATCACAGACCAGTTAGCCTAACCTCAGTAGTAGGGAAAATGCTAGAGTCTATTATAAAGGATGTGATAACAGGACACTAGGAAAATATCAACAGGATTAGACAAAGTCAAATAGGGTTTATGAAAGGCAAATCATGTTTGACAAACCTACTGGATTTTTTTGAGGAAATAACCAGAAAAATAGATAAGGGAGAACCAGTAGATGTGGTGTATTTGGATTTGCAGAAATCTTCTGATTAAAGTCCCACATAAGAGGTTAGCGTGTAAAATTAAAGCACATGGGATTGGGGGTAATATATTGGGCATGGATTGAGAATTGGTTAGCAGACAGGAAACAGAGAGTAGGAATAAATGGGTCTTTTTCGGAGTGGCAGGCAGTGACTAGTGGGGTACCGCAGGGATCAGTGCTTGGGCCCCAGCTATTCACAATATATATCAATGATTTGGATGAAGGAACCAAGTGTAATATTTCTAAGTTTTCTGACGACATGAAACTTTGGTGGGAATGTGAGTGGTGAGGAGGGTTTTAAGAGGCATCAAGGTGAGTTAGACAGGTTGAGTGAGTGGATAGGGAGCAGCTGTTCCCCTTAGTTGAAGGGGACATAAGTTCAAGGTGAGGGGCAGGAGATTTAGGGGAGATGTGAGGAAAAACTTCTTTACCCAGAGGGTGGTGATGGTCTGGAATGTACTGCCTGGGAGGGTGGTGGAGGTGGGTTGCTTCACATCCTTTAAAAAGTACCCGGATGAGTACTTGGCGCGTCATAACATTCAAGGCTATGGGCCAAGTGCTGGTAAATGGGATTAGGTAGGTAGGTTGGGTGTTTATCATGTGTCGGTGCAGACTCGATGGGCGAAGGGCCTCTTCTGCACTGTGTGATTCTGTGACTCTTCATCTACTTGGCCCACCTCATTTCCCAGCACCAGGTCTAGCAGTGTCTCCTTTCTTGTTGGACTGGACACATACTGCTGTAGGAAGTTCTCCTGAACACAATCTAGGAACTCTTGCCCCTTTCTGTCCTTTACATTATCACTATCCCAGTCTACATTCGGATAATTAAAGCCCCCAATTATAACTACTCTAGAAGGTTTGCAAGTCCGTGTAATTTCCTTGCAGATTTGTTCCTCTATATCCTTCTCACTAGTTGGTGGTCTATAGACTACACCGAGCAATGTAATTGCTCCCTTTTTGTTCCTTGGCTCTGGCCAAATTGATTCTGTCCTTGAACCCTCTGGGACACCCTCTTTCTCCAGCACTGCAATGCTCTCCTTAACCAATACCACCACCCCTCCCCCTTTCCTTCCTTTCCTACCTTTCCTGGACACCTTGTCCCCAGGAATATTTAACACCCAGTTCTGCCCTTCCTTGAGCCAGGTCTCTGTTATCACCACAACATCATATTTCCACATGGCAATCTGTGCCTGTAACTCCCCAATCTTATTTACTATACTCCGTGCATTCACATACATGCACAGTAACCCTGATTTAGACCTCATTACTTTCTCCCCTACTCCGACTCCGTCTATTAACTTTTTATACTCTATATTAGTGCCATCTGCCTCTCCCAGTATTTTGTACACTCTGGTATTCCTCTCTAATATTTTCTCTTGGTTCCCACACCCCTGCCGAGTTAGTTTAAAGCCCTCCCAACAGCACCAGCAAAACACCCCACAAGGCACTCAGTCCCAGCTCTGTTCAGGTGCAACCCGTCCGGCTTGTACAGGTGCCATCTCCCCCCGAGCCAGTCCCAGTGTCCCAGGAATCTAAAGCCCTCCCTCCTGCACCATCTTTCCAGCCACACATTCATCTGCCTAATCCTCCTATTTCTGTACTCACTGGCATGTGGCACTGGGAGCAATCCGGAGATTACTACATTTGAGGTCCTGCTTGTTAATTTTCTACCTAGCTCCCTAAATTCTGATTGCAGGACCACATCCCCCTTCCTACCTAAGTCATTGGTACCAATGTGGACCACGACCTCAGGCTGTTCACCCTCCCCCAGAAGAACATCCTGCAGTCGCTCTGTGACATCCTTGACCCTGGCACCAGGGAGGCAACATGTTTAATTTTTTTTTCAAACTCAGCTCCGAAGGTGAAGTTTACACCCAGGTCCGTTTCTGCTCAGCTGCCCCTGTTACGGACTTAGAATAATTCCTATGTATACCACACTTCTTTCCCCCATGCACCAAATTCCCACATGAGCCTAATTTTCTACTCACTCGGTCTCCCTCTCACTCTAGCGTATTCGTCTGTCTCCTCGCACGCCCCTCACTGACCCTACATTCTCAGCTGAGAGTGAGGGCAATACCCTACCATGGCCAGATTTCATAGCTGTACCCTGCGGGTTAGACAGGTCTACCTCTACCCTGAAATAAAAACAGAAAATACTGCAAATACTTAACCAGTCTGGCAGCATCTGTTGAGAGAGAAACAGTTAACCTTTCATCGGCATTGTTCACAACCTGATACATTAACTCTGTGTCTCTTTCCACAGATGTTACCTGACCTGCTGCAGAATTTTCTTTGTATTTCAGATTTCCAGCATCCACATTATCTTGCTTTTGTACTCTACACTGCCCAACTTTCACAGGTATACCCTAGCCTGCTCCTATTACACATGTGCATACTCCCCTCTCTCCCCGCCCCCTCCAGTTATCCACGTGTATCCTGGCCTGTCCAGGCAACACATGTGTTCCCTGGCATGTGCAGGTGTACCCAACCCGGCCCTGCCCAGGTTACATAGATACATGTTACTCTTCCCAGGCCACACAGGTGCACATTACACTGCTCAGGTTACACAGGTGTATCCTACCAATCTAGTTTTTAGTTCCTTTGGGAATAAGGTCCATTCTAATGTTATTTGTGCGGAAGTTTCCAAGGAGTAATTGAAGGGTGTACCAAGAGGCAGTTTTGATAGATAAGGTATACAAAATTATAAGGGGCATAGATTGGAAGAAACTTTTCCCCTGGTGGAGGTGTCAATAACCAGGGGGCATAGATTTAAGATAAGGGGCAGGAGGTTTAGAGGAGATTTGAGGAATGTTTTTTTCACCCAGAGGGTGGTTGGAATCTGGAACTCGCTGCCTGAGGGGGTGGTAGAGGCAGGAACCCTCACAACATTTAAGAAGTATTTAGATGAGCGCTTGAAACACCTCAGCACACAGGGCAACGGGCCAAGTGCTGGAAAATGGGATTAGAATAGATAGGGGCTTGATGGCCGGAACGGACACGATGGGCCGAAGGGCCTGTTTCTGTGCTGTGTAACTCGATGGCTCTATGATAGATGTCTGGGTCCACTGAATCCACAAGTTTGTGTCAATGAGAAGTTTTTGCTCCAAATGAGGAACCATGTCGTGTGTTTATTAGATATTAGTCATAATGAGAACTCTGTGATTCCTCCTCAGGGGTAAAGGATTATACCAATCAATCAGACTGTGTTTTTATATTTAGTTTTCTGGGAATTTTACCAGAGTTTTGAGAATGCATTCCGTAATTCTGCCGACTGTCATGAAAACCACAGACCAGCTCTCCAGCTCATGAATCACATGCTGATGCCTTAAAGCACTTCTGGGAATGTCATGAGAAATCCAGAAGCTACAAGGGAACATTGAAAATAAAAGATCATTTAGGGGACGTGAACATCTCTGGCAAGGCTAGCAATTACTGTCCATTCATAATTACCCGCTTGAGTTGGTGGTGGTGAGCCACCTTCTTGAACTGCTGCAGTCCATCTAGTGTTGGTAAACCCACAGTGAAGTTAGGGAGGAAGTTCGAGGTGGAACTTTCAATGGTAACCCTCAGGATGCTGATGGTGGGGGATTCAGCGATGGTAATGCCAGTGTATGTCGAGGGGCGATGGTTTGATTCTCTCTTGTTGGAGATGGTCATTGCCTGACACTTGTGTGGCGTGAATGTTACTTGCCGCTCGTCAGCCCAAGACTGAGTGATGTTCAGGTCTTGATGCATGTAGGCACAGACTGCTTCAACATCTGAGGAGTTGTGAATGCAGTGACTTGCTGAATCCACTCAGGAAGCAGTTATGAGTCAATCATTAGTGTGGATTTGGGGTCACAAATAAACCTGGATCAATGGCAGCATTGATTGTCCATTCCTTAGAATGTGGTGATGAGCCACTTTATCAATCTGCTGCAGCCCTGTAATGAAGGTAGACTCACAATATTGTTGGATTAATTTTGACAGTACTGGTTATTCTGGGCCCAGGGCAATAGAACTGACAAAAGGGAAAGGAAAATCAGTGTTTTCATTTGAAACACTGGAGGCTTCCATGTCTTTTGCCTCTGTCTGTAACTACCTCCGGCCCTATAATCCTCCAATCCTCTGCTCTCCTCCAATTCTGGCCTTCTGAGCATTCCCAATTTTAATTATTCCGCCATTGGCTACCTGGACTCTCAGCTCTGGAGTTCCATTTTTAAACCTCTGCCTCTCTGCTTGGTTTTCCTTCTTTAAGGTGCTCCTCTTTGACTAAGCTTTTGTTCACCTCTCCTGATATTTCATTATAGAGTCAGAGTCACTATAGCACAGAAAGAGGCCATTTGGCCTGTGCAGTCTGTGCTGGCTTTCTGT
The DNA here is from genome assembly GCF_964194155.1 of Cetorhinus maximus. Taxonomy (NCBI): domain Eukaryota; kingdom Metazoa; phylum Chordata; class Chondrichthyes; order Lamniformes; family Cetorhinidae; genus Cetorhinus; species Cetorhinus maximus. The sequence goes on along the minus strand of NC_135897.1, from coordinate 96,838,834 downwards.
AGGGCAAACCTATCAGTCCCACTCCCCTGCTCTATCCCTATAGCCCTGTAAATTTATTTCCCTCAAGTACCCATCCAATTTTCTTTTGAAATCATTCATCATCTTCACTTCAGCACTCTTGAGGGTAGTGAGTTCCAGGTGGTAATTCTATTGTCCTCTGCCCAGAATAACCATGCTATGAGACAGTCTTTTGGTAAAGCTGAGTTATCTAAAAACCCCAGAGGGAAACATTAGACAACTGTCATAACCTGTATTTTAAGTGGTATGTTTGAGATGCAACTCTAAATTCAGGAGTTCTCGAGAGGTTTTTATACTAAATTAAATGAAATATTTTATTAAGTTATAACACGTTAAACACATACACATGGCTACAAATTACTACTATCATAGCTTTTAACAAATTCCCAAACTAATCTCCATGAAGGCAACAGCAACCCATAGACTTAACCAAACACCAGGCAAAGCATTTCCACCTTACAAATTCAAAATGAGGTTCTTTTCACTTTGGTTCCTGTGGAGTCAGTTGGAGGTTAACAACTGCTTTGACCTTATGTCTCTGACCAATGTCTCTGCTCTGCACATGCAAAAATTGCTGAAGTTGTACCTGGCACAGCTCATTGAATGTAATTTCTCATTGTATCACCGGCCTTTTCTAAAAATAAAACCCTTTTCATAGTACCAATTTTATTAGTACTATAAACGTATTGCTTGGTCCCTGCTAGCTAGGTGCCAGATTTCACTCCACATTAATAGCTCCATGACAAACCAGCAATGTTAAAATTAAACTAACATCATTGTGACTGCTCATTCCCCTCCCCCTACACTCTGACCCCCAACACCCCCTGACACTCCCAACCAAACTCTGACCCCCAGCGCCCTCTGCCCCCCCCCCCACCACACTCTGACTCCTTCCCCACCACACTCTGACACTCAATACCCTCCAACCTCCCCCATCACACACTGAACACCCAACACCTTCTGACCCCCACCAGGTGAGAGTGACTGCCCTTGAAATCAAGGCAGCATTTGACCGAGTGTGGCATCAAGGAGCCCTAGCAAACCGGGAGTCAATGGGAATCATGGGGAAAACACTCCGGTGGTTGGAATCATACCTACCACAAAGGAAGATGGTTGTGGTTGCTGGAGGTCAGTCATCTCAGCTTCAGGACATCACTGCAGGAGTTGTTCAGGTTAGTGTCCTCAGCCCAACCATCTTCTGCTGCTTCATCAATGACCTTCCTTCCATCATAAGGTCAGAAGTGGGGATGTTCGCTGATGATTGCACAATGTTCAGCACCATTCGCGACTCCTCAGATACTGAAGCATCCATGTCCATATGCAGCAAGACCTGGACAATATCCAGGCTTGGGCTGACAAGTGGCAAGTAACATTTGCACCACACAAGTGTCAGACAATGACCATCTCCAACAAGAGAGAATCCAACCATCACCCCTTGATGTTCAATGGCATTACCATCACTGAATTCCCCCATTATCAACATCCTGGGGGTTACCATTGACCAGAATCTGAATTGGACTAGCCACATAAATACTGTGGCTATAAGAGCAGGTCAGAGGCTTCTTGACTATCCACCATCTACAAGGCACAAGGCAGGAGTGTGATGAAATACTCCCCACTTGCCTGGATGAGTGCAGCTCCCACAACACTCAAGAAGCTGGACACCGTCCGGGACAAAGCAGCCGCTTGATTGGCATCGCATCCACAAACATTCACCCCCACCCCCCCGACCACCGGTGCACAATAGCAGCGGTGTGTACCGTCTATAAGATGCAGTGCAGGAATTCACCAAGATTCCTTAGACAACACCTTCCAAACCCACGACCACTACCATCTAGAAGGACAAGGGCAGCAGATAGATGGGAACACCACCACCTGGAGATTCCCCTCCAAGTCACTCACCATCCTGACTTGGAAATATATCGGCCGTTCCTTCACTGTCACTGGGTCAAAATCCTGGAACTCCCTCCCTAACAGCACTGTGGGTGTACCTACACCACATGGACTGCAGCGGTTCAAGAAGGCGGCTCACCACCACCTTCTCAAGGGCAATTAGGGATGGGCAATAAATGTTGGTCTAGCCAGCGGAGCCCACATCCCGTGAATGACAAGAAAAAACACTCTGACTCCTCCCCCACCACGCTCTGACCCCTGCCGCACTCTCTCACTCGCACACACCCGCCCTCTCACTCGCACACACCCGCCCTCTCACTCGCACACACCCGCCCTCTCACTCGCACACACCCGCCCTCTCACTCGCACACACCCGCCCTCTCACTCGCACACACCCGCCCTCTCACTCGCACACACCCGCCCTCTCACTCGCACACACCCGCCCTCTCACTCGCACACACACCTACACTCTCTCACTCGCACACACCCATTCTCTCTCACTCAGACACATCTACACTCTCTCACTCGCACACACCCATTCTCTCTCACTCAGACACATCTACACTCTCTCACTCGCACACACCCATTCTCTCTCACTCAGACACATCTACACTCTCTCACTCGCACACACCCATTCTCTCTCACTCAGACACATCTACACTCTCTCACTCGCACACACCCATTCTCTCTCACTCAGACACATCTACACTCTCTCACTCGCACACACCCATTCTCTCTCACTCAGACACATCTACACTCTCTCACTCGCACACACCCATTCTCTCTCACTCAGACACATCTACACTCTCACTCGCACACACACCTACACTCTCACTCGCACACACACCTACACTCTCACTCGCACACACACCTACACACACCTACACTCTCTCACTCGCACACACACCTACACTCTCACTCGCACACACACCTACACACACCTACACTCTCTCACTCGCACACACACCTACACTCTCTCACTTGCACACACACCTACACACATCTACACTCTCTCACTCGCACACACCCATTCTCTCTCACTCAGACACATCTACACTCTCTCACTCACACACACACCTAGACTCTCTCACTCGCACACACCCATTCTCTCTCACTCAGACACATCTACACTCTCACTCACACACACACACCTACACTCTCTCACTCGCACACACCCATTCTCTCTCACTCAGACACATCTACACTCTCTCACTCGCACACACACCTACACTCTCTCACTCGCACACACCTACACTCTCTCACTCGCACACACACCTACACACACCTACACTCTCTCACTCACACACACACACACCTACACTCTCTCACTCGCACACACACCTACACTCTCACTCGCACACACACCTACACTCTCTCACTCGCACACACACCTACACTCTCTCACTCGCACACACACCTACACTCTCTCACTCACACACACCTACACACATCTACACTCTCTCACTCACACACACAGACACCTACACTCTCTCACTCACACACACAGACACCTACACTCTCTCACTCACACACACCTACACACACCTACACTCTCTCACTCGCACACACACCTACACTCTCTCACTCGCACACACACCTACACTCTCTCACTCACACACACAGACACCTACACTCTCTCACTCACACACACAGACACCTACACTCTCTCACTCAACACACATCTACACTCTCTCAGTCGCACACACACCTACACTGTCTCACTCACACACACCCATTCTCTCTCACTCGCACACTCCCATTCTCTCTCACTCACACACACACCTACAATCTCACTCATGCACACCTACACTCTCTCACTGACATACCCCTACACTCTCTCACACACACACCTACACTGTCTCACTTACACACTCCCATTCTCTCTCTCTCACACACACCCATTCTCTCTCTCTCACACACACTTACACTCACGCACACATTCTCTCTCACTCACACACACCTATTCTATCTCACTCACACACACCCATTCTCTCTCACCCACACACACCCATTCTCTTTCACTCACACATACTCTGTCACACATGCGCACCCATTCTGCCTCGCACACACCCACTCTCTCTCTCACATGCACGCTCACTTTCTCTCACTTGCCCATGCTCTCTCACACACACTCACTTCAGTTCACACACACACACCTTCTCTCACTCACCCGCTCACTCTCTCTCATGCACACTTACCCTACTTCACACCCATACCCTCTTTCTCTCACTCGCACTCTCTCATGCACACTCACTCTCTCACTTGCACACTCACTCTCACATACACTTACTTTCTCACACATGCACACCCACTCTCTGTCACTCACACACTCACTCTCACACTCTCATGCATGCTCACTCTCACGCACATTTACTCTCACGCACACTCTCACCCGCACATTCCCGCGCACACGCTCTCTAAAGCATACTCACCCTCACACACACTCACCCTCACACACACTCACTCTCACATGCACACACTCTCACATGCACACACTCTCTCACGCACACATATGCAGAGACACATACTCATTACATGGGAGTGGGACACAGGAACAGTCAAAACTGAAATAAATACAGAAAATGCTGAAAACACTCAGCAGGCCTGGCATCATCTTGGAGAGAGAAACAGAGTGAATGTTTCAGGTCTGTGACCTTTGATCAAGCTGATTCAGTACCGACTGATTAGATCAGTTAGAAAAAAATTCTTCAGCTCTTTTATATTTTTTTTAATTTGAAGGAGTGAGTTTGAATTCATAACTAGAATCTGTTTGGATTTCTTGCAATTTTCATCCTTACGTAGAATGGAGTTGTTGACGCAAAGCTGGTGGTGGAGAGATGATGATCAGGAGTGAATAATGCTGTGTTCCTCTGTAGTGACCTACTTAATTCTGTTGTAATGTTTCAGTTGTTATGACAACCCACTTATTTCTTCTACCTGGATATTATTGGTAGCATTTTTTTTAAAACCTGATGCTGTAGCTGAGGGGGATTTTGACGCCAGCATTTTCAAAGCAACAGAAAAGAGGGTGGTATAATGGGGCTGGGATCTGCTTTCCAGAATGTTATTGTTCCTTAAGTGAAAAGTTTGAAGAATTTAAGCACATTTTGAAAGTGAATTACAGTATAACGTTGGAGAACAGGTTTGGTTTGCTGTCAGATCGGAGAGATACCTCACTGAGTGCTGACCAACAAGCGGAAGCCAGTTCTATTCTTGTTCTGCTTTGTCACTTCTGTCAGTTTCTCAGTTCAATGTCTTTTTTAAAACAATGTATTTTTATTATTATATTTCCTCCTTAGTTAATTCTATCAGTGCAGTAAAGGTAACAACAACTTGCATCTGGATAGCAGCTTTAATACAAAAAAAAATCTCAAGGTGCTTCATAGGAGTGATTATCAACCAAAATGTGACATGAGGAGACATTAGGGCTGGTGACCTAATATGGGGCCAAAGGGGTCGTGTTAATAAGGAACTTCAAGGAGGAGAGAGAGAGGAGGGGAAGTTCAGGGAGAGAATTCCAGAACTTGGACCCAGGCGGCTGAAGGCACAACAGCCACTTAATGGAACTAAGTGTGTGGGAGTGAACAAGAGGTCATAAAATCATGAAAAAATTAGAGCAGGAGTAGGCCATTCAGCCCATTGACCCTTCTCTATCATTCAATAAGACCATGGCTGATCTGAAGAGGCCCGAATTGGAGGAGTGTAGGGATCTCGGAGGGTTGTGGGGTTGAAGGAGATTACAGAGGTAGGGAGGGGTAATGGAGGGATTTGAAAATAAGAATGAGTATCTTAAAGTTGAGGTGTTGCAAAGCTGGGCACTAATATAGATCAATGAACAGAGAGGAAATGTTGAATGGGACTTGGTTAATTTTCTAAACTAACAGAGACCTGGAAAACATTTGCTGTCAAATTAGTGTCTTTCTCGCAACATTACATCTTTAAATACAAGATTTTCGGTTATTCTTTCACCAAAGACCTTAATAAAATCAAAACTTCTCACTCTGGAAACAGCTGCATAAATCTGCCCATGTGTAAGAACAGGCCTAGGAATATAAACACAAATTTTGTCAAGAGTTTGGCCTTGTGACTTGTTTATGGTCACAGATTATGAAAGTTTAATTGGGAACTGTTTTCCCCTGAGTTGAAAAGGCAGACTTACATCGGATTGGCCCAATATTATTTGAGGAATAAACACTACCAAATCTTGTTCCATGACAAAGCCCTTGTTTAGGATTCAAGTTTTGTTGCAACATTATAACTGCTCCTTCCTTGAGTCCAAATTGTGAGGTGGACGGCCCATTGGAATCAGGCTGCATAGAAACTCTGGAGGGTCTAGACTATTACTATCAACTTTGTCTGGAGAATCAATGCTAATGAATTCTTTTAATTCTAGTCAATCTTACGTTTTAGTGCAAAGAATAGCTTTCCAATAATAAGTTGTTTCAAATAAGATGTATGTGTAAATGTCAAATTTTGAGACCAGATTTTTAGGCCATAATCATGGGATGAACTTTTACATGGGTAATGTTTTTTGAGGGTTGACATCTGTGTTGGGTTTAGGCCCAAGTGAAACCCAAAAAAGGCCATTGAAATGGAAGAAAGTAAAAACCAGCAACACTTAAGAAATTCAGATTTATTATCTAACATTTATTAATTTTATAACATTACAAACTATATACATTTCATCCAACACAATATAAACATAACGAATTAACTGCAACATTTCACGTTGCAATCCTTTGAAAACACTCTTGTCACCTGAATCACTGAACAATTCATTACAATCGCCTGGCTGTATAACATCGTCATATGAATCTCCCTCGTCTTTATCATCATCATTGGTAGTAACTTTGGAATCATCGTTTCACAAGTAATTATATCACATTCGATATTAGAAATGATTTTTTTGACAATATTGGGATCAAGTTCATTACACATGTCTACAGCCCATTGCCAGTGAGGGTACTCGCATATTTTTACCTTTAGTGAACGTTTTCTTACCTTCCAATATCCAGTTGTTCCACATCTTTCGGATACTGTCCTTGAGAGATTTATTTATACACACATCCAAGGGCTGAACAACACATGTAGGACCATTGGGAATAACTGCCATGTTGGTGTTGATTAATCTCACATCATGAAGCACATTGTTGACAAGGTGGGATTTGATGAACTTCTCCCAGACGAACAAACTTTTTTCTTTGCGGAGTCGTCCTGGTCTCAAATTCCACATTTTTTGTTCCATTTTTTGAAACCACCTTTTTCCATTCAGCCTTTCTTGTGAACATGGGCAACAATGCCTTTCTGAAACTTCTCTTTGGGGAGAGTTTTGTGCTTGAATATCACCATCGGCTATTAATTATGTGCCATCTGCCATTCAAGATGGAACTACTGTGAACTGTGTTTTCTTGTGGCCAGAGATCTTTACAAGGACAGTTCTTTTACTGATCTTGGTAATGGGATTGTTTGCTGACATGTCGAAGTTTGTCTGTGTTTCATCCATATTTCTAATGCAGGCCAATCAATACAAATTCTTCTCTCGATGTCGGATGACAAATTGGTGAAATTTGATGATTTTATCAGCAAGTTCAGGTGGCAGAAGCTATGAAATATTTGTTTTCTGACAGAGTACTAAATTGCATCTTTTCATGAATCTTGTGCACGACCTGGCATTGGTCTTGAATTCTGAAATACCATCTTTCTTAGCTTCTCTGGGGCTGGAGAGTCAGGTGGCTCTGTGGGTGATACTATGATGATTTTGCTGATGCTCATTAACCCATTCTGCCACTTTGTTCTCTGGTTTTATTTGAGCTGTTTGTTTGTTCTTCTTTTCAAAGGCATTATGATAGATCATGTGGTACACATTAGTCTTGTCAATTGGCTGGGAGATTGCTGCTAGAATTGGAGGAGGGAAAATCTGGTTCCCACAAGTGCCTTTAAATTAATGAACCATAATAATTTTTAATTGTCTGTTATCATCTTTGTGGGTCTTAACTTAGGCTGTCTTTGGTTAGGATTGAGAGACTGCTGGAGGCAAGGCAGTTGGTAAACCTTACCTTTTGGTAAACAGTCTTCTCTGTATAGAGGACAAGGTTTAGCACGAGGCTTCACGTAGAAATATCTCTCAGCATGCTCTATTGTCATGTGATCTTACATCACTAATGATGTAGACTGTCTATTTACATTAACTCTTTACTCTCCATCTCCCTCTGTTACGGCACAGCTGATGGTAAATGCTAGGCTGCTCGAATCCCACAGGAACCTTGAGACAACTGCCACAACTTCTTTTTTGCAATATGTATAAATTTCGAGATGCGTGCCTTGAATTCACTAGTAATAAGACCACCAAGTCTTATAGGTTCTTATAAAACTAAATTAAACCTTTATTAATAGAAGAAATGATTTAAAATATGTACATAGATCTACAAATTAATACTATGATAACTTCTAAATCCCCTAATTAATCCAGTTACACTTTCATTAAGGCAACAGTAAGACACATAGATTTTAAAAGACCCAGGCAAAGAAACATGATACCCTGAACAATCCAATTCAAAATGAGTTTTCTTAACTTCAGTTCCTTGTAGACTGCAGCTAAGGCTTAAATTCTGAAGGCATTTCACACTTGTTAAATCTTAGAATGCCTACCCTTACACACAGCCTTCGCTCCTTTATCCATATTTTCCCCATTGAATGCAAATTCCCATTGTTTCACTATGTCTTTGGACTTCACCTCTCATAATAAAAATCTCTCAAACACCAATTTGACCAGTAATCTTTGGGAAAAATAAACACACTGTTTCTGAACTTCTCCTGGCTAGGTGACATATTTCACCCTTCCTTTGAAAACAATCTAGTTTGGTTTATTTAACAATGCAAATGTCCTTTTACACCTTAAATTCTAAACATCTCCCATGTTTACCTACTTAACATTTCAAACCTTACTCATTTTCTAATACATCAAAGCCTTCAGACCAGCTGTCTTTAATCCAATTAAGTCTCGTGCGCACACACACACAGATATCACTATCTTACAGTAAATTCCAATAACATTATTATATCTTCCTGACACCCCCCAATTCTCTGACTCTATTAACTATATTATTTACATTATCCTACATCTCCCCCAAAGTCTTTGCCTTCATCCCTGGTTCACAGAAATAACCGTTGTGGTGAATTCACCAATCTCCCTGATCTTGTTCTCGGTTCCCTTGGAGGATGTATAGGGTTCAAGTTCTCCATGTTCTCTCTCGAACATGGTAGAGTAGTACGGGAATGATCAGAGACCATCAGCTCGCTGTTCAGGTTGTCTTCCTGATCTTCTGGGTAACTGGTCCATTCCATTGAAGGTCTCCTTTTTGTAGATACAAGTGCACTTCTGTTTATTCTCACTATCCCAGTTTCAGTCTCCACAAGATAAAATCGCAGATATAGTGTTTTATCCAAAACCTGGCCTGTGCAGTTTTGGTCACAAATCCATACTGATTCCGCTGTCTGGAGTTCTGATAAGTTATGTACTTTATGGCATTGATTATAGTTTCTGGTTTGATTTGCATGATACTCATCCTCCTTCTCCCTTACCCTCTCTATACCTGCTGCCTTGAGGCATGGCATAAGCATGTACAGAAGAACAGGAAGTTGAGTCCACAGTTCTCTTACCGTTAGAAGTTCGGATGGAGCCAGACCATTCTGGATTGGTGTGGAATGGTGGCTCAACAGTGCCAAGTTGATATTGTCATTTTTCTTCAACAAATCCTTCACCGCCCTTGTTCCTCGTTCAGCCTCCCCATTAGATTAGATTGAGCTAGTTGTGTGGACAAACCCATAGGTGTCTGCAAAATGCTTAAAACATTCATTGGTAAACACTGGGCCAATATCTGAAATTATGAGGTCTGGAATGCCACGTGTGGCAAAAATTTATTTTAGGAACATAATGACAGCTTCCGAGGTAGTACCATGTAGACGCTTATCCTCAATCCATCTGGAGTAATAGTCAACAACTATGAGGAATGTCTTCCCTTTGAGCTCAAAAGATCCATTCTGAGACATTCCCTTTGTCCAAGCGGAAATTATGATACCATCAGTGGTTCTCTTTGTTCCTGGCGATGGATTGCACAGATGCTGCAGTTTGACATCATCTCTTCTAATGATTTTGAGGTCCCTGGCACCAAACGGAATTTTATGCTCTGTAATATGCACTTTGTAATATGCAGGTGTTCCTGGAGTATTCTCTGAAGGATCTCAAACTTGAGAACCCTTGGAATGACCAATCTCTTATCACAAATCTGAAAGTCATCCATGGCACTGAGATGCCTTCAATGCTTGAAGTATTGCTTCAGGATGAGATTATTTGAAATGTATCCTAGCCATACACTTATGCAATATTTCCACATTTGAGCACATTCTTCATCTGCTTTTTGTGCCTTTTGAATGTCATTTAGCTTCTGTGTTGTTGCTGATAGAAATTTTATGGTCAGTGAAGTATAGGACTCCACATCTTCAACAAAATATATGTCCTTTTGTTCAGGCTTTTCACTAGGAAGCAGTGTGACACTGCATCCGCTGTAGTTTGTTGTTTTCCTTGGACATACTTGGTTGTAGGTAAGCTTAAAAATTCTTTCCTGAATTCTTTCAGTTTGTCTTGGTTTCCCAATGCGTCTGCTTTATAGATGGGTTGTCACTCCACGCAAGCTTTATCGCTTAATCGTGAACACTTTGGGTTTTGGATCATGTACAAAGTTTCTGTGACTTCTGTTCCTTTGTACTGAAGTTTATCAGTCACCTGTCCCTTGACCTTCAGCTGGATGCCTCCTGGACCATGGAGTTGTATGGTCAATGGCTTGAGGAAGTCTTGCTTTAGCCACTGTTCGTGTCTGAAGGAACTGAAACTTGTGCTCTAGTGCCTAATTTGAAGTTTGTTTTATGCCCATTGACCATAATGCCTGCGCACGACTAGTTCTCATTAGATCCTGTAATTTCTCCCAAGAATGGCACTTCATTGTCTTTTACATCTTCAGTTTCTTGAATGCTACTTGCAATAATTGGTTCCTCCTTAAATTTCTTGAGTTAGGAGCTTTTTTGTGCAGCATACAGCTTTAAAATGTCCTGTCCACTTACAGGAATGCGTTCTGCATTTTGGCAGGGCCACTCTTGGTGCTTGTGTAGCCTTTTCCCACCTCAGTGAGAATACTGAGTAATGGCGGCTACCGCGTTTTCTTTGCTCTTTCCCCATTTTTGAGTCGGTGTGCTACTACTTCTGTGTCCTACAAACTGTACTGGTTCAGTCATTTTTCTCCATGAAGTCTCCTTGTCACCTCGAATAAATACGCAATTTTGCCTTTTCACTTCTGCCTGCCTTGTTAACTGCTGTTAAACCCTCGCTGGGCCATAAAAAACCTGATAAAATCTCCTCTAAGAATTCTATAACTGTACGATCCTGAATTAATTCATATTTCAGGGTTCCATATTCACAATCCTCAGCTAATTGATTTAAATCATTAATGAAGGAATCTGTGCTCTCTTGTGGTTTTTGGGTACATCTATTGAGTTTCATAATTTCCGCGATTGTGTTCCTTTGAAGGCTGAGATATGTCTCAAAAGCTTTTATGATATATTTGTATGTCACCGTTTCTTCATTAATGCCCTGCCTGATCATTATGTCATCTGCACTACTGCCTGTAGCATAGAAAAGGGCACTGACCCTGTTCCTTGCTAGGCTTCTCTGCTAGTCCCGAAGCAGTTCTATACCTGCTAAACCTATGACGCCAGTTTTGCCACTTCTTGGCTTGATATGGGCCTTCCAAGTGTTCGAAGTACTCTGGTAAGGGTAAGATTTTCTCCATGGCTTTTCTTCACTTTAGCCTTTCTTTGAGTTCTGTTGATGTTTTTTGCATACTGTATTTTCTGCACAGTTGTTTTGCTTGCTGCTTTTTCATCACTGGGCTTTTTTCCTCCCTGTCTTTAGTCTTGGGATTTTTTACTTGGTGCTTTTCCGTCGTCTTTACTGCTGCCACCATCTGTTATCATTGTTTTTTTTTGTGGGTCTTAGCTTAGGTTGGTCTTGATTAGACTGATGATGATGTAGACAGTCTATTTCCATACTTAACATTAACCATTTACACTACAGATTGAATGAATTAAGGTTAAGTGTATACAGGTGGGGGGCATTCATTGGATAATTACTTATGCACATCTAAAGAGAATCTTAGGGACACTGGTGTTGGGTTGTAGAGTTAGGAGTGATACATTTGTAATGTTTCACTTCATGAATAAATCTAAACTGAGTAAATATTGACTTCAGGTCTCCTCCTTTGCCAGAAGCTTAACAGTAATTACCACCAAGTAATTAATAAAATTTTGATCCCCGAGAAACGAGATTCAACTTTTAGACGAGATGTGTGAAAATTACATTTTTTTAGGCCAAAAGTCATGAGATCGACTTTTACATGAGCATAGAAAGTAATTGGCCCCGCATTTTTGTCACACTTAACCAATTCCATCATCTCATCCCTTCCCTCCCATGCCATCCCATCCAATGCCAGCTCCATCTTATTCCTTCCACCTCTTCCATGGAAACAATCTCTCCAGCCAGGGTAGCTTAGTTATTGATCTCCCCTTACCTTCTGCTGTTTTCATTCTCTAGATCTAAGCCCTGTAGTCCTGCCACATCCAGTCGTGAATGGTGGTGGACAATTAAACAGCTGACTGGAGGAGGAGGCTCCAAAATGTTGGGGGAGCCCAGCATGTCAGTGCAAGGCTGAAACGTTTGCAACAATCTTCAGCCAGAAGTGCCGAGTGGATGATCCATCTTGGCCTCCTCATCACAGATGCCAGTCATCAGCCAATTTGATTCACTCCTTGTGATATCAAGAAATGGCTGACGGTATTGGATACTACAAAGGCTATCGGTCCTGACAATATTTGGCAATAGTACTGAAGACTTGTGCTCCAAAACTTGCCGCACCCCTAGCCAAGCTGTTCCAGTACAGCTACAACACAGGCATCTACCTGGCTATGTGGAAAATTGCCCAGGTATATCCTGTACACAAAAAGCAGGATAAATCCAACCTGGCCAATTACCGTCCCATCTATCATTAGTAAAGTGATGGAAGGGGTCACCAACAGTGCTATCAAGCAGCACTTACTCAGCAATAACGTGCTCACTGACGCCCAGTTAGGGTTCCGCCAGGGCCACTCAGCTCCTGATCTTATTACAGCCTTGGTTCAAACATGGACAAAACAGTTGAACTCCCAAGGTGAGGTGAGAGTGACTGCCCTTGACATCAAGGCCGCGTTTGACCGAGTGTAGCATCAAGGAGCCCTAGCAAACCTGGAGTCAATGGGAATCAGGGGGACAACTCTCCACTGGTTGGAGTCATACCCAGCACAAGGGAAGATGGTTGTGGTTGTTGGAGGTCAGTCATCTCAGTTCCAGGATATCACTGCAGGAGTTCCTCAGGGTAGTGTCCTCAGCCCAACCATCTTCAGCTGCTTCATCAATGACCTTCCTTCCATCATAAGATCGGAAGTGGGGATGTTCGTTGATGATTGCACAACGTTCAGTACCATTCACAACTCCTCAGATACTGAAGCAGTCTGTGCCCATATACAGCAAGACCTGGACAAGATTTAGTTTTGGGCTGATAAGTGGCATGTAACATTCACACATAAGTGCCAGGCAATTACCATCTCCAACAAGTGACAATCTAACCATTGCCCCATGACATTCAATGGCATTACCATCACTGAATCCTCTACCATCAACATCCTGGGGGTTACCATTAACCAGAAACTGAACTGGACTAGCCATATAAATACTGTGGTTACAAGAGCAGGTCAGAGGCTGGGAATTCTGTGGAGAGTAACTCACCTCCTGTCTCCCCAAAGCCTGTCCACCATCTATGAGGCACAAGTCAGGAGTGTGATGGAATACTCTCTACTTGCCTGGATGAGTGCAGCTCCAAAAATGCTCAAGAAGCTTGACACCATCCAGAACAAAGCAGACCGCTTGATTGGCACCCCATCCAACACCTTCAACATCCACTCATGCCACCACCGATGAACAGTAGCAGCAGTGTGTACCATCTACAAGATACACTGCAGGAATTCACCAAGGTTCCTTTGACAGCACCTTCCAAACACACAACCGCTACCACCTAGAAGGACAAGGGCAGCAGACACATGGGGACACCACCACCTGGAAGTTCCCCTCCAAGACACCATCCTGACTTAGAAATATATCGCCGTTCCTTCACTGTCGCTGGGTCAAAATCCTGGATCTCCCTCCCTAACAGCACTGTGGGTGTACCTACACCACATGGACTGCAGCGGTTCAAGAAGGCAGCTCACCACCACCTTCTCAAGGGCAACTAGGGATGGGCAATAAATGCTGGCCCAGCCAGCGATGGCCATTTTCCTGAAAGAAAGAAAAAACACACAGGTAAAACCCAACAAATAAAGTTACCAAAAGATGCATCCTTTAAACTGTCCAATTAAAACAGCCTGGACAGACAAAAACTGATTATGATTAGCATAGATAAAATGCAGCATCATCACAAGCTGCTATAGACTTCAAGAAGTAAAGGTTATGGGGAAGAAGTGACAGATGCAGAGACTTTGCAGCTGTTGTTTCTGCGACTCAAAGCCTTTTAAGGAGGGAAAGGCATTTGCGTTTTTTTGAATAGCATGACTGAAGGGAAACTATCTTCACATGTTGGATATCTGAAAAGGTCAGCGGCCAATGATTCACCTATGCACTGTATCAACCCCCACTTTGGTAGCAAGAACCCTCAGTAAACAAAACAAACACTGAGTGGCGTGAAAACATTTTTTGCAGCTTCGAAAATAATTTATTTCTTTGGCTGCGGCACTCGCAGATACGGTAAACAGTAAAAAATGAAGAAATAATTCAATCCCTTTCTCGAAAATCTAAAAATCCGCAGACCAGTCTTAATAAAACTGAAACCAAAGCAAGGTCCCTTTTACTTTTGTGGTTTGTGAAAGATGAATTTCACTCAGATCAAAACTAGTTAATTTAGAGATGTGAAGATTGTGTGGTTTCAGCAAAAAATCCCAACTCCAGTCATCTTGAGATATGCATAATACATGGTTGGGCCATTCTTTAATTACCTTTAATGTATAACATATTACAACAGGCCCTCTGCCTCAGTGAGGTCAACTCTCAGGCAATTCCGCAGATGAGTTCAGATATCTGTGACCATCTTACTCTATCCATTAATTCTGATTCTGATGAAGGATCATCAACCTGAAATGTTAACTCTATTTCTCAGCACAGATGCTGCCTGACCTGCTGAGTGTTTTCCACATTTGCTGTTGTTTTTCAGATTTCCAGCATTCACTGTGTGGTTCTTTCGTGTTACCCCATCCATTGTTACATAACAAGCGCCTGAAGTTAGATTTTCACAACTTTCACAATGCATCTAAACTTTGCATCAGTTGGATCACTTTTCCTCACAGCCTTTCGGTTTTGAATCAATTAGATGCCTCTTTATATCTTTGAAGAGGTCAACACAGTGCAATCAAATTCAACTTGTTCAACATTTTTTTGCACTACTTGCCTTGGTCAGAAAGGATTTTGTTCATGGTCCTTCCTATTTCTCGCCTACAATGCTTCCCCTCAGTGAGATCACCTGAAAACACAGTGTCATGTTCCACACGTACTCTGAGGAATCCCAGCCCTTCACCAACACCATCCCCTCTAAACCTTTCCACTGCCTCTGCTTTATCACACTGCTTGTCCAGTACTGTGTATGGACATGCAGATCTTTCCCCAAATTAACTCAATTAATTAAATAAACCTGGAATAAAAAGTGAGCCTCAGTAATGATGCCATGGTACCATTTTGTTGTAAAAACCCATCTGGCTCACTAATGTCCTTTACGGAAGGAAATCTGCCATCCTTACCTGGTCACTCCAGAGCCACAGCAATGTGGTTCACTTTTAACTGCCCTCTGAAATGGCCGAGCAAGACACTTAGTTGCACCAAACTGCTATGGAAATGTCAAATCAGAATGAAACCAGACAGACCACCCAGCATCGACCTAGGCACCTTACATGAGAAATGCATAGGGAAATCATGTTTGACAAACCTGTTAGAGTTTGTTGCGGATGTAACCACCAGAATAGATAAGGGGGAAGCAGTGGATGTGGTACATTTGGATTTTCAGGCAGCTTTTGATAAGGTTCCATACAGGAAGTTAGTAAACAAAATTAGAGGACGTGAGATTGGGGGTAATATACTGACATGGATTGAGAATTGGTTAACAGACAGAAAACAGAGTAGGGATTAATTGTTCATTCTCAAGATGGCAGGCTGTGACTAGTGGGGTATCGCAAGGATTGGCGCTTGGGCCCCAGCTATTTACAATCTATTTCAATGATTTGGATGTGAGGACCAGCTGTAATCTTTCCAAGTTTGCTGTTGACACAAAACTAGGTGGGAGTGGGAGTTGTTAGGAGGATACAAAGAGGTTTCAAGGGGATTTGAGCAGGCTAAGTGAGTGGACAAGTACATGGCAGATTGAATATGATAAGGACAAATGTGAAGTTATCCACTTTGGTAGGAAAAACAGAAAGTCAGAGTATTTCTTAAATGGTGAGAGTTTGGGAAGTGTTGATGTCCAAAGGGACCTGGGTGCCCTTGTTCATGAGTCACTAAAAGCCAACATGCAGGTGCAGCAAGCAATTAGGAAGGCAAATGGTATGCTGGCCTTTACTGCAAGAGGATTTAAGTACAGGAGTAAAGATGTCTTGCTGCAATTGCATAGAGCCCTGGTGAGACCGCTTTTGGAGTATTGTATACAGTTATGGTCTCCTTATCTAAGGAAGGATATATTTGGGGAGTGCAACAATGGTTCACCAGACTGATTCCTGGGATGGCAGGATTGTCCTATGAGGAGAGATTGAGGAACTGGGCCTATATTCTCTCGATTTTAGAAGAATGAGAGGTGATCTCATTGAAATATACAAAATTCTTCCAGAGCATGAGGGTAGGTACAGGAAAGATGTTTCCCTTGGTTGGTGGGCGAGGGGGTGGGGGGGTCTAGAACCAGGAGACATAGACACAGAATAAGGTCATCCAGGACTGAGACTCAGAGGGTGATGAATCTTTGGAATTCTCTACTTCAGACGGTTGTGGTAGCTCAATCATTGAGCATGTTCAATAAATTTCTAGATATTAATGACATCAAGGAATATAGGGATAGCGGGAAAAATGGCGTCGAGGTAGAAGATCAGTCATGATCTAGTTGAATGGCGGAGCAGGCCTGAGGGGCCGAATGGACTACCCCTGCTCCTGTTTCCTATGTTCCTATTTGCCGCTATCTATCCAGTTGACCTTGCAAAGCCCTCCTTGGCTAACGAGCTCAAGGATTGTTGATGGCAGAGACCCCGGACTGATTACTACTTTCGTGTCAGACCATTGTATTTCTTCAGGATTTCCAAAGACAGAGTGTGACTGCAGACTGTAGTGAACAGTCCTATGGGTTAACAGCCCCAGCACATAATCGGTGACATTGACTGGATTATGTACTGTGGGGTTGGTGGAGGTGGTGGTGATGGTGGGGGAGTTATTAAATGCATAGTTGTGGGGGAGAGGTTTATTAAATGTTCAGTGTGGGGTTTTGTTAAATGTTCAGTGTGTGTTGGGGTTTTGTTAAATGTTCAGTGTGTGTTGGGGTTTTGTTAAATGTTCAGTGTGTGTTGGGGTTTTGTTAAATGTTCAGTGTGTGTTGGGGTTTTGTTAAATGTTCAGTGCGGGACTTGTTTAATTGCCAACTTGTCACGTTGAACTCTGTAACTGAGTTAAGTTCAGTGCCTTATGTCTCAAATTTCTGGCAGAGACAGTTTGAGAGTGTTTGATTGTATTTCAGTCTGTGAGTCCTTGCTGGTTATCAGCTTTCTATTTATAATTGTCAGGAACCCAGTGAACTCACTTTCCATTTACACTTGGACCTGATATTTAGAGAAGGGAACTTTATCTGCAATGGTGATTAGAAAGTAGAATTTCAGTAACTGCTCTGCCTTTCCACTAGGTGGTCAGGAGCTGCCCAGCTCTTGTCAGCTGTATCCTTGGCAATCTCCAGTTCCTTAAATAAAACATTCCCTCTCTCGGAACCCAGTTCGCCTCGAAAATGTTCTCTTCCCTCATCTCCTGACAGCAAAAGTAAAGATACACAACATTGTCAAAGCCTTACCACGTCTCTCAGACATCCAAATCATTCCTCTCCCTCACTCCCTGACCCTCTGACAGTGCAGTGCTCCCTCAACACTCACTCCCTGACCCTCTGACAGTGCAGTGCTCCCTCAGCACTCACTCCCTGACCCTCTGACAGTGCACTGCTCCCTCAACACTCACTCCCTGACCCACTGACAGTGCAGGGCTCCCTCAGCACTCACTCCCTGACCCTCTGACAGTGCAGTGCTCCCTCAGCACTCACTCCCTGACCCGCTGACAGTGCAGTGCTCCCTCAGCAATCACTCCCTGACCCTCTGACAGTGCACTGCTCCCTCAGCACTCACTCCCTGACCCTCTGACAGTGCACTGCTCCCTCAGCACTCATTCCCTGACCCTCTGACAGTGCAGTGCTCCCTCAGCAATCACTCCCTGACCCTCTGACAGTGCAGTGCTCCCTCATCACTCACTCCCTGACCCTCTGACAGTGCAGTGCTCCCTCAACATTCACTCCCTGACCCTCTGACAGTGCAGTGCTCCCTCATCACTCACTCCCTGACCCTCTGACAGTGCACTGCTCCCTCAACATTCACTCCCTGACCCTCTGACAGTGCAGTGCTCCCTCAACATTCACTCCCTGACCCTCTGACAGTGCAGTGCTCCCTCAGCACTCACTCCCTGACCCTCTGACAGTGCAGTGCTCCCTCAGCACTCACTCCCTGACCCTCTGACAGTGCAGTGCTCCCTCAACATTCACTCCCTGACCCTCTGACAGTGCAGTGCTCCCTCAGCAATCACTCCCTGACCCTCTGACAGTGCAGTGCTCCCTCAACATTCACTCCCTGACCCTCTGACAGTGCAGTGCTCCCTCAGCACTCACTCCATGACCCTCTGACAGTGCAGTGCTCCCTCAGCACTCACTCCGTGACCCTCTGACAGTGCAGTGCTCCCTCAGCACTCACTCCCTGACCCTCTGACAGTGCAGCGCTCCCTCAACATTCACTCCCTGACCCTCTGACAGTGCAGTGCTCCCTCAGCAATCATTCCCTGACTCTCTGACAGTGCAGTGCTCCCTCAGCAATCACTCCGTGACCCTCTGACAGTGCAGTGCTCCCTCATCACTCACTCCCTGACCCTCTGACAGTGCAGTGCTCCCTCAACATTCACTCCGTGACCCTCTGACAGTGCAGTGCTCCCTCAACATTCACTCCCTGACCCTCTGACAGTGCAGTGCTCCCTCAGCACTCACTCCATGACCCTCTGACAGTGCAGTGCTCCCTCAGCACTCACTCCCTGACCCTCTGACAGTGCAGTGCTCCCTCAGCACTCACTCCCTGACCCTCTGACAGTGCAGTGCTCCCTCAGCAATCACTCCCTGACCCTCTGACAGTGCAGTGCTCCCTCAGCACTCACTCCCTGACCCTCTGACAGTGCAGTGCTCCCTCAACATTCACTCCCTGACCCTCTGTCAGTGCAGTGCTCCCTCAGCATTCACTCCGTGACCCTCTGTCAGTGCAGTGCTCCCTCAGCATTCACTCCCTGACCCTCTGTCAGTGCAGTGCTCCCTCAGCATTCACTCCCTGACCCTCTGTCAGTGCAGTGCTCCCTCAACATTTACTCCCTGACCCTCTGACAGTGCAATGCTCCCTCATCACTCACTCCCTGACCCTCTGACAGTGCAATGCTCCCTCAGCACTCACTCCCTGACTTTCTCACAGTGCACTGCTCCCTCAACATTCACTCCCTGACCCTCTGACAGTGCAGTGCTCCCTCAGCATTCACTCCCTGACCCTCTGACAGTGCACTGCTCCCTCAGCACTCACTCCCTGACCCTCTGACAGTGCAGTGCTCCCTCAGCACTCACTCCCTGACCCTCTGACAATGCAGTGCTCCCTCAGCGCTCACTCCCTGACCCTCTGACAGTGCAGTGCTCCCTCAACATTCACTCCCTGACCCTCTGACAGTGCAGTGCTCCCTCATCACTCACTCCCTGACCCTCTGACAGTGCAATGCTCCCTCAGCACTCACTCCCTGACTTTCTCACAGTGCACTGCTCCCTCAACATTCACTCCCTGACCCTCTGACAGTGCAGTGCTCCCTCAGCACTCACTCCCTGACCCTCTGACAGTGCACTGCTCCCTCAGCACTCACTCCCTGACCCTCTGACAGTGCAGTGCTCCCTGAGCACTCACTCCCTGACCCTCTGACAGTGCAGTGCTCCCTCAGCACTCACTCCCTGACCCTCTGACAGTGCAGTGCTCCCTCAACATTCACTCCCTGACCCTCTGACAGTGCAGTGCTCCCTCAGCACTCACTCTCACTATTGTACCCTGTTGGGCATTTGGTCGCTTATAGCAGGAGTGAGGACAAAGAGGCAGCTGTTTCCCCCAGTACCCCTGGGCTAGGCAGGGGCAATTAGGCCAGGATACCTGCAGCAATTAAAATCCAACAACAGTGCAACACTCTTCCTGAAAGAGCAGTGGAAACGGGTTTAATAATAACTTTCCAAAGAGAAATGTATAGATACTTTGAGGCAGAAAATCTTTAGAATGATGGCAAAAGGGAGGGTAATGGGACTAATTTGACAGCCAAGGGTCAATCAGGCACAGTGGGCTGAATGGTCTCCTACTGTTCTGTTTCATTCTTGAAGTTCTGCTGGTATATGTGAGGATAGGACTGGATGCACCCTGTGCTCAAATGGAGCCCTCGGCTTAGACATGAAGAGAAGCCCCTAGTGCAGAATGGGGCAGCCAGGGCTGTGTGAGCAGGAACTCCCCCCAGAGCAGACTCCGTGTCAATTTTGGAATTCCAGCTGATCTCCCCGGCCGATTATCCGGAGCTGCTTTGAAGATCTGTTATCAGGAAGTAAAAGTTACTGTCACACCCAAATACTTTAGCAGAGAGAATTTACTGACTGGCGAGTTATAAGATTTTGATGCGGGCTAGAAGAGAAACCTCGAGATTTTGTGAGATCAGTAGATGTTGTTCGGTAAACCTTTCAAGGGAAAAAGATCGAAGGTGGGTAAATGCAGCTGATGTAGTGATTGGTTATGATCGAGCTGAATGGTGGAACAGGCTTGAGGGTCTGAATGGCCACACCCTGTTCCTGTAACCTGACTGGGGCCTGCTCCAACCCTGATAAAGCAAAACTGGTGGGTCACAAAATGCATTGTGTTCACTCTGAACCTGGCTGGTTTGGTGGTCTCTTTGCTGATATTTAATATGTGCTGTTCCCTTCTCTGGCTGCAGACTGAAATATGGTCTGGGTGGGATGATGTGGATGTGGGAGACAGGAAACAGAAACCTGCTTTGTGGGGAAGGCATTATTGATTCCGAGTTTCGTTGGTGTGAAGTTTCTCTGGTGCAGGCTGATTTAAAATGGTTTAGAATTTTTCATATGTTAGAACAAGTCTAATGACCCACACTGACCCCCCCCTGCCAGTGACCCCTCTGTCCGGGTCCAACATGACCCGCACTGACCCCCCTGCCAGTGACCCCTCTGTCCGGGTCCAACATGACCCGCACTGACCCCCCCTGCCAGTGACCCCTCTGTCCAGGTCCAACATGACCCGCACTGACCCCCCCCTGTCAGTGACCCCTCTGTCCAGGTCCAACATGACCCACACTGACCCCCCCCTGCCAGGGACCCCTCTGTCCAGGTCCAACATGACCCACACTGACCCCCCCCCTGCCAGGGACCCCTCTGTCCAGGTCCAACATGACCCACACTGACCCCCCCCCTGCCAGGGACCCCTCTGTCCAGGTCCAACATGACCCACACTGACCCCCCCCTGCCAGGGACCCCTCTGTCCAGGTCCAACATGACCCACACTGACCCCCCCCCTGCCAGGGACCCCTCTGTCCAGGTCCAACATGACCCACACTGACCCCCCTACCCGTGTCCAGTATGAACCACACTGACCCCCCTACCCGTGTCCAGTATGAACCACACTGACCCCCCCACCCATGTCCAGTATGAACCACACTGACCCCCTTACCCGTGTCCAGTATGAACCACACTGACCCCCTTACCCGTGTCCAGTATGAACCACACTGACCCCCCTACCCATGTCCAGTATGAACCACACTGACCCCCCTACCCGTGTCCAGTATGAACCACACTGAGCCCCCTACCCATGTCCAGTATGAACCACACTGACCCCCCTACCCATGTCCAGTATGAACCACACTGACCTCCCTACCCATGTCCAGTATGAACCACATTGACCTCCCTACCCATGTCCAGTATGAACCACACTGACCCTGCTGCCCGGGTCCAGTATGAACCACACTGACCCCCTTACCCGTGTCCAGTATGAACCACACTGACCCCCCTACCCATGTCCAGTATGAACCACACTGACCCCCCTACCCGTGTCCAGTATGAACCACACTGACCCCCCTACCCATGTCCAGTATGAACCACACTGACCCCCCTACCCATGTCCAGTATGAACCACACTGACCTCCCTACCCATGTCCAGTATGAACCACACTGACCTCCCTACCCATGTCCAGTATGAACCACACTGACCTCCCTACCCATGTCCAGTATGAACCACACTGACCCTGCTGCCCGGGTCCAGTATGAACCACACTGACCCCCCTACCCGTGTCCAGTATGAACCACACTGACCCTGCTGCCCGGGTCCAGTGTGCAACACACTGAACCCACTGACCAAGTCCAGTATGGTCCTGCTCTTTCATAGGCCACACTATTCCCTTAACTGACTCACTTGCAAGATATGGACATCACTGGCAAGAGCCCATTATCACTCATCCATAGTTGCCCTGAGGTTTGATACAAATGGAGTGGCTCGGGTACTTTTTGCACCACTTCAGAGGTCAGTTAAGAACCAGCTGTGTTGGTGTGGAACTGGATTGACATGTAGATTCAGACTGGGTACTGAGAGCAGATTTCCTTCCCTATAGGGCAATACCGGACCAGTTGGGTTTTTAGAACAGCTTTACTGACACCAACATTTTATTTCCAAATTTTTATTTTCAATCTGTCATTGGTGGGATTTGAACTCATTCTTTGGTCCTATTGGTCTACATGTCTGGATGACTAGAATTGGAGCGTATACGCCAGTTTAGCTACGCATCAGTTTATTGAGAGCGATTCACATTCTTAGTTAATCCCAGTATTTTGCAACCTGTGAGTTACTTTTTGCACAATAGTCACTATAGCTAATGCAGCTTTCCTAGTTATAGTAAACAGCCAATGAGACCATAGAATAACCCACTGTACCAAAGGAGGCCATTCAACCCATCATACGTGTACCAGCTCTTTGGACGATCTGCTGTATTAACTGAACCCATCAGTATGTTTTCCTTGGTGGTTTGGTTTGTGAGGGGGCAGAATGAAGGCCAAAGCCTGTGCGAACACTGAGCTCTTCCTGATAATGCAGCCAAGGAACTAACCCTGGGGTAGAAAGTGCATCAAACTATCCGATACATGAAAGGAAATCACACAGGATGTTCCCTCACAAGTGCCTCATATAGCCCGTCACATTTCACAAGCTGGTACTCAGTGCTGGATTAGTGCTGTGAATACTAGGTTATCTGCAATATCTGATTGGATGAGCCCAATGACAGTCAAGATGCTTTGAAGAACCCTCAATGTCACAAAAAATCATCACAGGATTCCTGGTCCTGTTGAGACACCAGCAGCTCACCAGAGAAATGCATGTCTCACTGGCACTGGTGGTCAGAGAGTGTAAGCTTGGCTCGGTGGGTAGCACTTTCCAGTTGTAAGAAGCGTTTGTTTAACGATCTCCCCAGAGACTTGAGCCCATAAACCAAGAAAGCAGACGCCGTACAGTCAGGGAGTGCCGCACTGTCGGAGGGTCAGTACTGAGGGAGTGCCGCACTGTCGGAGGGTCAGTACTGAGGGAGCGCCGCACTGTCGGAGGGTCAGTACTGAGGGAGTGCCGCACTGTCGGAGGGTCAGTACTGAGGGAGTGCCGCACTGTTAGAGAGTCAGTACTGAGGGATTGCCACACTGTCGGAGGGTCAGTGCTGAGGGAGTGCCGAATTATCGGAGGGTCAGTACTGAGAGAGTGCCGCACTGTCAGAGGGTTAGTACTGAGGGAGTGCCGCACTGTCGGAGGGTCAGTACTGAGGGAGTGCTGCACTGTCGGAGAGTCAGTACTGAGGGAGTGCCGCACTGTTGGAGGGTCAGTCCTGAGGGAGTACCGCACTGTTGGAGGGTCAGTAATAAGGGAGTGCCGCACTGTCGGAGGGTCAGTATTGAGGGAGTGCCGCACTGTTGGAGGGTCAGTACTGAGGGAGTGCCGCAGTGTCGGAGGGTCACTGCTGAGGGAGTGCCACACTGTCGGAGGGTCTCTGCTGAGGGAGTGCCGCACTGTTGGAGGGTCACTGCTGAGAGAGTGCTGTACTGTCAGAGGGTCAGTAGTGAGGGAGTGCTGCACTGTCGGAGACTCAATACTGAGGGAGTGCTGCACTGTCGGAGGGTCAGTACTGAGGGAGTGCTGCACTGTCGGAGGGTCAGTACTGAGGGGCTGCTGCACTGGCAGAGGGGCACTGCTGAGGGAGCGCTGCACTGTCAGAGGGTCGGTACCTTCCCTGGGAGTGTTTGATGGCGACAGTGTAGAAGGAGCTTTACTCTGTATCTACCCCCGTGCTGCACCTGTCCTGGGACTGTTTGATGGGAACAGTGTAGAGGGAGCTTTACTCTGTATCTAACCCCGTGCTGTACCTGTCCTGGGAGTGTTTGATGGGGACAGTGTAGAGGGAGCTTTACTCTGTATCTACCCCCGTGCTGTACCTGTCTAGGGAAGGTTTGATGGAGACAGTGTAGAGGGAGCTTTACTCTGTATCTAACCCCGTGCTGTACCTGTCTAGGGAAGGTTTGATGGAGACAGTGCAGAGGGAGCTTTACTCTGTATCTAACCCCGTGCTGTCCCTGACCGTGAGCTGATGTAGACTTACATATGGGCTTTGAAAAAGCATCCAATAAAGTTCCACATGATAGGTTGTTTGCAAAAAGGAAAGCTCGTTGTATTGGATGTTACGTTGTGATATGGGTTGATGCTATTGAGTGTTCTTTTCTTCTTCCTCGAATGGAGGCCCAACAAGTCTCCATCCACCACCAGCCTCCTCCACCTGGCTGGGCTTGTTCTCAATCTGAACAATTTCTCCTTTAACTCCATTCACTTCCTCCAAATAAAAGGTGTTGCTATGGGTACCCACATGGGTCCCAATTATACCTGTCTTTTTGTGGGATATGTGGAGCATTTCTTGTTTCAGTCCTACTCAGGTCCGCTGCCACATTCTTTTTCTGGTGCATTGATGACTGTATCGATGCTGTATCCTGCTCCTGCCCTGGATTGGAAAACGGCAACATCTTTACTTCCAATTTCCACCTTTCTCTCAGTTTCACATAGTCCATCTCAACACTTCCCTTCCCTTCCTTGACTTCTCTGTCTCTATTTCTGGCTATCAACTAATATCCATTATAAGCCCACCAACTCTCACAGCTACCTCGACTACACTTTCTCACACAGTACACACTGTAAGGGTTCCGTTATAATCTCCCAGTTTTTCTGCCTCTATAGCATCTGTTCTGACGATGAAACCTTCCACAACAGTGCTTCTGATATGACTTCTTCTTTCCCCAACTGCAGATGCCTCCCCAAGGGGCAAATGTGACAGGGCCCTCCGCTCTGCCTGTCACAATTCCCACACTTCTTCTCTCAGCCCTTCCCCTCTGTCCCAGAACTAAGATAGGGTTCACCTTGTCCTCACTTTCCACCCCATCAGCCTCCATATTCATTGCATCATTTTCCACCATTTCCACCACCTCCAGCATGATGCCGCCACCAAACAGTTTCTCCTCACCTCCCCTTTCAGCATTCCAAAGGGACCGTTCCCTCTGTAATAGCCTGGTCCACTCCACAGTTACCCCCAGCACCCTGTCACCTTCCCACACCACCTTTCCATGCAAACGCAGGAGATGTGACATCTGCCCCTTTACTTCCTCTCTCCTCACTGTCCAAGTCCCAAGCACACCTTCCAGGTGAATCAGTGATTTATTTGTGCTTCTTTCAATCTAGCCGACTGTATTCGCTGCTCACAATGTGGTCTCCTCTACATTGGCGAGACTGAATGCAGACTGGGTCACCGCTTTGCGGAACACCGTCTGTTCAGTCAAAAAACATGACCCTGAGCTCCCAGTGACCTGTCATTTCAATTCTCCAACTTGCTTTCACGCTGACATCTCTGTCCTCGGTCTGTTGCACTGTTCCAGTGAAACTCAACATAAGTTTGAGAAGCAGCACCTCATCTTTCAGTTAGGCTCTTTACAGCCTTCAGGTCTCCACATTGAGTTCAACAATTTCACACCATGAGCTCTATCCCCCCATTTTGTTTCATTTTCTTATCTTTCCCCATCACCATTCCCTTTGGCCCTGGAAGACTAACTCTTCTCTCAATCAATTCCTCCTGTCTTCAACCCTTTCACAGGCCTCCCCTTGTCCTTGTCCCACCCATCCCTTTCTCAAATCCTATTACACCTCTAACTTTTCCCAGTTTTGATGAGAGGTCATTGACCTGAAACATTAATTCTGTATATCTCTCTACACAGGAACCTGCTGAGTATTCCCAGCATTTTCTGTTTTTATTCTAGAGTTTTATATTCTAGGATGCAGATGACACTTAGCATGATAAGCTGTCTGGATGACAGCATGTAGTTACAAGGGGCCATTGATAGATTCAGTGGGCAAAACTGTGCCAGATGGAGTTCAGTGTGGAGGAGATGTGAGGTCATCCACTTTGATTCTGAAAAAGCCAAATCAAATTGTACTCTTAATGTTTCGAGACTGGGACTGTGGAGAAGGGATTTAGGCGTTCAGGTAGATAGATCGCTAATGGCTGGTGCACAGAAAGGCTAATGGAGGCTGGCCTTTACCTCGAGGAGGTGGGAGTACAAAAGTGAGGAAGAGATGCTTCAGTTGTCCAGAGTCTCGGTCACACCCGATCTGAAGTAAATGCATTCAATCTGGACACTGCACAATGTATTGGCCTTGGAGCAGGCGCAGTATAGATTCACCAGAAGGATGCCAGGGTTAAATTGTGAGGCTGCACAGACTAGGCTTGTATTTCCCTGAGTTTGAAAGATTGAAGGATGGTTTCATTGAGGTGTTGTAGACAGGATGGATAAAGAGAAGCTATTTCCTTTGGTAGGAGAGTGTAGAACAAGGGGCAATGATCTCATGATTAGAGCCAGTGGTGAAATCAGGAAGTACTTCTTCACATCAAGGATAGTGAACATCTGGAATTCGCTCCCCCAAAAGACTGGGGATCAATTGGAATTTTCAAGAATGAGATGAATAAACTCTTCTTGTCTAAGGCAGGAATATAGATTAGAGTTGGGTAAATGTAGTTAAGGTACAAATCAACTATGATCTGATTTAATGAGAGAACAGGCTGGAGGGGCTGAATGGCCTCATCCTGTCCCTATGACAGTTTGGGGCGGAGAGAGTGGGCTAGATTTCATTTTTACATCTATGAGGGTATAAGTGAAATTGGGCAGAGAGTGATGAGGATTTTCTGATAACTGGGTTTCTGTGCAATCAGTGTTTTGTTTCCCAATGTTAACTCTTCCTCATTTTAATCAGCACAGAGGTATTGTTTTTTAAGTACCATAAGACTTCATCAATGACCAAAAGAAAAATCTGAAAATAAAACTCCTCATTTTCCAATCTTCCAAGAATTGTCATATGTGGAGCGCTATCAGTGGCACTCGGTCGTACTGCTGCTGAGTGTGTTTAACATTCCAACCAGGATCTGAAAAGAATTGGATATCAATCTGTTTTCAGCGTGTTTGTAGCTATAACATGTAGATTGAAGTGTAACCAGCTGTGAGCCCAGGTCAGCACCTGCACATGTTGGACCTAGTCATGAGTGAGCTGTGGTCAGCCTCCTGCTTGTTTCTGCTGTCTTAGTGCTGAAGTTGTGTGTCTGGATGAGCCATGATGATGTAACATGCTGCCTCAGATTTTACCCAGCAGATGGTTAAAAGCAGTGTTGCTAATGTGACGATCATTAGAGAATGCTCGTTTGAGTAAATCCTGTGAACACTGAGGAGGATTACAGTACCCGCCTTGATTTATTTTTGTGTAACAAATAACTTTATGCACGCTCTGTGATTGCAGCTGGGATTGTGAACAATTAGCACAAATCTGAAATGGAAAAGAGTTAAATGTGCCACATTCATCATTGCTGCTGCACTGGATCCCTTTCCCAAATGAGGGGAGAATCCGATAGGGTGAGAGTTTCCTCTTGTGAATTCCTTTCTGGTTGGCATTGTGAGGGAATTGGGACAATTGCCCCTTGATACTCTTTCGAGTTATCAACAGTCACAGATTGCAACTCTTTTCGAGTACAATCACAGTTCTTGGTTTCCGGGAGTGGGACATGAACCCACAACCCTCTGATTCAAAGGCGAGGGTGCTATGAACTGAGCCACAGCTGACACCTCATGTGGAACTTATTGCCCAAGTCCACTGGTCTTTTTGAGTGATGATCCAATTGCATTGACAGTGGTTTATTAGGTTAGGGCTAGACATTGGCCATTCCCTGAAGGACATTAATGATGCGGCTGGATATTTCTGACAATCCATCAGCTGTTATATTTTTTTTATGCTGCATTTGCTACATTTATGGAACAGAGTTTACTTTCTCCAGTGCGATTAGAACTCACACCACTGGGCTGTTGGAGAAGTTTCAAATCTACCTCAGTATCCCAGAAACTGCCTGCCTATCATCGTGTGCTTATAGTTGTATATACCTCTATTCCACTCATCTCCCTCCCACTTCTCCCTTTTTCCTCTCTCTCCATTCTCCCCTCTCCCCTCCCCTTCCCGCTCCCCTCCCCTTCCCTCTCCCTCTGTTTTCTCTCCCTCTCATCTCACCCTCTTCTCTCTCCCTCTCCCCTCTCCTTCCCCTTCCCTCTTCCCTCTCCCTCCCTCTCCCATCTCATCTTCTTCCCTCCCACCCTCTCCTCCCTCCCACTCCCCTTTCCCTCCCTCTCTTCTCTCCCTCCCTCTTCTCTCTCCCTCCCTCTCCTTCCCACCCCGCTCCCCTCTCCCTCCCACTCCATTCTCCATTCTTCCCTCTCCCCATGTCCCTCTGTTCCTGACCACATTTAGAGTTGTATCCCTTTTTTTGTGCCTCATTGCTCTTTCTACCAAGAGGAATCACTTCACACTTCCCCGCCCATCCCACCAACCCGTTCACAATACTTTCAACATGTAGATATCGGGACAAATCAACAAAAGAGGGCATCGAGAACCAAGCTGCCAGGTGTGAAAGTTACTAAAAGGGATTGAAAGGGTAAATCTGGAACATTACAGGGAGCTGAAGGTCAAAGTTGGGACTGGGAAGTTCTTCACACACCGGGAATGGGATTCTGGTTGAGGGGATGGTGGCAGAGTTCCTGGGATCATTTTAAAAGACAAAAAAGAAAGGCTTACATTTATATAGCACTTTTCATAATGACTGGACTTCAGTGACTGTCACAATGTGGGCAGCCAATATACACACAGCAAGATCCCAAAAACAGCAATGTGATAATGACCTGATAACCTGTTTGTGTAATGTTGATTGAGGGAAAAAATAATGGCCAGAGCACCAGGGATAACTCCCCTGTCCTTCTTTGAAATATTGCCATGGGATCTTTCACATCCACCCAAACAAGCAGGCGGGCCCTCGGTTTAACATCTTGTCCAAAAGACAGCACCTCTCTCAGTGCTGCACTGAAGTGTCAGTCTTGATTTTTGTGCTCAAGCCCTAGAGTGGGACTTGAACCCAGAATCTCATGACTCAAAGAATATTACCAACTGAGCCTAGCTGACACTCTAAGAAACATTGAGAGGCTCTGATAGGATGTGCTGAAGGGTTTATGGTGATGGATTAAGTAGAATGGACTGATCGATCTGACTTATCCATATCTAATAGTGATGTTGTTTGCATAGTTGGTGCATGGTGAGCTTTTCATTGAGATTCAGTGACCACCTCACAGTAAACACACTCTCTCATTTAACTCTTCTTTGCTTTAGGTTTATAAATCATGTCCAATCCAACTTGGCTCCCACCACGGCAGACCGATGACTCTGGGCATGTACCAGCCAGAGTAGAGACCATGGCATCAATCGCCACTCCCAGCATCTCTGTTTCCACTCAACAAACACCAAAGAAATTCGCACCTGTGGTGGCTCCAAAACCCAAGTTCAACCCCTACAAACAGAATGGGCAGCCCCTTGGACAGGTGGGGACTGAAGGTAAGTTCAGCAGAATTCAAACCTCGCTCTCTCTACTACAATAGTGCAAGTACAGTATACAACCCTGGTGTTGGTGGAGGGCAGATGTTAAATTTTTTAGTCATTCTTAGGATATAAGCATTACTGGGAAGACCATCATTTATTGCCCATCCCTAATTGCCCTTGAGAAGGTGGTGGTGAGTTGCCTTCTCGAACTTCTGCAGACCATGTGGTGTAGGTACACCCACAGTGCTGTTAGGGAGGGAGTTCCAGGATTTTGACTCAGTGACAGTGAAGGAACGGTGATATATTTCCAAGTCAGGATAGTGAGTGAATTGGAGGGGAACTTCCAGGTGGTGGTGTTCCCATCTATTTGCTGCCCTTGTCTTTCTGGATGGTAGTGTTCGTGGGTTTGGAAGGTGCTGTTGAAGGAGCCTTAGTGAATTCCTGCAGTGTATCTTGTAGATGATACACACACTGCTGCCACTGTGCGTTCGTGGTAGAGGGAGTGAGTTTAGTGAGCTACTGCAACGCAGTATAATTAACACTTCTAATGGATTGTGTTTGGTCTCTCACAGTGAGCTCTGGTGGCTGCATGTTTGCTTTTTGCTTCAGCTGATCCGTGTGTGTGCACTTGGATTGGGTGTGATGTTCCCTTTACTGGAATAGCCTGTCAACTCTCATTGTCCCAGTTCATGCAACCAGTGGCTGCGCAAGCAAATCACTGGGAGGTTTGTGAAAGGATTTGTGAAAGATTGTGGCCTAGTGCCCCCTCCCTGATGCCCCTCAGCATTCAAGGACGCAGCCATCAGTGCTCACAGCCTTGTCCAATTCGAGCTTCGCCAATTTTCGAGCACTCTTCCCTATCTGTGGTTATACTTAACTCTTCTATCTTTGTCTTTTTCACTATCCATGTGTCAATCTACCATTGACTTTCTCTTTCATTCTTTGTGCTCTTTTTCTCTCCCTCTCTGTGTCCTTGTCACTGTCTATGTGTCAGTGACATTGTTTCTGCTTGTTTGTGTGTGTGTTCTGTTGTTGTTGGAAGATGTTGGGTGTCGTATTCTTAGTAAGAGATCCGGCAGGAAGCAAACATGCCTTTTCAAAGTAACTTTCATTTTACATATTCAACTTTGTACAGCATTAAAAAACACCAGAACAGAACCATTGTTTCTCTCTCAGATTCTCCTCATTCTCTTCTGTGTGACATCATTATACATATCTCCTTACACACATGCTAAGTAGCTATTGTTTGAGTTGTGTTGGAACTAGCCCTTTACTCTACATCTCCCCCCAAGTCTTTACCTCTACATCCTATATACACATCCTCCCACACGTGTAACTCCGTGACTTCACCGTCTCTCTGAAAGAGAAATTTACCCAGTGTCAATCCCCCACCATCTCCCCATAACTCTGCACATTCTTCCTTTTCAGATAATAATCCAATTCTCTCTTGAATGCCTCGATTAAACCTGCCTCCATTACACTCTCACGGGAGTCCATTTCTGATCCTAACCAATCGCTGTGTGAAAAAGCTTTTCCTCATGTCTCCAATTTTACCAATTTTAACAATTACCTTAAATCTGTGCCTTCTGGTTCTCAATCCTTCCACCAATGGGAACAGTTGGTCTGCACTGGAGTGCTGCATTGGGCTGCATTAGAGTGCTTAAGTTGGAGTTTGTTGAGAGAGGGATTTTTAAGTGTTAATTTCGATCTAAAGTCTAATCTTTCTTTAATTTAGCAACTAACTAAAAGTTGCTCTTTGGATTGGGAGAAGGTTAGTTGCAAAACTAAGAGGTTAGTTGCAAAATTAAAGCACATAGGATTAGGGGTAATATATTGGTATGGATTGAGAATTGATTAGCAGACAGGAAACAGAGAGTAGGAATAAATGGGACATTTTCAGAGTGTTAGGTGGTGACTGGGGGTACCAGAGGGATCAGTGCTTGGACACCAGCTCCTCACAATATCTATCAATGATCTGGATGAGGGAATCAAATGTAATATTTCCAAGTTTGCTGATAATACGAAACTTGGTGGGAGTGTGAGTGGTGAGGAGGATGTTAAAAGGCTTCAAGGTGATTTAGGCAAGTTGAGTGATGGGAAAATACATGGCAGATACAGTATAATGTGGATAAGTGTGAAGTTATCCACTTCAGTAGAAAAAACAGGATGGCAGAGAATTATTTAAATGATGATAGATTGGGAAATGTTGATGTACAAAGGGACCTGGGTGTCCTTGTACACCAATCACTGAAAGTAAACATGCAGGTGCAGCAAGCAGTTAAGAAGGCAAATGGTATGTTGGCCTTCATTGCGAGAGGGCTTGAGTACAGGAGCAAGGATGTCTTACTGCAGCTGTACAGGGCCTTGGTGAGACCACACCTGGAGTATTGTGTGCAGTTTTGGTCTCCTTACCTAAGAATGGATATACTTGCCATAGAGGGAGTGCAGCGAAGGTTCACCAGACTGATTCCTGGGATGGCAGGATTGTCGTATGAGGAGAGATTGGGCTGACTAGGCCCTGTATTCACTGAAGTTTAGAAGAATGAGAGGCAATCTTATTGAAACATATAAAATTCTGACAGGGCTGGACAGACTGGATGCAGGGATGATATTTCCTCTGGCTGGGGTGGGTCGAGAACAAGGGGTCACAGTCTCAGGATACGGGATAGGCCATTTAGGACTGAGATGAGGAGAAGCGTCTTCACTCAGAGGGCGGTGAACCTGTGGAATTCTCTACCACAGAGGCTGTGGAGGCCAAGTCACTGAATATATTTAAGAAGGAAATAGATAGATTTCTGGACTCTTACAACATCAAGGGGTATGGGGAGAGAGCGGGAGAATGACATTGTTAGAGGATCAGCCACGATCATATTGAATGGTGGAGCAGGCTCGAAGGGCTGAATGGCCTACTCCTGCTCCCATTTTCTATGTTTCTCCCTATTTACTCTGTCCAAACTCCTCATGATTCTGAAAATCTCTATCAAATCTCCTCTCAACCTTCTCTTCTCCAAGGAAAATAGTCACTATATCTCCCATCTATCCACGGAACTAAAATTAACATCCAGCCCTCGAAACTTTCCTGATAAAGACAAAAATCTTCACTCACCCAACTCTCTCTCTCTCTATTTTACACTCCTTCCTCTTCCTCCCTCATTGTCCATTATTTCCCTCTCTTTCCCTTTGCCCTTCTCTCTCTTCATCCCCTTTTTCTCCTTCTTGTATCCTCCTTTAGCCTCTCTCTCTTCTCCCCACTCTTTCTCTCTCCCCCTCGCCCTCTTGTTCTATTTCCCATTTCTCTCTCATTATGTCTCTCTATCTGTCTCCTGCTTCTCACTGCTGCTGTAACTCTGATACTCTCTTAGTTCCTGTTCTGCTTTCCTTTGCGTTATCTTTCTTAATTTCACTCTATATGTCTCTCTCTTCCTTTCTCTATCTATTGGATCATCTCTGATTTTAATGGCTCTGCCATTGGCAGCCTGCTTCATCTACCTGGGCCCTGAGCTCTGGAATTTCCTTCCTAAACCTCTCCACTTCTCGTTCCTTCTTCAAAGTGCTCCCTAAAGCCTACCTCTTTGACCAAATTTTCAATTACCTGTGCTAACAGATTTCTATGAGGCTCAGTGCCAAATTTTGTTAGATCATGTTCCTGTGAAGCATCTTGGGATTGTCCCCTACAATTAAACTGCTTTCTTATAGCAAGCTGTTCTTGCTCTCTCCTCCCCCCTCTCCTTCTCCTTCCCCTTCCCATCTTATCCTCACCTTTCCTTCCTCTTTCTCTCCTATTTTTTTTCCTTCATTGACTGGCAAGCATTTATTGCCATACCTAATTGTCCTCAGCTGAGTTCTTTGTTCATTGCTGTGGGTTTGGAGTCACATGGAGGCCAGACCGGGTAAGGACGACAGGACATTCATGAACCAGATGCATTAACGACAAGACTGTCGATTCATCGCAGAGACTGATTTTTTAATCCCTGGTTTATTTCATTAATTCACAGAATCACAGAATTGTTACAGCATAGAAGGAGGCTGTGTTTGGGCTGTCATGTCTACACTGGCTCTGTGAAGGAGCAATATGCCTTTCCCTGTAACCCTGCACACTCTTCCTTTTTAGTTAATAATCCAATTCCCTGTGGAATACCTTGAAAGACCCTGCCTCCAGCACAGTCTCATGCAGTGCATGCCAGATCCTAACCACTCGCTGTGTGAAAAAGTTTCTCCTCATGCCTCTATTGCTTCTTTTGCCAATTACCTTAAATCTGTGCCCCCCTGGTTATTGATCCTCATCCCTGGAATCATTCTCATGAATCTTTTCTGCACTCTCTCTAATACCTTCATATCCTTCCTAAAGTGTGGCATCCAGAGCTGGACGCAATACTCCAGCTGAGGCAGAACCAGTGTTTTATACAAGTTTAACATAACCTCCTTGCTCTGATACTCAATGCCCCTATTAATAAAGCCTAGAATACTATATGCTTTATTAACTGCTCTCTCAAGCTGTCCTGCCACCTTCAATGATTTATGCACATATACACCCAGGCCCCTCTGCTCCTGCATCCTCTTTAGAATTGCACCCCTCTGCGTTCTTTCTACCAAAATGAATCAACACTTTTCTGCATTAAATTTCATACACCTGTTCCAGAAACTTATTTACGTCCTTTTGAAGTTCTACACTATCCTCCTCACAGTTCACCGTGCTTCCAAGTTTCATATCATCCGCAAATTTTGAAATTGTGCCCTGTGCACCTGGGCCTCGGACATTAATGTCTATCAGGAAGAGCAAGGGCTCCAATTGAATTTAAATTCCCAGTGGTGGGATTTGAACTTGTGCTTCCAGATCTTTAGTCCAGGTCTCTTGATTACTAATCCAGCACCGTGAAACCACGCTGCTGTTCTCCACTGTCTCCCCACATATTGGAGCAGTGAAGCTTCTAAAAGGATCACTATTTTTACTCCCATGTCATTATTTTGATTGTTGGATCTAAATGTTGGTGGATATTGTCTGGCAAAGTGCTGTTTAATTTTATTGCAGGCTGCTCGGCAGAGTTGGATTGTATTCCTGTTTCTGTGTGATACAAGAGCTGAGTGCTGTCTGACACCAGGCCACATTCAGTGTATCGGGCATTTGTATGTAAATGGTGCAGCTAATGGTTTAAATATGTGCACAGAGAATTCTTAAACTCTGCAAATAGCTGGGATCAAGTTTTTTTTTGACACTTGACACCCAAACAGACAATGAGATGCTTTTTGGAAGTTCTGAGAGTTCTCATGAATAAAATTGCATTTCTATATCACCTTTCACGACCTGGGGGCGACGCTGACAATGAAGAAATGCGGCAGCCAATTTGCACACAGCAAGATCCCAGAAACAGCAATATGAAAATGACCAGATAATCTGTTTTTAAGCGTGTTGGCTGAGAGACAAATATTGGCCTTGATGCCAAGGAAAACTTTCCTACTGTTCATCAAAATCGTGGGATCTTTTACATCAACTGAGAGTGCAACGGGAACAAAACAAAAACAGAATTGCCTGGAAAAACTCAGCAAGTCTGGCAGCATCGGCGGAGAAGAAATCAGTCAACGTTTCGAGCCTCCATGGCCCTTCGGCAGAACTGCAGCATAGTTTCAACAAGGGAGAAATATAAATTGGTTTAAGGTGGGTGGGGGGGAGAGACACATTGAGGGTGTGGCGTGAGCAGATAATCAAAAGATGTCAGAGACAAAAGGGTCAAAGAGGTGTTGAAGGTGGTGGTCTTTGTCTGAGAAAAGTGCTAATTAAGAATGGAATACAGGATATTCAAAGTACAGCTCTAGTGGGGGTGGGGTGGAAAGACTAAGGGTTTTAGTTTTAGATTTAAAAATAATGGAAATAGGTGGGCAAAGAAGAATCTATATAAATTATTGAAAAAAAAGGGGGTGGGGGGGGGGGAAGAAACGGGGTGGGGATGGGGGGAGGGGGAGTTTAAGATCTAAAGTTGTTGAATTCAATATTCAGCCCAGAGGGCTGTAAAGTGCCTAGTCGGAAGATGAGGTGCTGTTCCTCCAGTTTGCGTTGGGTTTCACTGGAACAATGCAGCAAGCCAAGGACAGACATGTTGGCAAGAGAACAGGGTGGAGTGTTAAAATGGCAAGCGACAGGGAGGTTTGGGTCTTTCTTGCGGACAGACCGCAGGTGTTCCGCAAAACGGTCGCCCAGTTTGCGTTTGGTCTCTCCAATGTTGAGGAGACCGCATTGGGAGCAACGAATGCAGTAGACTAAGTTAGGGGAAATGCAAGTGAAATGCTGCTTCACTTGAAAGGAGTGTTTGGGCCCTTGGACGGTGAGGAGAGAGGAAGTGAAGGGGCAGGTGTTGCATCTTCTGCGTGGGCATGGGGAGGTGCCATAAGTGGGGGTTGAGGAGTAGGGGGTGATGGAGGAGTGGACCAGGGTGTCCCGGAGGGAACGATCCCTACGGAATGCCGTCAAGGGGGGTGAAGGGAAGATGTGTTTGGTGGTGACATCATGCTGGAGTTGGGGGAAATGGCGGAGGATGATCCTTTGAATGCGGAGGCTGGTGGGGTGATAAGTGAGGACAAGGGGGACCCTATCATGTTTCTGGGAAGGAGGAGAAGGCGTGAGGGAGGATGCGCGGGATATGGGCTGGACACGGTTGAGGGCCCTGTCAACGACCGTGGATGGAAAACCTCGGTTAAGGAAGAAGGAGGACATGTCAGAGGAGCTGTTTTTGAAGGTAGCGTCATCAGAACAGATGCGACGGAGGCGAAGGAACTGAGAGAATGGGATGGAGTCTTTACAGGAAGCGGGGTGTGAGGAGCTGTAGTCGAGGTAGCTGTGGGAGTCGGTAGGCTTGTAATGGATATTGGTGGACAGTCTATCATCAGAAATTGAGACAGAGAGGTCAAGGAAGGGAAGAGAAGTGTCAGAGATGGACCATGTGAAGATGATGGAGGGGTGGAGATTGGAAGCAAAATTAATAAATTTTTCCAGGTCCCGACGAGAGCATGAAGCAGCACCGAAGTAATCATCGATGTACCGGAGAAAGAGTTGTGGGAGGGGGCCGGAGTAGGACTGGAACAAGGAATGTTCCACATACCCCATAAAGAGACAGGCATAGCTGGGGCCTGGGTTTAATGTCCCATCCGAAAGACATCTAATAAACTGAATATGCTATTCTCTTGAGCTAGAAACGCCTTTTTGAAACCTGGCCAAGATGTCTTCAATTTGTCAGAGTTAGTGTTAATGCTCATGACGAGATGTCAGGGCAGGGTGAAAGGAGTTCAGATATTGTTTATGTTAGACTCTGCAGCTGTCAGGTAGCCCAGTGTTGTGTACTGCAAGCACATTGCACAACCATTCACCTTGCTCGGTCAATACGAGGGCTGATTACATGTGTTTGTGTTGGCTCCCAGGCAGGATGCCGGGTGTATAACTATCCACTAATTACTATAATCAGGGTCACTAGATGGAGAAGTAATTCACAGTAACCTTAGCAACTGCATGAGGATAATATGAAATGACCGAAATGTGTTCAGGGAAATGAAGCAATGGAGAGGATTCTAAAGGAGGCAGACTGGCTACTGGGGCTAGGATTTCATAGTCCCATTTGTATAGAAAATAAACAGGAGAGAGAAACTCATTTCAAATTGATCTCAGCCATTTATTTAAGGATTTCTTTGGTTTATAAGGAATTTCAGCTCTTGAGGCATTGGGACAACGCCAAGGGAGTTGCAGTATCATTACGGGTCATTTATTCATTCTGTTCCAAAAGCTAAAGGCAGTGGAGATCATTTACTCCAGGGAAAGAGGTGGAGTTTCCCCACCGCTGATGCTGTGTTGGGGGTTGCTGTCATCATTTGTGGGGTATCCCTTCAAGGAGACGTTGTCTTCATCGTGCTGCCAAATGGGAAATATTGCAAAAATGAATGTTGTTTTTAAAACTCTCAGTTATAAACAGTTTACCAAAACCTTTCTTGCAACTCTCCAAAAGGAAAGGCAATTATTTTTATAAGCACCACGTCACCCTGCTCCCTCCCACTCTCCCACACACACACCGCTACCAAAAACATATCAAACAAGTTCACAGCCAATGACTTACCTTCAACTGCAATCACTGTCAATGTAGCCTGGAATTTGGATTTGAGTCTGCAGGCCATTTTAATTGTTTTGCACGGCCGTCCATTTGCGGTAATTTAAAGGGGCTCTGATTTGTCCAGAACCGTGATCAAGGACACTCAGGTTGCTGCCTGGCCACGTGGCTTAGAGAAAACATTGGTCACTGTTGTTATTTGGACTATATACACCGCAAAATCCCACAAAAATAACGAGATGTATTTACTGCACTGTCAGAGAGTCAGTACTGAGGGAGTGCTGCACTGTCAGAGGGTCAGTACTGAAGGAGTGCTGCACTGTCAGAGGGTCAGTACTGAGGGAGTGCTGCACTGTCAGAGGGTCAGCACTGAGGGAGCGCTGCACTGTCAGAGGGTCAGTACTGAGGGAGTGCTGCACTGTCAGAGGGTCAATACTGAGGGAGCGCTGCACTGTCAGAGGATCAGTACTGAGGGAGCGCTGCACTGTCAGAGGGTCAGTACTGAGGGAGTGCTGCACTGTCGGAGAGTCAGTACTGAGGGAGTGCTGCACTGTCAGAGGGTCAGTACTGAGGGAGCGCTGCACTGTCAGAGGATCAGTACTGAGGGAGCGCTGCACTGTCAGAGGGTCAGTTCTGAGGGAGTGCTGCACTGTCGGAGAGTCAGTACTGAGGGAGTGCTGCACTGTCGGAGGGTCAGTTCTGAGGGAGTGCTACACTGTCAGAGATACCTTGTTTTGGATGAGAGGTTAAACTGACGCCCCCTCTCATGAATGTAAGGATAACAGGACACTATTTGAAGAAGTACATGGGTGTTCTCACCAGTGTTCTGGCCAATATTTATCCCTCAACCAATAGCTTTAAAACAGATTATTTGCCCATTATCACGTTGTTTGTGGGAGTTTGCTGTGTTTGTTAGTTGCCATGTTTCCTTCAGTGCAACTGTGACAACACTTAAAAAAATTTCTAAAGCACTTTGTGACATCTTGAGGGTCTGTAAGGCACTACATAAATGCAAGTCCTTCTTTTCTCCTTTGCTTCTTAAGTTCAGACTGCAACTCTTTTCTAGATAATTGAAGATTGGAGCATGTTCTGCCCTTTCAGTGCTGTAGAAACTCTCTGACCACCTGAGGAGTGAGGCTGTGCCCCCTCCCAGGACTGTGAGCTACGCTAACCTAGTGCCTGCAGAGATGATATCACAGAAATGCACAGGGGATCTGGCAAGGGCTTGTGGTTCAGCTTATTAGTCAGTTTGCACGTGTGACATGATAATCAACAATTTGGATTCTGTCATGCCATCTCTGCTTAAGTGGGCCTGGACTGATATTCTGGTTCTGCGAGGACTGAGGGGGGTTTAATCTTGAGCTGAACGGTTTGGCCAGCTCAGCTTATTCTGTTCTTTGACGATAATGTGGTTTCGGATGTTTAATGTGCTACATTGAGTGATGTTTCCTGGATGTTTTCCATAAAACTAAAAATAACTAGAGGTCACTGGTAATGACTCAATTCAGGAAATAAAACCATATACAAGCTCTCTTCCTGAAAACCTTGCACAGGATCGGTTGCAAGAGGTTTCCGGCCACTTGCCATGTTTGAGCAGCTCTTTGAAGGGTAGAGAGTATAGGTCAGTCCTAGAGGCACAGGCTTTGGAAACTACAAGCCCTTGTAACAATGCTAGTTATGAAAGACCTAGCGCCCAACAACCAAAGGCTGGGCTGAGAATTGTGTAACGCCCGGGAACTTAAAACTGTTGGGGTTGGGTAATTACAATTGGATTTGAACTTTAATATCTGTTTCAAGTGCAAAGGTATGTTTAGGGCAGCAATGTCCATGAGAACAATGGTTCTCAAGAAAACTTTTCATTTTTAAACATTAAAGGAGCTAGATTCTGTTACAGGAGACTGGATGGGTCAGTGGCTTCGATTTGACCTCTGATGCAGAATTATGCCTAATAAGAAAGATGCTGCTGACGTCCTTCATCTTACACTCATTGGGACAAACACAAGAATGTCAAATTTCAAAAGATCACAACAATTTATTCTACAGGGGAAAAGGGCGCAGGTTGGCTGGCAAGACAATTAAGATTGGTCGAGGGAGCTTGGGAAGGCGATAGTCCCCCATTGCTTTCTACATGGCAACACCCTCAACCAATCAGAGTCAGACCTATGAAACTCATTTAGAAATTCTCAATTGAGCCCTGGCCTCAAAAAGCTTTTTGGGGGAAAGAGTTTGAGATTTCCACAAACCTTAATGTGGAGAACTCTTTGCTGACATCACCCTTGAGCAGCCTGGTACTAATTTAATATTATGCCCCCTTGTTCTCTATCACACTGCACAGAAATTGGGACTACACTCAGGTTGCCAATCAGCCAGGTAAATACTCATAGGGCAGAGCGACCCAATGTCATCTGCGCTCGCACGATATTTCGGTTGGTGGGTGCACGCAAAAGTTGGTAGCACACCCGCCGACAATTAAGAGGGCAATTAAGCCCATTAACGGAGCAATTGACTCTGATTTTTCGTGGTCCTTCCAATGTTCCGGTTGGCGAACGGGCAAATCGGCCAGGCGGCCTTTACAGTTTTCATGAAACCTATCCAAGGGCGGGATAAGGTTTCCATTATGAAATAAAATAAAAATAAAAATACGTGGGCAGCATTTTTATCATCCATATTTTTAGGTGCCTGATCCTGATGCTTAGACATTTTTTCCGGCTTTTTGAAACTTTATTTGATGGTTTTTAGGGCCTGCAGCTTCCTGAGGCAGCTCTCTGCTTTCAGGGAGCTTTCTCTCAGCGCTTGCCCGGGTTGACATCGTCGCCCACCCTCTTCCCGCCCCCACCCCAGCGGAGCTGAGCTTTTTAGCAGGTGTTTCGGGCCGGCTGGCCGTTAATTGGCCAGCCATTGTGAAATTGCAGTTGGGGCTGCTCGCGGTCAGCGGTCTATTGCCGGCTGACCCCAGGCCCATCAATCGCGCCCGCCCACCGAGCTAAAAATTCAGACTATTGTGCTGCAGCAGGGGTGATCTTCCAAAATTGGGACTGAGGCACATTGACGGTAATTTTAACAACGTCCATTGGCTGGGAATCAGATGGGTTCAGACCACATGCCTCTCTAACACCCCCCGGATCCACCTAACAACCAATCCCATACCAATCCCAAACTAATCCCATTGTCCCACCCTTTCTCCGTAACTCTGCATAATCCCAAACTAATCCCACTGTCCCACTCTCTCCCAATAGCCTTGGATCAACCCCAAACTAATCCCACTGCCCTGACCTCCCCCGACAATTCTGCATCTTCCTCTGCTTCAAATTTTTATGAAGCTATTCTTTAAAAGATTCGATGTTCCCTGAGGCAAAGCATTCCATGATCCAACCAAACTCTGTGTAAACACATTTCTCCTAATCA
Source organism: Cetorhinus maximus (assembly GCF_964194155.1). Lineage (NCBI taxonomy): Eukaryota > Metazoa > Chordata > Chondrichthyes > Lamniformes > Cetorhinidae > Cetorhinus > Cetorhinus maximus. Next base: position 96,796,952 of record NC_135897.1, on the reverse strand, counting down.
CGTCCCTCACTCAGTGACAGTACAGGTTTGAGAACCCCTCATGTTTCTTCATTCATTCTATCAAAGCAGTTTTTTATTTTATAAACCTTTTAAATCCCCTCTGCATTAACCCTAACCTAACCCTAACCCTTTTAAATTCTCTCTACTGCAATGGGATAAGTCCCAATAAGGGCAAGTCTTTCCTCATAACTCTATCTTCCCATCCTTGGCATGACGCTGGTGAATCCATGCTGTCAACTCTAATCCTAACCCTAACCTGTCTGCTCTAACCCTAACCCTAACCCCAACTCCTAATGCCTAACCTTACACTGTCTGCTCTATCCCTAACCCTACACTGCACACTCTAATCCTAACCCAAACCGTACACTGGCTGCTCTAACCTTAACCCCTAAACCTAACGCCTAAATGCCTAATCCTACCGTCTGCTCTCTGTTATTTTAATCTCTTTTCTATGGTGGTTTCTATTTGTGACGGAAACAATTTATATGCTCAAGGCATCCAAAACTGCTTGACAACCAGTGTACACCTTCCAAAGTGGAAGCAGAAACATATAGAAACCTTTAACAAAGTCTCACAAAGAGTAAGAGAATGGATACCCAGAGAATTTGTTTTGGTGATATTGGTTGAGGGGTAAATATTAACCAGGACACTGAGCATCTTAAAGGAGGAGAGAGAGAGACTGAGAGGTTTAGGGAGGGAATTCCAAAGGTTAAGTCTCAGGCAGCTAAAGGCACAGCTGCCAGTGGTGGAGCCAAGGGATTGGGGGAGTCATACTGTAGGATTCACATGCAGGGGGCAGAGAGCAGTTTAATGCAGCCTCAGAGAGCTCTCCACAGTGGCCTCTGTTTTGCTTCAATATGAAAGTGAAGTTGAGGTCGAGGAATTGCTATGATCTTATCAAAGGGCCATATGGCTCATTTATGCACCTATTTCTATTCTTCAAATTGTGCTGTGGGATCTTTTACATCCACCTGAAAGCACAAAAGGGCTGAGACTCAACTCTGCAAATTTCAATGAGGTATTGTAAACATCTGGATCTAAGTATGAAATCATAGAATTTTACAGAACTGAATTAGGCCATTTGGCCCATTGAGCCTGTGCTGGATCTTTGAAGCAACTGTCCACTCAATTCATTCCCTGCTTTTTCCAATACCATTTGATTTTTAAAAAATCTATACTAGGGATGTAACCCTTGGATTTTAATCACCTAGTCTCGGGGGTGCGTTACAGATTGGAGCCCTTGGTCAACGAGGAGGTGAGGCTGGGAGATTCCTGGCCAATCATGGTCCTTGTCTCCAAAAATTTACTGAACTTTCTCTATGACCACAGCTCCAACCCCATACTCTGGTGTTTATGTGTGAATTATATTTTGAGGTTCCTCTGTCTCCATTGGGCTGCATCTTGGAAACAGCCCTGGGCAACTTGGGTGTGTGTGTTTTGTTAAATGTTATGAGCTTTGTGTGTCATATGGTGGCTTTTGTGGGCTTTTATCATCACAATGGGTCAGAGGTAAAGGTTGATATGAGTTGGGAATAATGCATAATGAGACTAAGGGAGGGGCAGATGCTGAATACCAGTCAGATTGAGGCACTACAGCAACAACAACAACTTGCATTTATATAACACCTTTAATGGAGTTAAACATCCCAAAGTGCTTCACAGAAGCGATTATCAAACAAAATTTGACACCAAGCCACATAATGAGATAATGGGTGACCAAAAGCTTGTTAAGAGAGGTAGGTTTAAGGAGCGTCTTAAAGGAGGAGAGAGGTGTCAGCTGTGGCTCAGTTCATAGCACCCTCGCCTTTGAATCAGAGGGTTGTGGGTTCATGTCCCACTCCCGGAAACCAAGAACTGTGATTGTACTCGAAAGAGTTGCAATCTGTGACTGTTGATAACTCGAAAGAGTTTAAAGGAGGAGAGAGGTGTCAGCTGTGGCTCAGCTCATAGCACCCTTGCCTTTGAATCAGAGGGTTGTGGGTTCATGTCCCACTCCTGGAAACCAAGAACTGTGATTGTACTCGAAAGAGTTGCAATCTGTGACTGTTGATAACTCGAAAGAGTTTAAAGGAGGAGAGAGGTGTCAGCTGTGGCTCAGTTCATAGCACCCTTGCCTTTGAATCAGAAGGTTGTGGGTTCATGTCCCACTCCCGGAAACCAAGAACTGTGATTGTACTCGAAAGAGTTGCAATCTGTGACTGTTAATAACTCGAAAGAATTTTTTTTTTTTAAAGGAGGAGAGAGACAGAGAGGTTTAGGGAGGGAATTCCAAAGCTTAAGTCTCAAGCAACTAAAGGCACAGCTGCCAATGGTAGAGTCAAGGGATTGGGGGAGTCATACTGTAGGATTCACATGCAGGGAGCAGAGAGCAGTTTAATGCAGCCTCAGCGAGCTCTCCAGAGCGGCCTAATTAATGTTTTGCACAGAGCAGTACTTCCTTACTATTATATGCAACGTAGAAACCCAGGATCCCACTTTCCCTTTGCATGATCTGCTGTATCTGTACCTGCAACTCTCTCTGTGTCCTCACTCTGGTTCAGAATCTTGTTGTTCAGGGTAAATTCCCTTTAACAGTCTGTTTCATGACATGCATCTTGTACAAATTTATTGAGGGTCTAGAATGAGGGGCCATAGATAGAAGATCAAATGTAAGAGACTTTGAACAGAGAGCAGGAGAAGCTTCTTCAGAGAGTTGTGAGGTGGTAGGATTCACCACCACTGTTATTGGCCGAAGTCGAAACAGTCTCAACATTGATGATTAGATTGGGGTGGGGGAATGGTAAAGGAGAGAGTTTAAAGGGGTGTAATTGTGGTTAGAACTATTGGTTTGTGTGGAGCCTAAATGCCAGCATAGACTTGGAAAGATCGAATGGTGAGTTTTTGTGGTGTAAATTCAGAATGTTCCATTTAAAAACAAGATGTTTTGGACATCTGAAGTCGTGATGACTGGATTTGACCAAGAGGGAACAGGTTAAGTGCATGTGGGGACTCAGAAATGTCTCTGCTCCTGTGACACTTTCTCAGTGTTGCAGCTATCAGTGCTCACTGAGGGGTGTGTTGGGGAGATATTCAGACACACCTGGTCAAATCATGAACATACTGTGCCTCATTGTTTTGTGCAAATTGCATTAAATGAGATGTTTCTAGGTTCTGAACAGAACAATAGTACAAATAATGTATCCAAGCAATTAGTGAGGAATGAGGTATTTATATAAGATTTAACTTGATTCAAATTGTCTGTTGATTTTAACTGATAAATTTTTTCCCTTCAAAAGCTCAGTTTTGTTTGCTTGATTTCTGTGGCTGGCCCACTATAACAACTTTCAGAGTTGACAGCTGGGGAACTAATCCCTTAAAATGTAACTGAACAAGTAAATCTTTCCCAAAGGGAGCTCCATAAATAACTGACCAGGGAGTGTGAGAAGAGTGAACCTTGTCTTACTGGTAAACCAGTAAACATACATTCACCAGATGCCCATCACTGAGGAGTGACTGATTTACATTTTAGGTACCAGGTACAATCTGTTGAAGCCATTCTAGCAGAAACATTTTCACTCACTCACTCACTCACTCACTCACTCACTCACTCACTCACTCACTCACTCACTCACTCACTCACTCACTCACTCACTCACTCACTCACTCACTCACTCACTCACTCACTCACTCACTCACTCACTCACTCACCCACTCACTCACTCACTCACTCACTCACTCACTCACTCACTCACTCACTCACTCACTCACTCACTCACTCACTCACTCACTCACTCACTCTCACTCACTCTCACTCACATGCACTCATTCACACATACACAAACTCGCACTCAATCACTCACGCACGTGTACACACACGCACACTCATTCATACAAACACATGCACGCATTCATTCACATACACTCACTCACTCACATGCACACATGTGCACACACTCACACACACACGCAGGTACTCACACTCAGGCACGTGCACACACATACACACGCACACACATGCACACTCTCATTCATACGCACTCACACACACTCAGTCACTCACATGCCCACACACTCATTCATAGACACGTATATGCATGCGCACACACACACACACACACACACACATACACACACACTCATTGATAGACAACTCACTCACTCACTCACTCACACACTCACTCATACACGCATCCACTCACTCACATACATATACACACACACTCATTCATAGACACATGCATTCATAGACACACACACTCATACATGCACTCACTCACACACACACGCTTATACATGCGCTCACCCACAGACCCACTCACACACCAACTTACACGCACACACACAGGCATTCATAGACACACACACATTCACACACACTTACTCATTCACGCACTCACTCGTACACATACACATTTGTTCATACACCCAAACACGCATGGACACACACACACGCATTCATTTATATATACACACTCACATACTCACACACACTCACTCGTACACACACTCATTCTCACAGATACTCACTCGCACACACTCATGTCCACATACTCACACATACTCTGACACACATGCATTCTCACGTTTCCACACACATTCACACTTACTCGTGCACACACATGTATATTAACATTTACATATACACACACACATGCACACATTTTTTTTGTACATGTGTAAGTGTGTGCATGATCATAAAGAGGTCATTCACAAGATGAAGGAACAGAAAGGGAAATCAGATTCGAAACCCAGGCATCTTTATTATTTCAACGTTAGCTATGACTCCCCTCTGATTCAGAATGATACTGTTTCAAGCTCCATTCCAGAGACTTGAGCGCATAATCCTGGTGCAGTACTGAGGGAGTGCTGGACTGTCGAGGTGCATTTCTGAGGGAGTGCCACACTGACGGAGGATCAGTACCGAGGGAGTGCTGCACTGTTGAGGGGCAGTACTGAGGGAGCACTGTACTGTCAGAGGGTCAGTACTAAGGGAGTGCCACACTGTGGGATGGTCAGTATTGAGGAAGTGCTGTACTGTCGGAGGTTCAGTACTGAGGGAGCACTGCACTGTTGGATGATCGGTATTGAGGGCGTGCTGCACTGTCAGAGGTGCTGTCTTTTAGATGTGATGCTAAACCAATATCCCTTCTGCCCTGTCTGATGCTATTTGTAAGAGGAGCAGAGAGTAAGATCTCCTTGATATCCTTGCCAACATTTATCCTTCAACCGTTATCACTAAAAGCAGTTTATCTGTTTGTTATCACATTGATGTTTGTGGGATCTTGCTGTGTGGAAATTAGCTGACAGACTTCCTGCAATTGCAACAGTGACCACCTTTAAAAGTACTTCATTGATTGTGAGATACTTTGGGATGTCCCAAGGCCGTGAATGGTGTTGTGGAAATCCAAATCTATCCTTTTTCCTTTACTTTGCTAACTTTAGTTACAAGTAAATAAATACAAATTCTTTCTCAAGGAAGGATTGTAATGTGGTTACTGTGCTTATAGATGCTCTCACAGTGCAAATGTGATGCGCACGGTGCAGTTGGGGTTAACATTTGAAGGGTTTGGAGGGTGGGTGAAATGGAAGTTGCTGGAGGCTGATACCAGTATTAAACACAAAGTTCCAATGCACAGTAGACCAGAGTCTAGTTACTGTTTACCCCCAGGGATAGATTTAGGGAAGGGTTTATATTACCACTGAGTTTGCTTTGCAAATTGCTATAGTTGTTGTTTTAGGTTGGGATAGTGAGCACCCTGCTGCATAGCACCAGGTTAGGGCAGAATCAGGAAGGCCCCAAATCATGTATTCTGATCACCCTTGTGCTCACTGACCGACACTGGCTCCTGGTCCAGCAACATCTTAATTTTAAAATTCTCATCCTTGTTTCCAAATCCCTCCATGTCTTCACTCCCTCCCTATCTCCGTAAACTCCTGAGCTCCAGATTTGCCAGATTTTAATCGCTCCACCATTGGTGGCTGCGCCTTCAGCTGCCTGGGTCCCAGGCTCTAGAATTCCCTCCCTAAACCTCTCCACCTCTCTACCTTCTTAAAACAATCTCATTGACCAAGTTTTTCTCCATCTATCCCAATAACCCTTGATGTGTCTCAGTGTCAAGTTTTTGTTTGGTGTCTGCGTGATGTTTTTGGAGACATTTTACCAAATTAAAGGTGCTATATAAATGCAGGCTGCTGTTGATGGGGATCCTTTGCTGTCATTTACTGTGGTGTGATCTTTTTCAGGTAACTTGTGGTGGTGTTTGTCCCTGATCAGAGAACAGAGGGTGGAGGGGTTACTGAATTCAATCTTAGTCAGACAGTGACAGCGATCACCCGGAACCAGTATGTGTGTGGGGGAGACAGGAGGAGAGATTCTGCCCTAACCTGGTGCTATGCAGCAGGGTGCTCAGTATCCCAACCTAAAACAACAACTATGGCAATTTGCAAAGCAAACTCAGTGGTAATATAAACCCTTCCCTAAATCTATCCCTGGGGGTAAACAGTAACTAGACTCTGGTCTACTGTGCATTGGAACTTTGTGTTTAATACTGGTATCAGCCTCCAGCAACTTCCATTTCACCCACCCTCCAAATCCTTCAAATGTTAACCCCAACTGCACCGTGTGCATCACATCTGCACTGTGAGAGCATCTATAAGCACAGTAACCACATTACAATCCTTCCTTGAGAAAGAATTTGTATTTATTTACTTGTAACTAAAGTTAGCAAAGTAAAGGAAAAAGGATAGACTTGGATTTCCACAACACCATTCACGGCCTTGGGACATCCCAAAGTGTCTCACAGTCAATGAAGTACTTTTAAAGGTGGTCACTGTTGCAATTGCAGGAAGTCTGTCAGCTAATGGAGGGAGCCTGCATTGGACAAGCTTCAGCCATTCATAGCGGGTGTTGAGCAGCCTGATCAGTGCTCGTACAAGGACAGTGTGGGTGGCTCACCCCCCGAATGCTTCCTTCCCAGTCATTCACCAGACTGACCGCCCCCTCTTCCCCCACCCACCCCAGCACTATCCCCTGCTTTAGTGGCCTCAGCCCATGAAGGGGCTGACCCAACCTCTCCCCACTTGTCCCACACCCTCCCGAAATGTCAGATCCTCCCACCACCCCCCCACACCTGTCAGACCCTCCCGTTTCCCCACCTGTCGGACCCTCCCCCCTTCCCACCTGTCAGACCCTTCCCACCTGTCAGACCCTCCCCTTTCCCACCTGTCAGACCCTCCCCCCTTCCCACCTGTCGGACCCTCCCCCCTTCCCACCTGTCAGACCCTCCCCCCTTCCCACCTGTCAGACCCTCCCCCTTCCCACCTGTCAGACCCTCCAGTCTCCCCACCTGTCAGACCCTCCCCCCTTCCCACCTGTCGGACCCTCCAGTCTCCCCACCTGCCCTCTGTAGGGACAAGCTGTGCATGCCCACCCAATATATTTCACTGAGGCCAGGGTCATCAGCAAGGGGAGGGGAGGAGAGGGGAGGGGATTGTCCCACCAAAGCCTGCGCCAATCTGCGTACGAAATTTGATAGACTTTCTAAATAAAATCAAGAGGGGTCTAGACAGGGTAGATAGACCTAAACTGTCCCTAGAGGGCTCAGTTTTAAGGTAATTGACAAAAGAAGCGATGGTGTCATGAGGAAACACCTTTTTATACAGGGAGTGGTTAGGATCTGGAAGGCACTGCCTGAGAATGTGGTGGAGGCAGGTTCAAAAAAGAATTGGAATAAGTATCTGTAGGGAAAAGATTGCAGGGCTATGGGGAAAAGGTGGGGCAGTGGGACCAGGTGAGTCGCTCTTTCAAAGAGCTGGTACAGATAGGACAGGTCGATTGGTCTCCTGTGCTGTAACCATTCTGTGAATTTATGATTCTTTGCATTGTGTGCAAGCAGAACAGTCTCCCTCCTACAAACTCTTTAAGCTGTACTGCTCCCTAGTGACAGGCGGTAACACATCTCTTCAGCCCAGAGATCGCAGGAACAACTGGACCCAGCATTCCTGATTCCTGATTCCTAAACACAAGAATGTGTTCCCCTCATTCCTTCTCTACCATCCACCACCCCTACCCCTCTCACTCCTTCATCCCAGAATTGAAGGGATTGGGATGTGGGGAAAGCTTGCTGATCTTGGGTATTTTCTCTCTTGAAAAGAAAGCTGAGAATGAATCCGATAGAAGTGTTTATAATTATGAAAAATTCGGATGAATTGAATCTAAATAGATCTTCTGCAGTTTGTGGAATTTAGCTCGAGGGTGACATGCACAAACTATGGACAATGAAAGAAACTGGAAATTGCAGGAGGAAATGTTTTCCTGAAAGGAACAGTATGAGGAACAGATTCCAGGCACAAGCTGTGGAATATGAAACCTTAATGAGTTTCTGGAAGGAATGAGACGGGATCTTGTTAACAAATGGAATTTATAGTTATGAACTATTCACCAAAGAACTAGTGTGCATAGGAGGGCTAGATGGGCTGAAGAGAACACTGTGGATAGGAGGGTTAGATTGGCTGAAGGCGATATTGTGGATAGGAGGGTTAGATTGGCTGAAGGCGATATTGTGGATAGGAGGGTTAGATGGGCCGAAGACAATATTGTGGATAGGAGGGTTAGATGGGCTCAAGACAATATTGTGGATAGGAGGGTTAGATTGGCTGAAGGCAATATTGTGGATAGGAGGGTTAGATGGGCTGAAGGCTGCCTGAATGAGGCTGTTACTGTGTGACAATTAAAGCAAAGTCGATTTCCCATCTACCCTGGAATGTGCACAGTTTGGGAAAGCATACACAGGAGGAGGGAGCACACAATGCACCTGGCACCTACCTCAAAGGGAACCAGCACAGGCAGGTTGCGAATCACAACCCCTACAGTACTCCCACAAATTGGGGAGCTTGGATTTTTAGCCCATAACTTGGAATATTCAGCTGACTCACCAAATTCCCATTGTTTAGTGGATACTCTTTGCAGACACAGTTTTCAATGATTATAACCTGGATTGTGCAGCTTGAACAGGCTGTGAAAGCAGATTCGATAATAACTTCCAAAAGGGAACTGAAAGGATCCCTTAAAAGGAAAAGTGTTCAGGGATATGAGGAAGAGCAGAGGAGTGAGACTAATTACATAATTCTTTCAGAGTATCAGTACAAGTAAGATAGCTGAATCAATTCTTTCATGGGATGTGCGTTGCTGGCTAGACCAGCATTTATTGCCCATCTCTAGTTGCTCTTTGAGAAGGTGGTGGTGAGCAGCCTTCTTGAACCGCTGCAGTCCATGTGGTGTAGGTACACCCACAGTGCTGTTAGGGAGGGAGTTCCAGGATTTTGACCCAGCGACAGTGAAGGAACGGCCGATATATTTCCAAGTCAGGATGGTGAGTGACTTGGAGGGGAACTTCCAGGTGGTGGTGTTCCCATCTATCTGCTGCCCTTGTCCTTCTAGATGGTAGTGGTCATGGGTTTGGAAGATGCTGTCTAAAGAGCCTTTGCAATTGACACAGGGTGATGGGGAGAGATTGAAGCAGTGGGATTAGTTTGAGATTGTCACAGGGCTATGGGGAGAGAGTGGGGCAGTGGGATTACTTTGGGATTGATACAGGGATATGGGGAGAGAGTGGGACAGTGGGATTACTTTGGGGTTAATACTGGGCTATAGGGAAAGAGTGGGGCAGTGGGATTAGTTTTTGTTTGCTCCAATCAATAGCTGGAGTGGACCATGGACCATGCTCTTGTGCTGTATATTCCTCTGCTTCTATGGGTAAGTTGCTGAGGTAGGGATAATTCCAGCTTTTTCACAAATACTCTTTTACAGTGTATCAATGTGCTCTATATTTAACCTCCATAAACACCCAGTTATTGGAGCAAAGTTCGCTGCCCAGTTTCAGAGGCAGTTCCCATGGTTTGTTGGGTCCGTGATTCTATAACCCTGCTACCTGTTTATCCTGGATCTATTTATACTTTAAACACCCTGTTGGACAGTGAACCTATAGTTCAGATTTGTATCGCTATTTTGATGTGTGGTTTTGTGCTAAGCAAGGGTGACAATATTGGGGCAAGCCATGACTGCTTGAGGTACAGTATTGGAGAAAGATAACGTAATTTTGGACACTGAGGTTTGGCTTCAAGGACAAGCAACTACTGAGGAATCATTGAATAAATGGCCGCAAATCTCCTTGGAGCCTGTGGCAGATATCCGGTGTACAGAGCTGGAGACAGCAGGCGGGATCAGGAAATCCAAGAGGGTCAGAAACATTGGATCCTTACTGATGTGTGAATGGGGAGGCAAGAGGATATCACTGGGCTAGATTTCACCTACAGATACCAAATGACCCAGATCCTGGTCGGATACAGGCACCACCAACAGCAACACCCTGCATTTAAGTAGTATTGTTAACCTAGTTTAGGTTAATCATAAAAAAGGACAGGGAACAATCCAGAACAGGGATAATTAATTGGGGGAAGCCAACTTCAATGGGGTGAGAATGCATCTGAGTCGAGTGAGTTGGAATCAAATGTTGGCAGAAAAGGCGGTGGCAGAACAATGGGCCACCTTGAAAGAAAAAGTATTGCAGGAAATGCCAAGGTATATTCCCTTAATGGGGAAAGGCAGGACAAATAAATCCGGAGCATCCTGGATGAGGAGGGAGATAGAGGTAAATATGAAAAGAAGTAAGCGTATGACAGATGTCAGGTGGAAAATACAATGGAGAATCAGGCTGAATATAGAAGGACCAGAGGGGAAGTGAAGAAACTTATCAGAAAAGCAAAGAGAGAGCATGAAAAGAGGCTGGCAGTGAACATAAAAGGGAATCCCAGGGTGTTCTATAAGCATGTAAATAATAACAGGGTGGTATGAGAAAGAGTGGGGCTGATTAAGGATAAAAAAGGGGACTTGCATGTGGAGGCTGGGGAAATAGTGCAGGTGTTGAACGAGTACTTTGCACCTGTCTTTACAAAGGAAGAAGATGCTGCCCAGGCCGAGGTGCGAGAGGAGGTAACTGGTACACTGGAACAATTTACAATTGAGAGAAAGGAAGTGTTGGAAAGGCTAACTTTACTTAAAATAGATAAGGTACCAGGACCGGATGAGATGCATCCAAGGGTACTGAGGGAAGTGAGAGTGGAAATTGCAGAGGCACGAGTGATAATCTTCCAGTCTTCCTTAGACACAGGGGAGGTGCCAGAGGACTGGAGAATTGTGAATGTTACACCCTTGTTCAAAAAGGGGTGCAAGGATAAAGCCGGCAACTACAGACCAGTCAGTTTGACCTCAGTGGCAGGGAAACTTCTGGAAACTATAGTACAGGATAAAAATCAATAGTCACTTAAACAAGTGCAGGATAATTAAGGAAAGCCAGGATTCATTAAGGGAAAAACATATTTAACTAACTTGCTGGAGTTTTTTGAGGAGGTAACAGAGAAAGTTGATAAGGGAAACATTATTGATGTGGTATATACAGACTTTCAAAAGGCATTTGATACAGTGCCACACAGCAGACTTGTGACCAGTCTGCGTTTGGTCTCTCCAATGTAGAGGAGGCCACATTGGGAGCAGCGAATGCAGTAGACCAAAGTGATGGAAGTGCAAGTGAAATGCTGCTTCACCTGAAAGAAGTGTTTGGGCCCTTAGACGGTGAGGAGGGGGGAAGTAAAGGGTCAGGTGTTGCACCTTCTGCAGTTGCATGGGAAGGTGCCGTGGGAGGGGGTTTGTTGTAATCAGGAGATCAGCTCAGCAGCAGAGCAGGACTCTGGTCATTGGATAGTTACACTGGGTGAGCAGCAGAGAGCAACTCTGGTCCCATGTGGTAAATGTAATGTCTTTGGATTAGTTTCAATTCAACAGCCATAGGTTTAAAATTGCTGTGTTAGAATACACTCTGCTCCCCTTATGAGGATTCACTCTGCTTCCTCGTGTGAGGATTCACTCTGCTTCCTCGTGTGAAGATTCACTCTGCTTCCTTGTGTGAGGATTCACTCTGCTCCCCGTGTGAGGATTCACTCTGCTCTCCGTGTGAGGATTCACTCTGCTCTCCGTGTGAAGATTCACTCTGCTCTCCGTGTGAGGATTCACTCTGCTCTCCGTGTGAGGATTCACTCTGCTCTCCGTGTGAAGATTCACTCTGCTCTCCGTGTGAGGATTCACTCTGCTCTCCGTGTGAGGATTCACTCTGCTCCCCGTGTGAGGATTCACTCTGCTTCCTCGTATGAAGATTCACTCTGCTCTCCGTGTGATGATTCACTCTGCTCTCCGTGTGAAGATTCACTCTGCTCTCCGTGTGAGGATTCACTCTGCTCTCCGTGTGAGGTTTCACTCTGCTCTCCGTGTGAAGATTCATTCTGCTCTCCGTGTGAGGATTCACTCTGCTGTCCGTGTGAGGATTCACTCTGCTCTCCGTGTGATGATTCACTCTGCTCTCCGTGTGAAGATTGACTCTGCTCTCCGTGTGAGGATTCACTCTGCTGTCCGTGTGAGGATTCACTCTGCTCTCCGTGTGATGATTCACTCTGCTCTCCGTGTGAGGATTCACTCTGCTCTCCGTGTGAGGATTCACTCTGCTCTCCGTGTGAAGATTCACTCTGCTCTCCGTGTGAAGATTCACTCTGCTCTCCGTGTGAGGATTCACTCTGCTTCCTCGTGTGAAGATTCACTCTGCTCCCCGTGTGAGAATTCACTCTGCTCTCCGTGTGAAGATTCACTCTGCTCTCCGTGTGAGGATTCACTCTGCTTCCTCGTGTGAAGATTCACTCTGCTGTCCGTGTGAGGATTCATTCTGCTGTCCGTGTGAGGATTCACTCTGCTGTTCGTGTGAGGATTCACTCTGCTGTCCGTGTGAGGATTCACTCTGCTCTCCGTGTGAGGATTCACTCTGCTCTCCGTGTCAGGATTCACTTTCCTTCCTCATATGATGATTCACTCTGCTTCCTCGTGTGAGGATTCACTCTGCTCTCCGTGTGAGGATTCACTCTGCTCTCCGTGTGAAGATTCACTCTGCTCTCCGTGTGAGGATTCACTCTGCTCTCCGTGTGAGGATTCACTCTGCTCTCCGTGTGAGGATTCACTCTGCTCTCCGTGTGAGGATTCACTCTGCTTCCTCGTGTGAAGATTCACTCTGCTGTCCGTGTGAGGATTCACTCTGCTGTCCGTGTGATGATTCACTCTGCTCTCCGTGTGAGGATTCACTCTGCTCTCCGTGTGAGGATTCACTCTGCTCTCCGTGTGAGGATTCACTCTGCTCTCCGTGTGAAGATTCACTCTGCTCTCCGTGTGAGGATTCACTCTGCTTCCTCGTGTGAAGATTCACTCTGCTGTCCGTGTGAGGATTCACTCTGCTGTCCGTGTGATGATTCACTCTGCTCTCCGTGTGAGGATTCACTCTGCTCTCCCTGTGAGGATTCACTCTGCTGTCCGTGTGATGATTCACTCTGCTCTCCGTGTGAGGATTCACTCTGCTCTCCGTGTGAGGATTCACTCTGCTCTCCGTGTGAGGATTCACTCTGCTCTCCGTGTGAGGATTCACTCTGCTGTCCGTGTGAGGATTCACTCTGCTCTCCGTGTGAGGATTCACTCTGCTCTCCGTGTGAGGATTCACTCTGCTGTCCGTGTGATGATTCACTCTGCTCTCCGTGTGAGGATTCACTCTGCTCTCCGTGTGAGGATTCACTCTGCTGTCCGTGTGATGATTCACTCTGCTCTCCGTGTGAGGATTCACTCTGCTCTCCGTGTGAGGATTCACTCTGCTCTCCGTGTGAGGATTCACTCTGCTGTCCGTGTGAGGATTCACTCTGCTCTCCGTGTGAGGATTCACTCTGCTCTCCGTGTGAGGATTCACTCTGCTCTCCGTGTGAGGATTCACTCTGCTCTCCGTGTGAGGATTCACTCTGCTGTCCGTGTGATGATTCACTCTGCTCTCCGTGTGAGGATTCACTCTGCTGTCCGTGTGAGGATTCACTCTGCTCTCCGTGTGAGGATTCACTCTGCTCTCCGTGAGATGATTCACTCTGCTCTCCGTGAGATGATTCACTCTGCTCTCCGTGTGATGATTCACTCTGCTCTCCGTGAGATGATTCACTCTGCTCTCCCTGTGAGGATTCATTCTGCTCTCCGTGTGATGATTCACTCTGCTCTCCGTGTGAGGATTCACTCTGCTCTCCGTGTGAGGATTCACTCTGCTGTCCGTGTGAGGATTCACTCTGCTCTCCGTGTGAGGATTCACTCTGCTCTCCGTGTGATGATTCACTCTGCTCTCCGTGTGAGGATTCACTCTGCTGTCCGTGTGAGGATTCACTCTGCTCTCCGTGTGATGATTCACTCTGCTCTCCGTGTGAGGATTCACTCTGCTTCCTCGTGTGAGGATTCACTCTGCTTCCTCGTGTGAGGATTCACTCTGCTCTCCGTGTGAGGATTCACTCTGCTGTCCGTGTGATGATTCACTCTGCTCTCCGTGTGAGGATTCACTCTGCTCTCCGTGTGAGGATTCACTCTGCTGTCCGTGTGATGATTCACTCTGCTCTCCGTGTGAGGATTCACTCTGCTTCCTCGTGTGAGGATTCACTCTGCTCTCCGTGTGAGGATTCACTCTGCTCTCCGTGTGAGGATTCACTCTGCTCTCCCTGTGAGGATTCATTCTGCTCTCCGTGTGATGATTCACTCTGCTCTCCGTGTGAGGATTCACTCTGCTCTCCGTGTGAGGATTCACTCTGCTGTCCGTGTGAGGATTCACTCTGCTTCCTCGTGTGAGGATTCACTCTGCTCTCCGTGTGAGGATTCACTCTGCTCTCCGTGTGAGGATTCACTCTGCTCTCTGTGTGAGGATTCACTCTGCTCTCCGTGTGAGGATTCACTCTGCTCTCCGTGTGAAGATTCACTCTGCTCTCCGTGTGAGGATTCACTCTGCTGTCCGTGTGAGGATTCACTCTGCTCTCCGTGTGATGATTCACTCTGCTCTCCGTGTGAGGATTCACTCTGCTCTCCGTGTGAAGATTCACTCTGCTCTTCATGTGAGGATTCACTCTGCTTTCCGTGTGAGGATTCACTCTGCTCTCCGTGTGAGGATTCACTCTGCTCTCCGTGTGAGGATTCACTCTGCTCTCCGTGTGAGGATTCACTCTGCTTCCTCGTGTGAGGATTCACTCTGCTCTCCGTGTGAGGATTCACTCTGGTCTCTGTGTGAGGATTCACTCTGCTCTCCGTGTGAGGATTCACTCTGCTCTCCGTGTGAGGATTCACTCTGCTTCCTCGTGTGAGGATTCATTCTTTCTCCTCATGCTTGGATTCAGTCTGCTTCTTCATTTGAGAAATCATTCCGCATCCTCACATTAGCTTGTCGAAGCTTAGGAATATGTTAAGAAGCATTGCATCAATCACAATAATTTGAGGGTGTGATTGGCTTCATCTGGTGGTCAATAGCATGGTGCCTTTAACACTGACGCCAGGACACACTGTGAAGTTTAGATGCTGCTTTGACTCACTTGCTTCATTCTTTGTTAATTTATTCTTTCACAGGATTAGACCAGCATTTATTGTGCACCCCCATTTATTGTACACAACCAATTGTCTTTGAAAAGTTGGTGGTGAACTTAGCCCATGTGCTGTAACTTCACCCACATGGCTGTTAGGAAGGGAGTTCTAGAATTTTGATTCAATGACATTCAGGATGGTGTGTGGCTTGGAAGGGAACTTGCAGGTGGTGGTGTCCCCAAGCATCATCTGCCCTTGTCCTTCTAGTTGGTAGCAGTCATGTGTTTGGAAGGTACTGTCTAAGGAGTCTTTGTGAGTTGCTGCAGTGCATCTTGTAGATGGTACACACTGCTGTCACTGTGCATCGGTGGTGGAGAGAGTGAATGTTTGTGGATGTGGTGCCAATCAAGCGGGCTGCTTTGTCCTGGATGGTGTTAAGCTTCTTGAGTGTTGTGGGAACTGCACTCATCCAGGCAAGTGGAGAATATTCCATCACACTCCTGACTTGTGCCTTGTAGATGGTGGACAGGCTTTGGGGAGTCAGGAGGTGAGTTACTCGCTGCAGAATTCCTAGCCTTTGACCTGCTCTTGTAGCCACAGTATTTATATGGCTAATCTAGTTCAGTTTCTGGTCAATGGTAATCCCCAGGATGTTGATCATGGGGGATTCCATGATGGTAATAGCATTGAACATCAAGGGAGATGATTAGATTCTCTCTTGTTGGAGATTGCCATTGCAGACAGAAAAAACATGGACACACATTGTGCCTGTTTCAGCTAAACAAAATGAGTGATAGCCATTCACTGGTTCATCCCTCAGGGCAATGCCTTGACCAATCAATATCAAGCTGCCTGTATTAAAATTTCAAGCAATGCTTGGCAGTTAATTGTTAGTCACCATTAACTGGTGCATTCTCCAAGGCAACACCTCTACCAATCAGAGTCCACTTGCTAACCAATCAGCACTCTCTTCTCATACAGTATAACGTTGTTGTTTCCCCTGACATTGGTATTCTTGGATTGTGCTGATGAGCGCAGGACGAAAAGCTTTGAGAAGATGTCTTTTTTCAGCATTAGTCAAATTGGTTAAACACGATTTCCCTCTCACAAAACCATGCTGACTCTTCCAGATTACCTTGAGTTTCTATCAGTGCCCAGCTATAACCTCCTTAATGATTGATTCGAACACCTTCTCCATGAGAGACATCAAGCTAACTGGCCTATAGTTTCCTGTTTTCTGCCTCCCTCCTTTTTTGAATAGAGGGGTTATATTTGCTGCTTTCCAGTCCAATGGAACCTTTCCAGAATCTGGCGAAGAGCCACCTCTTTTAAGATCCTAGGATGATGTCCATCTGGACTTGGAGACTCGTCAGCTCACAGCTCCATCAGTTTGCTCAGTATCGCTTCCTTAATGATTGTAATTTCACCGAGTTTCCCTTTCCCCTCCACATCTGATTTGCAGCTATTACTGGAATGTATTGTGTATCCTCTATAGTGAACACAGAAGCAAAATATTTGTTCCTTTCATCCACCATTTCCTTATTATCTTCTATTAACTCCCCATTGACACTCTCTAGAGGGTCAACACTCATTTACTTACTTTTTCTTTTTAAATACCTGTAGATATTCTTGCTATCCGTTTGTACATTTCTAGCTAGCTTCCTCTCATACTCTAATTTCTTTCTCCTTAGTTATCTCTTTTAGTTATCCTCTGCCATTCTTTATATTCTGACCAATCATCTGACCTGCCATTCATCTTTGCGTAGTTATAGGCTTTTTCCTTAAATTTGACGCTTTCCCTAACTTCATTAGTTAACCACAAATGGTGGGTCCTCAATTCAGAATTTTTCTTTATAGTTGAAATATACTTATTCTGAGTATTCTGAAATATGCCCTTAAACGTCTGCCACTGCTTCCCCATTGATCTGTCCTCTAGCCTGGTATCCCAGTTCACTTCAGCTTTCATGCCCACATAGTTGCCTTTATTTAAGTTTAAAATACAAGTCTTAGACCCACTCTTCTCCCTTTCAAACTGGATGTAAAATTCAATCATGTTGTGGTCTCTGCTACCTAGGGGTACATTCACTCTGAGTTTATTAATTAGTCCTGTCACATTACACAATACCAAGTCTAATATAACCTGCTGTCTGGCTGGAGCTCCTTATCCAGTTGATTTTTCCAGTTTATATGTAGATTGTAATCACCCATGATTATTGCTATCTCTTTATCACAAGCGCCCAATATTTCTTCTTGTATACATTGTCCTACATTGCAGTTACTGTTAGGGGCCTGTAGACCACTCCTACTGGTGACTTCTTTCCCCTACCATTCTTCATCTCCACCCAAACCGATTCTACATCCTGATCTCCAAACCAGGGTCATTTCTAACTATTGCACCAATGCCATCCTTGATCAACAGTGCTACCCCTCCACCTTTACCTAGCTTCCTATTCTTCTTGTATGCCATATACCCCTCAATATTCAGGACACAACCCTTGTCATCCTGCAGCCACCTCTCCGTAATGGCTATCAGATCATATGTATTTACTTCAATGTGCCATCAGTTCATTTACTTTGTTATGAATGCTTCATGCATTCAGATACAGAGCCTTTCATTTTGTCTTTTTGTTATCTGTGTAACATCCAGTCTTGACAATTAGTGTTTTCTTAGGTTTTATCTCTCTGTCCCTTCCTACTAAAGACATAGAAACTAGGAGCAGGAGTAGGTCATTTGGCCCTTCGAGCCTGCTCCGCCATTCAGTATGATCATGGCTGATCCTCTACCTCAATGCCGTACTCCTGCTCTCTCCCCATACCCCCTAACACCTTTAGAGTCCAGAAATCTATTTCCTTCTTAAATATATTCAGTGTCTTGACCTCCACAGCCTCTGTGGTAGCGAATTCCACAGGTTCACCACCCTCTGAGTGAAGAGGTTTCTCCTCATCTCAGTCCTAAATGGTCTACCCCGTATCCTGAGACTGTGACCTCTTGATCTAGACCCCCCCAGCCAGAGGAAACATCATCCCTACATCCAGTCTGTCCATCCCTGTCAGAATTTTATATATTTCAATGAGATCTCCTCTCATTATTCTAAACTCCAGTGAATACAGGGCCTAGTCGGCCCAATCTCTCCTCATACAACAATCCTGCCATCCCAGGAATCAGTCTGGTGAACCTTCCCTGCACTCCCTCTATGGCAAGTGTATCCTTTCTTAGGTAAGGAGACCAAAACTGCGCACACTACTCCAGGTGTGGTCTCACCAAGGCCCTGTACAGCTGCAGTAAGACATCCTTGCTCCTGTACTCAAGTCCTCTCGCAATGAAGGCTGACATATCATTTGCCTTCTTAACTGCTTGCTGCACCTGCGTGCTTGCTTTCAGTGATTGGTGTACAAGGACACCCAGGTCCCTTTGTACATCAACATTTCCCAATCTATCACCATTTAAATCATACTCTGCCATTCTGTTTTTCCTACCAAAGTGAATAACTTCACACTTATCCACATTATCTTGCATCTGCCATGTTTTTGTTCACTCACTCAACCTGCCTAAATGGCCTATGACCCTCATTTCCCATGTTACTTTTATGGTCTCCTGCCTTGAATCTTCCCCTTGGTCTGTTACATCTACCCAAGCTTGAGCCGTCGCACCCCCCTGTTTAGTTTAAAGCCCTCTCGACTTCCCTAGTTATGTGAGTTGCAACAGCACTGGTCCCAGCACGGTTCAGATAAAGACAGTCCCAACGGTACAGCCCCCACTTTCCCCAGTACTGGTGCCAATGCCCCACAAACCAGAACCCACTTCTCCCACACCAGTCTTTGAGCCACACATTCATCTCCCTAATCTGATTTGCCCTCTGCCAATTTGCACATAGCTCAGGTAATAATTCAGAGATTATTATCTTTGAGATTCTGCTTCTTAATTTGGTGCCTAGCTCCTCATACTGACTATTGCAGAACCTCTTTCCTTATCCTGCCTATGTCTTTGGTACCTACATGGACCACAACAACTGGATCCACCCCCTCCCACTGCAAGTTCCTCTCCAGCCCCGAGCAGATGTCCAGAGCCCTGGCTCCGGGCAGGCAACACAGCCACCTGGACTCTTACTCTTTGCTACAGAGAACAGTGTCAATCCCCCTCACTATACTGTCCCCTATTTCCATTACATTCCTGTTTGCTACCCCCACTTAAATGGCTTCCTTTACCACAGTGCCATGGTCAACAGCTCATCCATCTTGTAGACCTCGTTTTCATCCACCCAGGTTGTGAGCACCTCAAAACTCTCTGACAATTGCAAAGCTTGAAGCTCCTCCACTACTGTCTGCTCAGTCCCTTTACCTGCCTCACTCACGGTCACGCCCTGCTGAGGCATGACCAGCTTCTGGAACAAAGTGCTCAAGTAATTCTCCCCCTCCCTTATGTTGTCCTGTGTCTGCAGTTTGGCTTCCAAATCAGTGATCCTGATCCGGAATTTCTTAACTGAGCCCCGGTGTTATACAGTGACAGACCTGTCCACACAAGTACTCTACCCCAGTGTTATACAGTGACAGACCTGTCCCCACCAGTACTGTACCCCAGTGTTATACAATGACAGACCCGTCCCCACCAGTACTGTACCCCAGTATTATACAGTGACAGACCCGTTCCCACCAGTACTGTACCCCAGTGTTATACAGTGACAGACCCGTCCCCACCAGTACTGTACCCCAGTGTTATACAGTGACAGACTCGTCCCCACCGGTACTGTACCCCAGTGCTATACAGTGACAGACCTGTCCCCACCAGTACTGTACCACAGTGTTATACAGTGACAGACCCGTCCCCACCAGTACTGTACCCCAGTGTTATACAGTGACAGACCTGTCCCCACCAGTACTGTACCCCAGTGTTATACAGTGACAGACCTGTCCCCACCAGTACTGTACCCCAGTGTTATACAGTGACAGACCAGTCCCCACCAGTACTGTACCCCAGTGTTATACAGTCACAGACCCGTCCCCACCAGTACTGTACCTCAGTGTTATACAGTGACAGACCTGTCCACACCAGTACTGTACCCCAGTGTTATACAGTGACAGACCTGTCCCCACCAGTACTGTACCCCAGTGTTATACAGTGACAGACCCGTTCCCACCAGTACTGTACCCCAGTGTTATACAGTGACAGACCTGTCCCGACCAGTACTGTACTCCAGTGTTATACAGTGACAGAACTGTCCCCACCAGTATTGTACCCCAGTGTTATACAGTGACAGACCTGTCCCCCCCAATACTGTACCCCAGCGTTTTACAGTGACAGATCTGTTCCCACCAGTACTGTATCCTAGTGTTATGCAGTGACAGACCTGTCCCCACCAGTACTGTACCCCAGTATTATACAGTAACAGATCTGTCCCCACCATTACTGTACCCTAGTCTTATACAATGACAGACCTGTCCCTACCATTACTGTATCCCAGTGTTAGACAGTGACAGACCTGTCCCCACCAGTACTGTACCCCAGTGTTATACAGTGACAGACCCGTCTCCACCAGTACTGTACCCCAGTGTTATACAGAGACAGACCCGTCCCCACCAGTACTGTACCCCAGTGTTATGTATTGACAGGCCTGTCCACAACAGTACTGTACCCCAGTGTTTTACAGTGACAAACCTGTCCCCACCAGTACTGTACCCCAGTGTTATACAGTGACAGACCTGTCCCCACCAGTACTGTACCCCAGTGGTATACAGTGACAGACCTGTCCCCACCAGTACTGTACCCCAGTGTTATACAGTGACAGACCCGTCCCCACCAGTACTGTACCCCAGTGTTATACAGTGACAGACCCGTCTCCACCAGTACTGTACCCCAGTGTTATACAGTGACAGACCCGTCCCCACCAGTACTGTACCCCAGTGTTATGTATTGACAGGCCTGTCCACACCAGTACTGTACCCCAGTGTTTTACAGTGACAGACCTGTCCCCACCAGTACTGTACCCCAGTGTTATACAGTGACAGATCCGTCCCGACCAGTACTGTACCCCAGTGTTATACAGTGACAGACCCGTCTCCACCAGTACTGTACCCCAGTGTTATACAATGACAGACCCATCCCTACCAGTACTGTACCCAGTGTTATACAGTGACAGACCTGTCCCCACCAGCACTGTACCCCAGTATTATACAGTGACAGACCTGTCCCCACCAGCACTGTACCCCAGTGTTATACAATGACAGACCCGTCCTTACCAGTACTGTACCCCAGTGTTACACAGTGACAGACCTGTCCCCACCAGTACTGTACCCCAGTGTTATACAGTGACAGACCTGTCCCCACCAGTACTGTACCCCAGTGTTATACAGTGACAGATCCGTCCCGACCAGTACTGTACCCCAGTGTTATACAGTGACAGACCTGTCCCCACCAGTACTGTACCCCAGTGTTATACAGTGACAGACCTGTCCCCACCAGTACTGTACCCCAGTGTTATACAGTGACAGACCCGTCCCCACCAGTACTGTACCCCAGTGTTATATAGTGACAGACCCGTCTCCACCAGTACTGTACCCCAGTGTTATACAGTGACAGACCCGTCCCCACCAGTACTGTACCCCAGTGTTATGTATTGACAGGCCTGTCCACACCAGTATTGTACCCCAGTGTTTTACAGTGACAGACCTGTCCCCACCAGTACTGTACCCCAGTGTTATACAGTGACAGACCTGTCCCCACCAGTACTGTACCCCAGTGTTATACAGTGACAGACCTGTCCCCACCAGTACTGTACCCCAGTGTTATACAGTGACAGATCCGTCCCGACCAGTACTGTACCCCAGTGTTATACAGTGACAGACCCGTCCCCACCAGTACTGTACCCCAGTGTTATACAGTGACAGACCCGTCTCCACCAGTACTGTACCCCAGTGTTATACAGTGACAGACCTGTCCCCACCAGCACTGTACCCCAGTGTTACACAGTGACAGACCTGTCCCCACCAGTACTGTGCCCCAGTGTTATACAATGACAGACCAGTCCCCACCAGTACTGTACCCAGTGTTATACCTGACAGACCTGTCCTCACCAGTACTGTACCCCAGTGTTATACAATGACAGACCCGTCCCTATCAGTACTGTACCCAGTGTTATACAGTGACAGACCTGTCCCCACCAGCACTGTACCCCAGTGTTACACAGTGACAGACCTGTCCCCACCAGTACTGTACCCCAGTGTTATACAGTGACAGACCAGTCCCCACCAGTACTGTACCCCAGTGTTATACAGTCACAGACCCGTCCCCACCAGTACTGTACCTCAGTGTTATACAGTGACAGACCTGTCCACACCAGTACTGTACCCCAGTGTTATACAGTGACAGACCTGTCCCCACCAGTACTGTACCCCAGTGTTATACAGTGACAGACCCGTCCCCACCAGTACTGTACCCCAGTGTTATACAGTGACAGACCTGTCCCGACCAGTACTGTACCCCAGTGTTATACAGTGACAGAACTGTCCCCACCAGTATTGTACCCCAGTGTTATACAGTGACAGACCTGTCCCCCCCAATACTGTACCCCAGCGTTTTACAGTGACAGATCTGTTCCCACCAGTACTGTATCCTAGTGTTATGCAGTGACAGACCTGTCCCCACCATTACTGTACCCTAGTCTTATACAATGACAGACCTGTCCCCACCAGTACTGTACCCCAGTGTTATACAGTGACAGACCTGTCCCCACCAGTACTGTACCCCAGTGTTATACAGTGACAGACCTGTCCCCACCAGTACTGTACCCCAGTGTTATACAGTGACAGACCCGTCCCCACCAGTACTGTACCCCAGTGTTATACAGTGACAGACCCGTCTCCACCAGTACTGTACCCCAGTGTTATGTATTGACAGGCCTGTCCACACCAGTACTGTACCCCAGTGTTTTACAGTGACAGACCTGTCCCCACCAGTACTGTACCCCAGTGTTATACAGTGACAGACCTGTCCCCACCAGTACTGTACCCCAGTGTTATACAGTGACAGACCTGTCCCCACCAGTACTGTACCCCAGTGTTTTACAGTGACAGACCTGTCCCCACCAGTACTGTACCCCAGTGTTATACAGTGACAGATCCGTCCCGACCAGTACTGTACCCCAGTGTTATACAGTGACAGACCCGTCTCCACCAGTACTGTACCCCAGTGTTATACAATGACAGACCCATCCCTACCAGTACTGTACCCAGTGTTATACAGTGACAGACCTGTCCCCACCAGCACTGTACCCCAGTATTATACAGTGACAGACCTGTCCCCACCAGCACTGTACCCCAGTGTTATACAATGACAGACCCGTCCTTACCAGTACTGTACCCCAGTGTTACACAGTGACAGACCTGTCCCCACCAGTACTGTACCCCAGTGTTATACAGTGACAGACCTGTCCCCACCAGTACTGTACCCCAGTGTTATACAGTGACAGATCCGTCCCGACCAGTACTGTACCCCAGTGTTATACAGTGACAGACCTGTCCCCACCAGTACTGTACCCCAGTGTTATACTGTGACAGACTTGTCCCCACCAGTACTGTACCCCAGTGTTACACAGTGACAGACCTGTCCCCACCAGTACTGTACCGCAGTGTTATACAGTGACAGACCTGTCCCCACCAGTACTGTACCCCAGTGTTATACAATGACAGACCCGTCCCTATCAGTACTGTACCCAGTGTTATACAGTGACAGACCCGTCCCCACCAGTACTGTACCCAGTGTTATACTGTGACAGACTTGTCCCCACCAGTACTGTACCCCAGTGTTACACAGTGACAGACCTGTCCCCACCAGTACTGTACCGCAGTGTTACACAGTGACAGACCTGTCCCCACTACTACTGGACCCAGTCTTACATGGTTCTAACACTCACTATAGCCCCACCCATATTTGAAGCCGCAGAGTCTGCAATTATACTGTGGGTGTTTTTTCCAGTTTAAGTGAACACTTTGTGAAACATTCTCACACCCACACTCTTCCTTTGAGTCCTGTGTTTCATAAACCATCTCATTCAAAAGCATTGTTATTAGGTTTTTAAAATTTCTTCTTGGGATGTGGGCATTTTAACAGGGCCAGTATTAATTGTCCATACCTAATTTTCCAGAGCTGGTGGGTGACCCTCCTCTGGAATCACTGTTCATGGTTTTGATAGAATTGAGCGCCCATTTCAGAGAGTTACAAAAGTGAGCATTGTGCCTATAGAGAATGCGCCTGGGGAATTACTAATGGAAAGTAAGGAGATGGAAGATGAATTAAACACGTATTTTTGCTTTGATCTTCACTATAGAGGCGACAAGTAACATCCCAGAAATAGCACTAAATCAGGAATTGGGAGGGAGGGAGGAGCTCAGGAAAATTACAATCATCAGGGAACTGATACTGGGCAAATTGTTGGAGCTGCTGATGTCCAATCCCCAGGTCCTGATGGACTTCATCCTCGGGTCTTAAAGGAAGTGTCTAGTGAGATAGTCGATGCGTTAGTTTTAATTTTCCAAAACTCCCTAGATTCAGGAAGGTTCCATTAAATTGGAAAATGGCAAATGTAACTTCTTTATTCAAGAAAGGAGGGAGACAGAAAGCAGGAAACGATAGGCCAGTTAGCTTAACATCTGTCAACGGGAAAATGTTTGAATCTATCATTACAGACGTTATAACAGGGCACTTCGAAAAATTCAAGTTAATCAGGCAGAGTCAACATGGTTTTGTGAATGGGAAGTCATGGTTAACCAATTTATTGGCGTTCTAGGAGTCAGGTGTGCTGTGAATAAAGGGGAACCAGTGGATGTCCTGTGCCACGTCAAAGGTTATTTTGGAAAATAAAAGCTCATGGCATAAGGTGTAACATATTGGCATGGATAGAAGATTGACTGGCTAACAGGAAACAGAGGGTAGGCATAAATGGGTCATTTTCTGGTTGGCAAGATGTAACGAGTGGTGTGCCAGAGGGATCAGTGCTGGGACCTCAACATTTTACAATTGATATAAATAACTTGGATGAAAGGACTGAAGGTATGGTTGCTAAATTTGCTGATGACTCAAAGATAGGTAGGAAAGTAAATTGTGAGGAGGACATAAGGAGGCTACGGGGGATAAAGATAGGTTCAGTGAGTGGGAAAAGATCTCGCTAATGGAGTATAATGTGGGCGAATGTGAAATTGTCCATTTTGGCAGGATGAATAAAAAAGCATATTATCTAAATGGTGAGAGATCGCAGAGCTCTGAGATGCAAAGGGATCTGGATGTCGTCATGCATGTGCCCACACACAACTTGCATACACCTGGATTAAACGAACAAATGTTTTGTAAGCTATAATTCTGATGTTTTTGTTGCAATACCAAAGTTTCCTCCTCAGAAATCCAAGAACCCTGTTTGCTTTGGACGTTATTCTCTGAATGTGGAATGGTCAATGGAGATTGTTTTTAAATGAACCCCCAGATATAGTCGTGTATCTACCTGTTGGAGAATTTGATTATAGAACTTAAATCTATTTATTGGTGGATGCTTTTTGATGGTAATGCACATGACCTACCATTTTTTGGCATTGAATGTCATCTCTATTGGTCCTACCATTTTTGCAATTTCAGAAGATCGCCTTGTTGTGAGTTAGTATGATCTCAAGTTTTCCTTGATTCTTATATAGTTTTTAACTTATTGGGAAGGTCGTTTATGTATATCAAGAAGAGTATAGGTTCCAACACTGTTCCCTGGGGCACCCTGGAGAGGTAATCTCTAGGAGAGGATGATTCCTCATCACACACCACTCTGCCTTCTGTTGGTAAGGAAGTGCCTGGATCCAATTTAATAATATCCCCCTTATTCCACAGTAGTGGAGTTTGTACAAGAGAATGAGGAACTTTGTTAAAGGCTTTTGAGAAATCCAGTATTGCCACGTGGGGTAGTTTCACCTCATTTGAGACTTGAAGCTAGGCTACCGACAGTCTATAAAAGCTGTAATTCAGTAGATCTTTCCATCTGACAGCCATGCTATTTAACTTCCAGCATGTTGTAAGCTTCAAAGTGCTTCATAACAAGAGAATGAACAATGTGTTCAAGCAATTTGCAAATGACACTGGCGAGAGATACTGGTCTGTCGTTTTCTGACTGTCTTTTACCCCCCTTTATGAATCTGATACAGATTCTAGCGTGTCTCCACTGGTCTGGTAAGCTGCTGGTGTTGATTAATACTTGAAAGAGGTTGGTCAATAATGGAACCAGTTCATCAGCTGCTAACTTTAAAATCCAGGGAGGCGTTTCATCTGGACCCAGGGTTTTATTTGGATTTATTTCTTGCAATAATTTAAAAACATCCTCTTTACTTCTAATGAGGCTTAGTGTGTCTGGTTAGTGGTCGCTGCCTGAGCTGGGTGTGTGCGTGTGTTAAATTTCCTGTGCTAAATACCCTTGAAAATGAAAATGCGCTTTGACCTGAATTTTCAGCTGGGCGGGCGGGCGGGCACCATCAGTGGTCCTGGGAGTGGCCGGGAAATGGACTGCAATTGGCCGCCCCCTGGCTGCGATTTGACGCTGGCTGGCCAATTAGCAGCCAGCTCACATGAAGCATGCGCTGAAAATCTCAGCCCTGCCGGGGTTGGGGGGCAGGAGGAGGGTGGGTGATGACATCCACGTGGGCGAACGCTGTGAGAAAGCTCCCTGAAGGCAGAGAGCTGCCTCAGGGAGATGCAGACCCTAAAAACCATCAAATAAAGTTTGATGGAAAAAGCTGGAAAAAAGTATCCAAGCATCAGGATCAGGCACCTGAAACTATCGATGACAAAAAATGCTGCCCACAGATTTTTATTTTAATTTTATTTCATAACGGGAGCCTCATCCCGCCCTTGGATGAGGTTTCATGAAAAATGTAAAGGCCGCCTGGCCGATTCACCCATCCACCAACTGAAAGGTTGGATGGACCGTGAAAAATCGGAGTCAATTTGCTCCGTTATTGGGCTCAGTTGCCCCCTTAGTTGTCAGTGGGGGCGCTTCCAACTTTTACATATGCTTATCGGCCGAAATATCGCGGGAGTGCAGGATGACATCAGGATGCTCACCCAATGTAATCTCGCTCGATTTCATGCCCGATTGGGTTGGGCGCATGCTGTACTTTAACTGTGGTACCGGGCGTGATGTAACAATGTTTTACTGGTGGTACGCAATGGTGGGTTTTCACACTGGATCGTCCCAAACCTGCCGCATTAATTATGCATTCCCAGGAAACATGTCGTTTCGATGGCGGACGGGCTCCGATTTGTCCTCCACACTGTCACCTCGCCATTTCCTCACGCCGGGCACCACATTTAAAGTACAGCCGCGCGCACACTTCTCAGGGCTTCCAGCTCAGGAATGTTGCGAGTAAGACATGGCCCTGAAAAGCAAGAAGGCTGCAGCCCCACCCCCACCCCAGTTTAGTGACCCATCCCTCCAGAGCCTTTGGATGCTGTGCAGGCCCACCGTGATGTCCTCTACCCCCTCTCTGATCGCAGGAGGGGCAGCTACATCACCCCTCCGGTTTGGGAGGCAGTGGCAGTGGTGATCAGTGCCAACGCTGCACAGAAGAGGTTGGCCATCCAATGCAGGCAGAGGATGAATGATCCCATCTGTGTAGTCAGGGTAAGGCAACCATCTCATCACTCTAAACTCACAAGCCCATCACACATTCACTGGCATCTCACTCACTGCCAGCTCAAGGGACATCACCACTCACTCTCTCACACACACCCTCACATCTCCATCTGGCCTCATCTCCTCTTGAGGCTGCCTCCTCAGCCCTCACCCTCTTGAGGCCACTTGCACAGATCAACATGTGCCCCACACACACCCTGGGATACCCTCCTTCCCCAGTACAGCCCTCACCCTGCAGCCTCTTCCCTTACCTGAGGCCACTTCTCCCCCTTCCCCAAGCAAGTCCTAGCCCTGCAGCCATACAAAGCCACCCCCGCCTTATGGCCTGCTGTGACCCCCTCTAAAAGTGATGTGGAGCTGCCTGTGAAGCCTGGCACTGAGATCGCGAGTGCTGCCTCAGGCAAGGTCGGCAAACAAACCTCGAAGCCCCAAGTGAGGTGCAGCTCACCAGGTGCAGGCCATTGATATGCAGTTGTGAACCACGTCGGCCGGGTGGACGATCCAGCCAGGGTGATGGGTCTGGCGGGCTGGCCTTATAAGGATATGCAGATGTATTACAGTGAGGTTCCTGATGTCCGATGACGGGTGACCCCGCTCGTCATTGATGGGCTGAGTGGACGATGGAAAACTGGTTTCACAATGTGGTAAAAGCGACTTTTGGCCTCCTCACCATATTGTTCTCTCGTACCACCAAACACGCCCCACACCAGTGGGCACAGAAAGTTCCACCACATGTCTCTGTGGTATAAGATTCATTCTGTTAAATATATTCCTGATGTCATAGAGTCACAGAGTCAGAGGGGTCTACAGCACAGAAAAAGGCCCTTCAGCCCATTGAGTCTGCGCTGGTCAAACAAGTACCTAACTATTGTAATTCCATTTTCCAGCACTAGGCCCATAGCCTTGTATGCCATGGCATCACAAGTGCACATCCAAATACTTCTTAAATGTTATGAAGGTTTCTGCCTCTACCACCCTTTCAGGCAGTGAGTTCCAGATTCCCACCACCCTCTGGGTGAAAAAATTCTTCCTCACATCCCCTCTAAACCCCCTGCCCCTTACCTTAAATCTATGCCCCCTGGTTATTGATCCCTCAACCAAGGGGAAAAGTTCCTTCCTGTCTCTCTGCCCCTCATAATTTTATACACCTTAATCACACCCTCCCTCAATCTCCTCTGCTCCAAGGAAAACAACCCCAGCCTATCCAATCTTTTCTCATAGCTCAGACCCTCCAGCCCAGGCAGCATCCTGGTAAATCTCCTCTGCACCCTCTCCAGTACAATCACATCCTTCCTATAATGCAGATTCCAGAACTGCACGCAATACTCTAGCTGTGGCCTAACCAGTGTTTTATACAGTTCCAGCGTAACCTCCCTGATGTGTTAGCTGGTCTGGTAAGCTGGGGGGCAACTGTGTCATTCATTAAAGTCACTTTGTTTTCCAAAGGGCATGTGATAGTTTGAATTTAATGGAATTTTCTATTTGAAGTCACGCTGCAGATTACCCATTGGAGGCAGGAGTACCATATCAAAATCACTAAAAATACTGCAATATTTGAACAGGCCATGTGATATGAAGTATAGTACCCTGATTGTATTGTGCTGACTTATAGAAATTCTTATCTCCCTTTATCAGAAGTTTCTTAATAAAAACTCTCTTTATTATCGTGTTGCTGTTAATGTACACGTATTGCGACACCACCCTCAACAACTGCTTCCACCTTGAGCTCTTGAACTTTCAAACTCCAGCAGGTTGTCTTTCTGGAGATGTTTATTGCAGCCTCTGGAGGTTTCCAACAACTTTGAATAAACTTAAATTCCCTGTTCTCTGTTACGATCAGGTTGAAACTAACACTCAGAGAGGGTACTTACTGTAGCGAGCATTGGGCAGTGAGATGACACAGCGTGGATCTTAGAATGGGCCAGTGGAGAGGGAGAGAGAGCGAATGAGAGACAGCAAGAGTGAGAATGAGAGAGAAAGGTGAGAATGGGCAAACACTGCCTCTTCCCCTGATTTCAAGAAAATTGGCCGGAGGTGACAAATCCAACCCAGGTTCCTGCACCCTCTACCCAGCCAGCCCCTGTTGTGTTGCCAGTCAGAAGGACTGAGCTCACCTGAGCTGGACTGTTTCCAGCTGCTGAATATTCTCTTGGCATTCCCTACTTAGACTCAAGCAAGTATAGTTAAGTGGGACTTGATTTGGAGACTGCACCATCCTGACAGTAGCTAAGAAAATAACTTACAAAATATCAAAGAAAACTTTATCTGTACCATGGCCTGAGATTATAACTTTGTAGAAAATTCACAAATGCATCAATCATTCTAGAACTTTATAAATCCCGAGTTAGGTCTCAGCTGGGAGACTGTGGCTAATTCTGGGCTCTGCACTTCAGGAGAGATACGAAGGTCTTAGAATGGTTCGAGAGGAAGTTTACCAGGATGTTACCAGGAATGAGGAATTCCAGTTATGAGGAGAGGTTGGAAAAGTTCGGACTATTTTCCTCAGAACAGAGAAGGTTAAGAGGTGACCTCATGGAGGTTTTCAGGATGATGAGAGGTTTTGATTGAATAGGTAGAGAAAGGATGTTCCCTCTGGTGAGTGAGTCAATAACCAGAGTTTACTGATTACAAATCATTGGTAAAAGATCTAGAGGAACATGAGGAGAATTTTTCACTCAGAGTTATCGGGGTTTAGAACTCTTGACCTGAGAAGCTGGTGGAAGCTGAATCCATAAAGAATTGGAGAAGAGAGTTGGCCAGGGGCTTGAGAATGAGGAACCTATAGGCTGGAATTTTACAGCTCAAGGGAGCAAGATGGCAAGTGGGTGTCCATAAAGTTGGGCACCATGCCAGTGGCACCATATTCGCCACCTACCTGCTCCGACCTACCCCTGCTGCAATTTAACCAGCAGCAGGAGAGGAGTCACGTGGGAGAGATGGCACCAAGCATCCACTGAGCAATGGGGCGGTGGTGTCTCCTTTGCAGGCCCCTGTGCACATCGGAGGCTCAAAAAGGTTTTGCCCTCCACCTCAGGGTTCACCCTCTCCTCCGCCCTGTTGATCCCGGCCACCCATCTTCTTCATTGAGGCCAACCAGCTTTGTCCCAGTCAGATCCTGAACTTTGTCCAACTGCCATGGCAGCTCCCCTTCCACGGTGACTCTTAGAGACCCAGCAGTGGCCACCACACCCAGTGGCCACCACACCCAGTGGCCTTTACACCCAGTGGCCTTCACACCCAGTGGCCTTCACACCCAGTGGCCTTCACATCCCAGTGACCACCACACCCAGTGGCCTTCACACCCAGTGGCCTTCACACCCAGTGGCCTTCACACCCAGTGGCCTTCACATCCCAGTGACCACCACACCCAGTGGCCTTCACACCCAGTGGCCTTCACACCCAGTGGCCTTCACACCCAGTGACCTTCACACCCAGTGGCCACCACACTCAGTGACCACCACACCCAGTGACCTTCACACCCAGTGGCCAGCACACTCAGTGACCACCACACCCAGTGACCTTCACACCCAGTCGCCTTCACACCCAGTGACCTTCACACCCAGTGGCCACCACACTCAGTGACCTTCACACCCAGTGACCTCCACCCAGTGACCTTCACACCCAGTGACCTTCACACCCAGTGGCCTTCACACCCAGTGACCTTCACACCCAGTGGCCACCACACTCAGTGACCTTCACACCCAGTGCCACCACACTCAGTGACCTTCACACCCAGTGACCTCCACCCAGTGACCTTCACACCCAGTGGCCTTCACACCCAGTGACCTTCACACCCAGTGGCCACCACACTCAGTGACCTTCACACCCAGAGACCTCCACACCCAGTGGCCTTCACACCCAGTGGTCTTCACAACCAATGGCCACCACACCCAGTGACCTCCACACCCAGTGACCTCCACACCCAGTGACCTCCACACCCAGTGGCCTCCACACCCATTGTCCTCCGCACCCAGTGACATCCACACCCAGTGGCCTTCACATCCAGTGACCTTCACACCCAGTGGACTCCACACCCAGTGGCCTTCACATCCAGTGACCTTCACACCCAGTGGCCTTCACACCCAGTGACCTCCACACCCATTGGCTACCTCACCCTTTGGCCTCCACACCCAGTGACCTCCACACCCAGTGGCCTCCACACCCAGTGGACTCCACACCCAGTGGCCTTCACACCCAGTGGCCTTCACACCCAGTAGCCTTCACACCCAGTGACCTCCACACCCGTTGGCTACCACACCCTTTTGCCCCCACACCCAGTGACCTCCACACCCAGTGGCCTCCAAACCCAGTGACCTGCACACCAAACAACCTCCACACCCAGTGACCACCACACCCAGTGACCTCCACTCCTGTGGCCTTCACACTCAGTGGCCTCCACACCCAGCGCGCTGCTTGGACATGACTGGCTCATGGATTGGCATTACTGAGGGAGTGCTGCCTAGTCAGAGGTTGAGGACTGAGAAAGTATTGCAATGCCAGAGGGTCAGTACTGAGGGAGTGATGTGATTTTAGAGGTGCCAACTATCACAACTGGATTTGTGTTCTGAACCCAACAAGATATTAGGGTGTGAGTTTACGGTTGAGTTAAATGACACTTTCCTCCTTTTGCCTCATCGTTATACCGAAAACGCAGAAAGAAGAAATTAGCTGCATGTGTTTTGTGATCTGATAATTTTGTAGCAATAAACTAATCCTGCCCATATCACCAGTGTGTGAATTCAAACACACATTTAATAGAGAATGCGTGACCTTTGTAAAATCAAATTCCACAGCTCAATGCTGAGATGGGGGTGTGTGCGTTGAAAGCTAATACAGGAAGGTAGCAGTCAGGTATATGGGCATTACCAACATTAATTGATTTTAATTGCTGGCCATTGTCATGATATTGATGATACGCCACATATATCAGCCCCTAACTCCCTGTGATGTGGATCAGGAACTCCTGCAGCCACAGAGAACCTGTGGCCAGATAACTTCCGCCCGGCCACCTGGATCACTTAGACCCTGAGTGCCATCCCGAATCGTGTTTGAAAGAGGCGGGAGAGCAGACAGTGTCAGGCAGGAGATAACGGGCTGGATATTACTGAAAAGAGAGACCTGTTGCTGAAGGTTTGGTCATAACAATTTATACTACAGGAGAGAAGGGTTCAGATTGAAACAAAAACAAAAATTACTGGAAAAACTCAGCAGGTCTGACAATCTGTGGAGAGAAATACAGTTAATGTTTCAAATCCGTATGACTCTTCTTCAGAGCTAAAGAGAAGTAGAAATGTGGTGAAATATAAGCTGTTTAAGGGGAGGTTGGACAGGTGGAGCTGGATAGAGGGCCAGTGATAGGTGGAGGCAAAGGAGAGATTGCAAAAAATGTCACAAACAAAAGGTGGAAGGGGTGTTGATGGTGGTGATATTGGCTGAAGGAGGTGCTAATGGTGACATTGAGAGTAGAAAACAGGACAAATGGCCCTAGTGGGGCTGGGGTGGGGGAAGGGGATGTTGTGGGAGATAAGATTGAAATAAGCTAAAAGGTGGGGATTAAACAATGAATGGAAATAAATTTTTTTTAAAATAATAGAAATAGGTGGGAAAAATATATGTAAAAATAAAAAATAAATATTTGAAGAAAGGTGATCAAAAAGGGGGTGGGGATGGAGGAGAGAGTTCATGATCTAAAGTTGTTGAATTCAATATTCAGTCCGGAAGGCTGTAAAATGCCTAGTCGGAAGATGAGGTGCTGTTCCTCCAGTTTGCGTCGAGCTTCACTGGAACAATGCAGCAAGCCAAGGATAGACATGTGGGCATGAGAGCAGGGTGGAGTGTTGAAATGGCAAGCGACAGGGAGGTCTGGGTGGTCTGAAACTCATAAACAATGTTGCTCAGCTGTCTGATAGGCAGACTGTATTTTTGGATTGACAGCAACATCCTGTTATTGGAAAGTACCACTTGTGCAGCCACTGCATAATAGCATAATGAGATGGCAAGCTGGAGATTTATGAGCCTATAGGAAGGAGCAAGGGTCTGAGAGAAGTTACAAATTCCAATGTGAGGTCCTGGCAATATTTCAGTTGGAAGATATGAAGTTCTTAACGTGTGAATGCAGAGTAACACTAAGACACCAGTTTGTGAACAGACCTCCTGAGGTTGACAGATCGGTTGTCTATTTCCAGTATTTGCAGCTTTGGTTTTTTGCTTTTCCAGGTATTGATTTGACTCCAACGAGAGAGGAGTGGTGGTGCAGCATTGAGCATTTGGTGAATGATATCTGGCTGAACTCTAGGTCTGATATCAGAACCATACCTGTTTCAAAAGTGGATAGATATAGAACCTTATTATAGCTCAGCAAAACTCCCCAAAAAACTTCACGGAGCATCAGCCTGAACTGAACTCAGTTCACAAGCTCGCAACCATTTTGTGCATGTTAAGAGTTCACAAACAGCAATGGGTTTTTTTTAACTATGTGAGACTTACAAGAAATCACCCCCCCTGCTCTCCATTTAACCACCATGTAGAAGTTCCCACAAGATCAGAATCAGAAGATATTAATCAGCTGTTAGACTTGATTGACAAATATAGTTTAAAGATAAAAAGAGTCAGTTGCTATTTGGCCACCTGTGAATATTCAGAGATTTATTATTTATTTTTAAGGTTGTACAGTTTGAGTTTACCTGTAAATAGTTCATTAGATTGTTTTCCCTTCAAATGTTTTCATGTGTTTATGTTATGAGCATGCGCAGTGCATGATGGAGCCATTAAACTTTCCAGCCATCTCGGTTTCTGTCTGTCTTTTACAAGTTCCTCCCAGTGTATAACAGGTTCTCTTTATGAAGATGGAATTAAAGTACAAAAATGTTAGCACCAAGTGGCAGTGGAAACCATGATAAACAAAATAATCTAGTTCCCCAGAGGAAGCTGCTCGAATGGCCAAAATTTTAGCTGGATTATGCGAGGCACGAGATTGGAATTAGGGAATGGGATGCTGCATGGTCCTGTTGACCATTGGTCATTGGCTTCAACTACTGACCACACTGGCTCTGACAAACACAACACACGACTCCCTCCCCACACCGCCCCAAACTTGGTGCAACAACTATATCACAGAAAAAATTGGGCCATAACTTCTGAGCTCCAGGGCATTGAAACTGCGGGGTACCCCAAAGACGCGCTGGGAAGCCCCCTACCACTCCCGGAAGTTCTCATGTTAGGATTGCATGCAATTCCCCGAGAAATTCAAACTTCCGCTGGGCAATTGACCTGCACTGGGAACCATCCGAAAGTACGATGTAAATTGCAAACTTTGGATGGGTCTGACTGTATTACAGGGGTCTCCCCCCACCACCCCATGGGATTCCCCACTTGCCACCCCCCCCATCCAGACTACTGCCCTCCCCCCCACTCCCCCACACCCCATTGGACTCCCCGTGCCCACGTTACCCCCGTGCCCACGTTACTCTACCCCCCCCCCCCCCCGCCCCAACAGGAACTCCCCCACCCTGGATCAACTCCCGACCTCCCCCCGACAACCCCCAAGGCCTGATACCCGACCTCCCGCTCCCCCCACCACCCTCTCCAAGGCCCGACTGTCGACCACCGACCACCCCATCCCGCAGCCAGAACCGCCCCCCCCCCCCCCCCCCCCCCACCACCCCGGTGGCCGACATACCCCTAACCCCCCACCCAACTCAACTGTCACTCCGTCAGAAGTTACCATTGTGTTGTGTTGTATTTTGTTGCTCTGTCTTATTCACGGTCGGGCTGCAATCTGGTCAATGGGATGAATTCCAAATTTTCTTCTTTAACATCTAACATTAACATTCACTCTATAAAATGGAACACCTTTCTAAATTCTCATTTGAAGGGTGGTAAATCCAACAGTGCAGTGCTCTCGCTGTACTGACCCTACTCCAGTGTGGTGCTTCCTCGGTACTGACTCTCCAATAGGGCAGTATTCCCTCAGTACTGACCCTCCAACAGGGCAGCACTCCCTCAGCACTGACCCTCCGACAGTGCAGCACTCCCTCAGTACTGACCCTCCGACAGTGCAGCCCAGATTATTTTCTCCTATCCCGGAGTGCCACTTGACCCTCCACATTCTGACTCAAAAGTGAGAATACTACTTACTGAGCCAAGCCTTCATTGTCCATGCACAAAGTGAGAGATAACAATGTAAAACATATATTCTAATTAAAACAGATACAACAGGAATGTTTGCAGTTAAAGCATTATAGCGTAAACAACATTTTGTTGGAATTTTACCAGGAGTGATTATTGGAATCCTGAGTACCAGTCTCAAACACAGAACAGATTGAAGACAGATGGAAACATTCCTTCGTGGAAATGTGTAGATTATTAAACCAAATAAGGAGGATTCAGAGATGTAGGGAAGTGTAAAATTTATTGATGTTTTGAATTGCATTGACAGTATTTTTTGAGTTCATGGTCTTTCTACTACATGAGTAAAGAATAGCTCATCTTATAAGTTCAGGCAGTTCAACAGAATAAGAGGATACATTATCCCATACAGACCTGGCCTTGTCAGAGTGTGTTCTGCACAGTGTATTGCTGCCATTATGCTTTAAAATCGTAGCAGACTGTAAACGTACTCTATATTGTGTTAAACATACAATCAATAATGGCCCAGCTGGGGGATTTATTCATTCATTTTCAACAGTAAAATTTCTGTGTGAATTTTGTGCTCATCAAGGTTAGAGACTTTCCAAAACAAAGACAGAAACAGAAATACCTGGAAAAACTCAGCAGGTCTGGCAGCATCGGCGGAGGAGAGCACAGTTGACGTTTCGAGTCCTCATTACCCTTCAACAGCTTTCCATTTCGCTGTCCCCATCAAATACTCCCAGGACAGTTACAGCACGGGGTTAGATACAGAGTAAAGCTCCCTCTACACCGTCCCCATCAAACACTCCCAGGACAGGTACAGCACTGGGTTAGATACAGAGTAAAGCTCCCTCTACACCGTCCCCATCAAACACTCCCAGGACAGGTACAGCACAGGGTTAGATACAGAGTAAAGCTCCTTCTACACTGTCTCCATCAAACACTCCCAGGACAGGTACAGCACAGGATTAGATACAGAGTAAAGCTCCCTCTACACTGTCTCCATCAAACACTCCCAGGACAGGTACAGCACAGGGTTAGATACAGAGTAAAGCTCCCTCTACACTGACCCATCAAACACTCTCAGGACAGGTACAGCACAGGGCTAAATAGAGTTAAGTTCCTCTAGGATTAATTACTGGTCCCAAAAACGCTGGTGGTAAAAGCCCATAAGGAAATAATTTAAATATTCTTAATGATGTTTGGGATAAGAGCTATGAGACTGAGATAAGTGTGAGGCGATGCACTTGGGCAGGACAAACAAGGCACGGGAATACGCGATGAATGGTAGGACCCTGGGAAATATCAGAGGGACCTTGGTGTGCATGTCCACCAGTCCCTTAAGGTAGCGGGACAGGTAGATAAGGTGGTTAAGAATGCATATGGGATACTTGCCTTTATTAGTCGAGGCATAGAATATAAGAAAAGGGAGGTTATGCTGGAACTGTATAAAACGCTGGTTAGGTCACAGCTAGAGCACTGCGTGCAGTTCTGGAATCCATATTATAGGAAGGATGTGATTGCACTAGAGAGAGTGCAGAGGAGATTCACCAGGATGTTGTCTGGGCTGGAGAGTTTTAGTTATGAGGAGAGATTGGATAGACTGGGGTTATTTTCCCTGGAGCAGAGGAGATTGAGGGGGGACATGATTGAGATGTATAAAATTATGAGGGGCATAGATAGGGTAGACAGGAAGGAACTTTTCCCCTTGGTGGAGGGATCAATAACCAGGGGGCATAGATTTAAGGTAAGGGGAAGGAGGTTTAGAGGGGATGTGAGGAAGAATATTTTCACCCAGAGGGTGGTGGAAATCTGGAACTCACTGCCTGAAAGGGTGGTAGAGGCAGAAACTCTCATAACATTTAAGAAGTATTTGGATGTGCATTTGCGATGCCATAGCATACAAGGCTATGGGCCTAGTGCTGGAAAATGGGATTAGAAGTTCGGTACTTGTTTGACAGGCGCAGACTCAATGGGCCAAAGGACCTCTTTCTGTGCTGTAGACCCCTATGACTCTGTGATTCTATGACATGTCTGAGGTAGATAGCATA
This sequence comes from Cetorhinus maximus, assembly GCF_964194155.1. Classification (NCBI taxonomy): domain Eukaryota; kingdom Metazoa; phylum Chordata; class Chondrichthyes; order Lamniformes; family Cetorhinidae; genus Cetorhinus; species Cetorhinus maximus. The sequence continues at coordinate 96,758,685 of NC_135897.1, read as the reverse complement.
TAAAATGTATACTATTTTACTCTTCAGATCAGTGGCAATTTATCATTCCTCAGGTCTGATATGACAAACCATCACACAGCGCCCTCTGTGGATCATTACAGGTGTGTGATGGCCACTCCCTCATTGAAGTGGTCAAGCATTGATTGTGGGAGGAGCAGTTTCCATGGTCCCTATATCCTTTTATCATGAGGAGTTTCCATGGTCCCTATATCCTTTTATCATGAGGAGTTTCCATGGTCCCTATATCCTTTTATCATGAGGAGTTTCCATGGTCCCTATATCCTTTTATCATGAGGAGTTTCCATGGTCCCTATATCCTTTTATCATGAGGAGTTTCCATGGTTCCTATATCCTTTTATCATGCTGATACCTTGTACAGTGTTTCTGAAGAGATGAAGAAACTGGATTGATGATTTTATTCATTCTCAGGATCGGAGCGTCACTGGCTGGGTCAGCATTTACCGCCCATTCCTAATTACCCCTTGAGCAGGTGGTGGTGAGCTGCCTTCTTGAACCTCTGCAGTCCATGTGATGTAGGTACACCCACAGTGCTGTTAGGGAGGGAGCTCCAGGATTTTGACCCAGCGACGAATGAAAGGAATGTGATAGGATGTGGATTTTCAAAAGGTTTTCAATAATTTGTGACACAACAAGGAGCCAGTGATGGATACCCAGGGTCCTTGCTGGATGTATCCCAAGGGCCACTGCTGAAAATACTTTGGCCATGTGTCCGTACTAGATCTACTGTTCTGGTTGATATAAAATGACATAGTGGAATTAGGCAGATAGGTTTCTGGTGCAATTAATCTGGACCAGTGTGAGCTAATAGATTTTGGTTGGAAAATGAATAATGAGTGTAATAATAATAATAATAGTAATACCCTTAATGGAAAAGCACTGAAGGGTGTGGATGAACAGAAAAACCTAGGGATTCAAATTTTGGATTAATACAGATTTATTGTGACGTAGTGGGGCAATGTGATTCATTTGACATTGATATAGGGCAATGGGGAGAGTGGGGCGGTAGGATTAGTTTTGCTTTGGTGTAGCAAAAACCTAGAATGGGGCATCGGCACCAGTACTGGGGAAAGAGGGAACTGGACTGCTAGGGCCGCCTTCACCTGAACTGCCCTGAGACCAATGTCCTGGTAACTCATGTCATTTGGGCTGTAGCGAGGGCTTTAAACCAAATAGTGTGGGGGGCGGGGTGGGAATAGATAGGTATGGGGAGGCTGTGGGTCCCTGTAAGGGGAGATTTGGAAAGTCAAAGAGAAAGGACATGTTAATAGTGCAGGGTAGCGATGTGGGTAACAATAACCAGAGTGTGACAGGAAGGAACAGGGTGTGCAAACATAAGAGTGCATCAGCAAATAAGGACAGAGTCAGGAAAAATAGTAAAAAGACAGAATTAAAAGCTCTTTATCTGAATGCACACAGCATTCGTACAAAGCGGATGAATTGATAGCACAAGTAGAAACAATTGAGTAAGATATAATAACCATTATAGAAGGGAGGTGGGGTAGCTTTGTTAATCAAGGATGAAATCAGCACAGTAGTGAGAGATGATCTTGGTTCGGAGAATCAAACTGTAGAATCAGTTTGGGTGGAGATGAGAAAGAGCAAAGGAAAGAAGTCACTGGTGATTGTGATTTATAGGCCCCCTGACAATAGCTACACAGTAAGGCAGAGTATGCATCAAGAAATAATGGGGGCTTGTAAGAAAGATACAGCAATAATCATGGGAGATTTTAATCTTCAAGTAGATTGGATGAATCAAATTGGCAAAGTTGGCCCGGGGGATGGCTTCATAATCGTGCTTTTGGAACAGTTTCTTAGTTTCCATTCTGGAAACAACCAAAGATCAGGTTATTTTACACTTGGTAATGAGTAATGAGACAGGAATAATTAATAGACCTCATAGTAAAGGATCCTCTAAGTAAAAGCGATCATTACATAATAGAATTTCATATACAGTTGGAGGGTGAGAAACTTGAAACTGGTGTCTTAAACTTAAATAAAGGCAATTACAAGGGTATGATGATAGAGTTAGCTAAGGTGGAATGGAAAATGGGTTAAAAGATAAGATGGTAGAGAAGCAGTGGCAGACATTTAATGAGATATTTCATGACTCTCAACAAAGATATATTCCATTGAGAAAGAATGACACTATGAGACACATCCATGACTAACTCAGAAAGTTAAAGATGGTATCAAATTGAAAGAAAAGAGTTTCAATGCTGCAAAGATTAGTGGAAGGGCAGAAGCTTGGGAAAATTTTAGGAACCAGCAAAGGATGACTAGAAAAATAAAGGGAGAAATTGGGCTATATAGAAGAATAGCAAGAAATATAAAAACAGAGAGTAAGAGCTTCTTCAAGTGTACAAAAAGGAAGAGAGTAACTCAAGTAAGTCTTGGTCCCTTCGAGTGTGAGAATGGGGAATTAATAATGGGAAGCAAGGAAATGACAGGGATTTTGAACTAGTGTTTTGTATCTGTCTTCACAGTAGAAGACACAGAAAGCATCCCAAGTATAGGAGGAAATCAAGAGGCAAAAAAGAGGGAGGAACTTTGAACAATCACGATCACTAGAGAAAAAGTTATAGAAAATTAATAGGGCTAAAGGCTGACAAGTCCCCCTGGACTTGATGGCCTGCAACCTAGGATCTTAAAGGAAGTAATTGCCAAGAAAATGGATGGATTAGTGGTAATATTCCAAAATTCTTTAAATTCAGGAACTGTCCCAGCAGATTGTTAGTCACAAACTTAGCACAATTATTCAAGCAAGGAGGGAGACAGAAAGCTGGAAACTATAGGCCAGTTAGTCTAACATTTGTCTTTGGGAAAATGGTAGAATCTATTATTAAGGAGGTAGTAGGAGGACATTTAGAAAATCAGAATACAGTCAGGCAGAGTCAACATGGCTTTGTGAAAGGGAAATCATGTTTGAAAAATTTATTAACGTTCTTTCAGGATATAACACGCAGGGTGGATAAAGGAGAAACCAGTAGATGTCGAGCTCAGTTAGTGTTTCAAAACTGTCAACCTTGGGACCAGGGCTGTGCCAGATTTCAGATCTTGCCAGATCTCAGGTTGGGTAGTTCAGGCCATTGACAGTTCAGGTTGGGGGGGGTGGCGGTGGTCAAGGGTTGATTGGAGTGTAGTAATAGACCGGCTTGTAAGTAGTAAAGGGGATAACGAGTCAGGTGCCAGACCATGCAAATGCATTGCCTAGTCAAATTGTCCAAGTAAATTTTTTAAAATTGATGCATGACACATTCTAAAAATATCCAGTTTTTGGACAACTCTGTCTTTTGGACAGTTGGATTTGAGGCACTATTGTATTTGGATTTCCAAAAGGCACTCGATAGGACGACTACAAAAGAGCTGATGGAATTATGGATAGAGGATTGGCTAACTAATAGGAAACAGAGATTTGGGATGAATGGGTAATTTTCAGGTTGGCAAACTAACTAGTGAGTGGAGTGCCACAGGGATCAGTACTGGGGCCTCAACTATTTACAATCAACATCAATGCCTTGGATGAAGGGACAGACTGTATTGTAGCCAAATTTACTGATGGTACAAATATAAGTAAGAAAGCAAGTAGTGAGGAGGACACAAAGAATCTGCAAAGGGATGTAGATAGGCTAAGTTAGTGGGCAAAAAATTTGCAGATGGAGTATAATGTGGGAAAATGTGAGGTTGTCCACTTTGGCAGGAAGAACAGAAAAAAAGAACATTATTTAAATGGCGAGTGAGTGCAGAATGCTGTGGTCCAGAGGGATCTGGGTGTACTCATGCAGGAAACATAGAAAGTTAGTGTGCAGGTATAGCAAGTAATTAGGAAGATAAATAGAATGTTGACCTTTATTGCAAGGAGGATGAAATAGAGAAGTTGCCACAACTGTACAGGGTGTTGATGAGATCACACCTAGAGTACTTTGTATAGTTTTGGCCTCTTTATTTAGGGAGCAGTTCAGAGAAGGTTCACTGGGCTGATTCCTGGGATGAAGGGGTTGTCTTATGAGGAAAGATTGAGCAGTTTGGGCCTATATTCACTGGTGTTTAGGAAAATGCAAAGTGATCTTATTGAAACATGTAAGATTCTGAGAGGGCTTGATAGGGTAAATGCTGAGAGACTGTTTCCCCTCATGGGGGGAATCTGGAACTAGGGCACACATTAAAAATAAGGGGGTCTTCCATTTAAGAAGGCGATGAGAATTTTGTTCTCTTAGGGGGTCGTTAGTTTGTGGAATTCTCTTCACCAGAGTGCAGTGCAGGCTTGCTCGTGGAATACACTCAAAGCTGAATTAGAAAGATGTTTGATCGACAAGGGGGTTGAGGGTTATGGGACAGGCAGGGGTGGGGGCGTGCAGGAAAGTGAAGTCGCAGCCACAATCAGATCAGCCATGATCTTATCAAATGATGAATGGACCCGATGGGCTGAATGACCTATTCCTGCTCCTGTTTCTTATCATCTAATGGGACGGACTGACTGATTGGGATATAGAAACATAGAAATTAGGAACAGGAATAGGCCAATTGGCCCTTTGAGCCTGCTCCACCATTCATTATGATCTTGGCTGATCATCCAACTCGATAGCCTGCTCCCGCTTTCTTCCCATACCCTTTGATCCCTTTCGCCCCAAAAGCTGTATCTAACTCCTTCTTGAAAACATACAATGTTTTGGCCTCAAATACTTTCTGTGATAGTGAACTCCACAGGCTCATCACTCTCTGGGTGAAGATGTTTCTCCTCATCTCAGTCCTAGTTGGTCCACCCCGTATCCTCAGACTGTGACCCCTGGTTCTGGACTCCCCCACCATCGGGAACATCCTTCCTGCATCTACCCTATCTAGTCCTGTTAGAATTTTATAGGTTTCTATGAGATTCCACCCTCATTCTTCTGAACTCCAGCAAATATAATCCTAACCAACTCAATCTCTCCTCATATGTCAGCCCCGCCATCCCAGGAATCAGTCTGGTAAACCTTCGCTGCACTCCCTCTATAGCAAGAACATCCTTCCTCAGATAAGGAGACCAAAACTGCACACACAATTCCAGATGTGGTCTCACCAAGGCCCTGTATAATTGCAGCAAGACATCCCTGCTCCTGTACTCGAATCCTCTGGCTATGAAGGCCAACATACCAATTGCCTTCTTTACCGCCTGCTGCACCTGCATGCTTACCTTCAGCGACTGGTGTACAAGGACACCCAGGTCTCGTTGCACATTCCCCTCTCTCAATTTATAGCCATTCGGATAATAATCTGCCTTCCTGTTTTTGCTACCAAAGTGGATAACCTCACATTTATCCACATTATACTGCATCTGTCATGCATTTGCCCACTCACTCAACTTGTCCAAATCACACTGAAGCATCTCTGCATCCTTCTCACTGCTCACCCTCCCACCCAGCTTTGTGTCATCTGCAAATTTGGAGATATTACATTTAATTCCCTCATCTAAATCATTAATATATATTGTGAATAGCTGGGGTCCCAGCACCGATCCCTGCAGTACCCTACTAGTCACTGCCTGCCATTCGGAAAAAGACCCGTTTATCCCTACTCTTTGTCTCCTGTCTGCCAACCAGTTTTCTATCCATCTCAATACACTACCCCCAATCCCATGCACTTTAATTTTACCCGCTAATCTCTTATGTGGGACTTTGTCAAAAGCCTCCTGAAAGTCCAAATAAACCACATCCACTGGCTCCCCCTCAACAACTCTACTAGGTACATCCTCGAAAAAATTCCAATAGATTTGTCAAGCATGATTTCCCTTTCATAAATCCATGCTGACTCTGTCCAATTCTGCCACTATTTTCCATGTGCTCAGCTATTAAATATTTTATAATGGGCTCTAGAATTTTACCCACTACCAACGTCAGGCTGACTGGTCTATAATTCCCTCTTTTTTCTCTACCTCCCTTTTTAAATAGTGGGGTTACATTAGCTAGCCTCCAATCTATAGGAACTGTTCCAGAGTCTATAGAATCTCGGAAGATGACCACCAATGCATCGACTATTTCTAGGGCCACTTCCTTAAGTACTCTGGGATATAGATTATCAGGCCCCGGGGATTTATCGGCCTTCAATCCCATCAATTTCCCCAACACCATTTCCCTACTAATATTGATTTCTTTCAGTTCCTCCCTCTCACTAAACCCTGTGTTCCCCAACATTTGGTATGTTATTTATGTCCTCTTTTGTGAAGATAGAACCAAAGTATGCATTTAGTTGGTCAGCCATTTCTTTGTTCCCCATTATAAATTCCCCTGTTCCAGGCTGTAAGGGACCTACATTTGTCTTCACCAATCTTTTTCTCTTCACATACCCGTAGAAACCTTTACAGTCAGTTTTTATGTTCCCCACAAGCTTACTCTCGTACTCTATTTTCCCTTTCTTAATCAATCCCTTGGACCTCCTTTGCTGAATTCTAAACTGCTCCCAATCCTCAGGTCTGTCGATCATGGATGATCTCTCTCTCTCTGGAGATTGAGAGATGGTTCTGTATGTCATCAGTAATATCATCCCTGGAGATGGTGGTAGTAATATCAGGTTGCATCCATTGAGTAAAGACAGCGCCTCTTGTCATCCTTCATTGTTTTGCTTGCCGCTGTGTGAATTGTTACTCCTAGTTTGTTGATGAACCCTTTAACCCAGTGATCTTATGTAATCTCTGGCACGAGACTCTAACTACTGCCAGATGTTTTATGGAAATTCTTTAGCACAGCTTCAGCACTTTACATCATCTGGAATTCACTGTGAACTACTGTAGCTGCCTCGCTGGCTAGAAAAATATCCTGCTGACATTTGTGATGGCATCTGCCAAATGCAGAGCTTTATAAAAAGTGATCTTTCCATCGTAATCCTGTTTTGTTTGAACAGCTCCATTATTGTCAACTCTTCTACTTTTCCAGCTATCCTGTATTGTTGAAGGTGCCAGTATCCAATCACTTTGGACTCTCTGGGCTTAGTTTATGTTTTATTAGTAACTTGTTAAGTTCCTTATTCGGTTTAGATATGTAATTTAGGTTTAGGGCTTTTGGAATATTGGCAGAATTTTTCAGCTGTTTGTATAGAATTCTGCACTTGGTATTTGTGTCAGTCCGAATAATATTTATGTTCTTCTTTCTTTCAAAACTGGCCCATTCTCTATCTCGCACTGAAGCAAAGTCCTTGCCCTCTTCTTTTCACTATAGCTGTTATACAGCATCATTTGAAGAGCACTGACCATTTAAGAAAGACTTGCATTTCTAAAGTGCTTTCCACAATGTCAGGATGTCCAATAGCATTTTACAGCCAATGAAGAGCTTGGCCACTGTTGTAATGTAAGAAACATGGAAGCCAATTTTGTGCACAGAAAGATCCCACAAACAGCAATGTGATAATGACCAGATCCTACTAGTGGGAAATTCCACTTGCGTTGTCACAGCATAGTAGCACTGCTGCCATCAGTCCAAAAAGATGTTCTGCCTACCAGATAATTGTGTCCCTTTGACCACAGATGCTCCTATATAGGATCATTCACAGACTGTGCTAATGTATCGCAGCAGAGCCTCTAGTCATTTTAGAACCCCCTTTGCCTTTGGGCCAAGGCCCTGCTCTGTCGAGACCATGTCGTAATCAGCCTGCAACGAAAATCCCACGTTAAATAAAACTCTCACATTGGCATCTTCCACTTATCAAAATGAAGCTTGGGACCTGGAACTTCAGAACTTTCATGGACAACTCCTGAATGTTACACCGTCATCATAACTTGGTAGGTCAGGCACCTCAACATCGATATTACTGGCCCAAGTGAGCCACAACGGGCAGGAGAAAGCCAACTGAAGGAACAACGCAGTGGGTGCACATTTTTCTGAGAGGACCTTCCGGAAGAGGAATGACATTTCCATGGGGTGTCTTCGCCATCAAAAATGAACTTGTCCGGTGCCTCAGTGACTACCCACTGTGGGATAAGCGGGCACCTCATGACTGCCCGGCTCACCCTAATGACGAATCAGCACACCACTGTCATCAACACATACACTCCCAGACTGAGGCAACAGATGAGACCAAAGAAGGATTCTACACCGACCTTGAGCAATCCCTAACCCAAGTCCCAGCCGGTGACAAACTGATCCTCCTCAGTGATTTTAACATCAGAGCGGGGAAGGACGTGAATCTCTGGAAGGGTGTGATTGGGAAAGAAAGGAGTAGGGAAAGCAAACTCCAATGGAGTCCCCCTTCTAACAAAATGTCTAGAACATGACTTTGCCATAACTAACACCCTGTTCCAACGAGACAAACACAACATCTCATGGCAAGACCCAAGGTCCAAGCAGTGGCACCTGCTCAGCTACATCATCGTTCAGGCATGGGACCACAGAGATATTCATATCACCCACGCCATGACAGTTGCTGGCTCCTGCTGGGCCAATCACTGCCTTATCCAATCTACCATCTCCATCAGCCTGGACCTCAAACAGCAGAGGCAACCGAAGGAATACTGCAAAAAAATTAACATCAAAGACCTCAAAGAGCCCACCAAGGTGGTGCCTCTCAGTCTGCACCTCACTGCCAACCTCTCAATCCCCAGCCACCAGGAGCTACAGTGTGCCCATGGTACTGCTCAACCCTAAAGTCCACTGTAACAAGCAGCTGCAAAGAAATCTTTGGCCTCTCTACCAGAAAACATTGTGACTGGTTTGATGAAAGTGACTGAGATACAGGATCTAATTGAGCATTAAGTGCAAAGCTTTCACAGACGGGAAATGTCACCATAGTTCAAGAGAAAAGCAGCAGTACGACAGACCGGCTGAAGGCAATGATGTAGCATAAAACCCGTGACATAAAGAACAAATGGTGGGTAGAAAGAGCGCGCGAGACCCAATAACTCACAGACACAAAGGACATGCACGTTTTTTCAGCCGTGTAAAGATAATCTATAGCACAAACACTCAAGGGCCCACCCTGCCAAGAGGCAAGCAAGGAGCGGAGCTCATCAAGGACAGTCAGTGCTTGTTGGAGAGACCATTTTGAAGAACTCCTCAACTGAGACTCTGTCTTCAACTCAAACATCCTCAACTCCATTCCTCAATACCCAATCCGGCTCAGTCTCTGTGCTACCCCCGTCCACAGCAAAGCTGAAGAAAGCCATTTGTGAGGTGAGAAACAACAAAGCCACTGGAGCAGATGGAATCCCTGCTGAAATTCTGAAACACGGCGGAGATACACTCCTGGGGTAGCTGCATAACCTCATATCCCTTATCTGGGAAGTGGAGTACAACCGGGGGATCTCTGGGGCACAGTGATCATGAGTATATTCAAGAAGGGAGAAAAGTCTGATTGTGGTAACTACAGAGCAATCTCCCTGATGTCTGTTATAGAGAAGATTATTGCAAGGATCCTCTTCAACTGCCTCCTCCCAGTGGCAAAAGAGTCACGGTGTGGTTTTCGCCCAGTGAGAGACACCACAGACATGATCTTCACTGGGTGGCAAATCCAAGAAAAATGCAAAGAACAGGCCCAACTGCTGTACATGGCCTTTTTCGATGTCACCTCTGTAAACCATGAAGGCTTAAAGAGAATGCTCCTCAAATTTAGCTGCCTTCAGAACTTTGACACCATCCTCTGCTTACTCCTGGATGACACGCAAGCTGTGACCCTCACCAACAGAACCACCACAGACCCTATCTCAGTGAAGACTGGGGTCAAACAAGGCTGTGTTATTGTGCCAACTGTCTTCTCCAACTTCCTCACATCCAACAGATCATCCACAGGTGTGGAGATAATCTACAGAACAAATGGGAAACTGTTCAATCCTACACCGCCTTCAATCTAAAACCAAAAGCACTCCGACCTCAGTCATACAGCTTCAGTATCCAGATGATGCTTGTGTGTGCACTCACTCAGAAAGCGAGCTCCAGATCATTGTTGACTCCTTCTCCAAAGCATATGAGAAAATGGGCCTTTCACTAGACACCCGGAAAACTAAGGTCCTTTTCAAATCAGCTCCCATAGCAAAACACCTCCTCCTAGCGATTAAGATCAGGGGCATGATCCTAGAAAATGTGAACCATTTTCCATATCTTGGGAGCCTCCTATTGATGAAGGCCGACATAGATGATGAAATTCAGCCTGGTTCCAATGTACCAGCTCAGCCTCCAGCCGACTGAGAGGAAGAATATTTGAGGACCAGGATCTCAAACCCAAGACTAAGGCCATGGTTTACTGGGCAGCAATGCTCCTCATGCTCCAGAGACTCGGGCAACCTCCAGCAGAATCTCAAAGCACTGGTGACCTACCACCAGCGGTGCCTTTGGAGGATCCTCCAAATTCATTGGCAAGAAAAGCAGTCCAATGGCAGCGCCCTCTCCCAAGCCAGCGTTGAGACGCTAATCAGTCAAAACCAGTTCCGCTTGGTGGGACATGTCACTTGTATGCCTGATACCAGACTCCAGATACCAGTTCTACTCGGAATGTGGTCACAGCAGGAGACCCCCAGGAGGACAGTGGAAACACTTCAGCGATGACCTCAAAGGATGCCTCAAAAGGTCAAACATCTTCACCGACTCAAGGGAGACCCGGGCCACTGACCAGCCAAATTACGGGAGGCAATGATGGTATTGTCGATGGATGAGTAATCCAGAGAGCCAGGGTAATGCTGTGGGGACCTGGGTTCGAATCCCGCCACGGCAGATGGTGGAGTTTAAATCCAATAAAAATCTGGAATTCAAAGTCCAATGATGACCATGAAACCAAAAACCCATCTGGTTCACTAATGTCCTACAGGGAAGGAAATCTGCTGTCCTTACCTGTCTGGCCTACATGTGACTCCAGACCCACAGCAATGCGGTTGACTCTTAAATGCCCTCTGAAATGGCCTAACATATAACTCAGTTGTATCAAACCGCTGCAAAGTCTCAAAAAAAGAATGAAACCGGACAGACCACCCGGCAGGACAGACCCAGCAGAGGTGACAGGAGGCCGATATACTGTCAGGGCGGGGGAGTTGCCCTGGAAGCCCTCAACATCAACTCTGAACACCATGAAGTCTCATGGCATCAGGTCAAACATGGGCAAGGAAACCTCCTGCTGATTACCACGGACCACCCTCCCTCAGCTGATGAATCAGTGCTCCTCCATGTTGAACACTACTTGGAGGAAGCACTGAGGGTGGCAAGGGCACAGAATGTACTCTGAGTGGGGGACTTCAATGTCCATCACCAAGGGTGCCTCAGTAGTACCACTACTGATTGAGCTGGCTGAGCATTAAAGAATATAGCTGCTAGACTGGGTCTGCGGCCAGTGGTGAGGGAACCAACAAGAGAGAAAAACATACTTGACCTGATCTTCACCAACCTGCCTGCTGCAGATGCATCTAACCATGGCCCTATTGATAGGAGCGACCACCACACAGTCTTTGTGGAGATGAAGCCCTACCTTCACATTGAGGATACCCTCCATCGTGTCGTGTGGCAGTATCTCTGTGCTAAGATACTGTGGCAGTATCTCAGTGCTAAATGGGATAGATTTCAAACAGATCAAGACTGGGCATCCATGAGGCTCTGTGGGCCATCAGCAGCAATAAAATTCTACACAAACATAATCTGTAACCTCATGGCCCGGCATTTCTCCCATTCTACCATTACTATCAAGCCAGGGGATCAACCCTGGTTCAATGAAGAATGCAGGAGGGCATGCCAGGAGCAGCACCAGGCATACCTAAAAATGAGGTGTCAAGCAGGTGAAGCTATATCGCAGGACTTGTTGCATGGCAAACAGCATAAGCAGCAAGTGATGTTCAGAGTTAAGTGATCCCACAACCAACGGATCAGATCTAAGCTCTGCAGTCCTGTCACGTCCAGTCGTGAATGGTGGTGCACAATTAAACAACTCACTGGGGGAGAAGGCTCCATCCTCAATGATGGAGGAGCCCAGCACATCAGTGCAAAAGATAAAGCTGAAGCATTTGCTACAACCTTCAGTCAGAAGTGCCAAGTGGATGATCCATCTCAGCCTCCTCCGGAGATCCCAGGCATCACAGGTGCCAGTCTTCAGCCAATTCGATTCACTCCACGTGATGTCAAGAAACAGCTGAAGGCACTGGATACTGCAAAGTCTATGGGCCCTGACAATATTCCGGCAATTGTACTGAAGACTTGTGCTTCAGAACTTGCTGCGCCCCTAGCCAAGCTATTCCAAGACAGCTATAATACTGGCATCTACCCAGCAATGTGGAAAATTGCCCAGGTATGTCCTGTCCACAAAAAGCAGGACAAATCCAACCCGGCCAATTAACGCCACATCAGTCTACTCTCCATCATCAGTAAAGTAATGGAAGGGCTCATCAACAGTGCTATCAAGCAGCACTTGCTTAGCAATACCTAACTCAATTTGGGTTCCGCCAGGGCCACTCAGCTCCTGACCTCATTACAGCCTTGGTTCAAACATGGACAAAAGAGCTGAACTCCTGAGGTGAGGTGAGTGTGGCTGCCCTTGATATCAAGGCTGCATTAGACAGAGTGTGGCAACAAGGAGCCCTAGCGAAAGTGGAATCAATGGGAATCAGGGGAAAAACTCTCCGCTGGCTGGAGTCAAACCAAGCACAAAGGAAGATGGTTGTGGTTGTTGGAGGTCGGTCATCTCAGCACCAGGACATCACTGCAGGAGTTCCTCAGAGTAGCGTCCTTGGCCCAACCATCTTCAGCTGCTTTATCAATGACCTTCCTTCCATCATAAAGTCAAAAGTGAGGATGTTCGCTGATGATTGCACAATGTTCAACACCATTTGTGACTCCTCAGACACTGAAGCATCCATGTCCAAATGCTTCAAGACCTGGACAATATCCAGGCTTGGGCTGACAAGTGGCAAGTAACATTCGCGCCACACAAGTGTCAAGCAATGATCATCTCCAACAATAGAGAATCTAACCATCATCCCTTGACATTCAATGGCATTACCATCACTGAATCCCTCACTATCAACATCCTGGGGGTTACCATTGACCGGAAACTGAACTGGACTAGCCATATAAATATTGTGGTTACAAGAGCAGGTCAGACCCTAGGAATTCTGCGATGAGTAACTCACCTCCTGATTCCCCAAAGCCTTTCCATAATCTGCAAGGCACAAGTCAGGAGTGTGATGGAATACTCTCCAGTTGCCTGGATGAGTTCAGCTCCCACAACACTCAAGAAGCTGAACACCATCCAGAACTAAGCAGTCCGCTTGATTGGTACTGCACCCACAAACTTTCACTCCCTACACCACCGACGCACAGTAGCAGCAGTGTATACCATCTACAATGTGCACTGCAGGAATTCACCAAGGCTCCTTGGACAGCACCTTCCAAACACATGACCAACAACATCTAGAAGTACAAGGGCAGCAGATAGATGGGAACACCACCACCTGGAAGTTCTCCTCCAAGTCACTCACCATCCTGACTTGGAAATATATCGGCTGTTCCTTCACTGTCACTGGGTCAAAATCCTGGAACTCCCTCCCTAACAGCACTGTGGGTGTACCTACACCACATGGCACACCACCACCTTTTCATGAGGCAATGGGTAATAAATGCTGGCCCAGCCAGCGATGCCCACATCCTGTGAATGAATAAAATTTTTTTTTAAAATTGATAAGTGTCACCCGGTAAGACACCAAACATATCGTGAGACTTAAATAAAAGCAAAATGTTGCAGTTGCTGGAGGTCTGAAATAAAAGGAGAAAATGCTGGAAAAGCTCAGCAGCTCTGGCCGCATCAGTGGAAAGGGAAACCGAGTTAACATTTTGAGTCTGAAGAAAAGTCATATTAGACTCAAGGTTAAGTCTGTTTCTCTCTCCACAGATGGTGCCAGAGCTGCTGAGCGTTACGAGCGCTTTCTGTTTTCACATTGAGGGCAGTCGCTGGGAGCGTGCAGAGACGAAGCATCAGAGAGACAGCACAATCCTCCATCTGCCCAACCCTACAAGCACCACCTGCCCTGCATGTGGCAGAGTGCAGATCACTCACTGGAGTCATCAGTCATCTCAGAACCCATTGAATCGGAGTGGACACAAGTCAATCTCAATCTCGAAGGACTGTCTAAGAAAAGACAAGAGTGGCCCTGAGGAGGGGAAACCAGAAAAAATGGCTCTTTAACCAGTGAATTCTGATCAAATCAAGGAAACAATCTACTGTGTGACACATGGAAACAAGCCAGTGTCAGAGACACAGAAACAATGATGCTCCTCCTCCCTCTCTGCCGGAAGCTGCTCTTTCATTGCCTCCTTGAGATAATTATCTCGGCATGCAGTGCACGCAGAACATTCGGCATAGTTCGGGATCCAGACATCAGGGCAACTCAGGGTCCTGAGGCACTGCACTATCAGCATTCACAGAGTGCTGCACTGCCAGAGGGTGAGAAATCAGGGAGTGCAGCACTGTCAGAGGGTCAGTACTGAGGGAGTGGGAGTGCTGCACTGTCAAAGGGTCAGTACTGAGGGAGTGCTGCACTGTCAGAGGGTCAGTACTGAGGGAGTGCTGCACTGTCAGAGGGTCAGAAATAGGGGAGTGCAACACTGTCAGAGGGTCAGTACTGAGGGAGTGCTGCACTGCCAGAGGGTCAGAAATCGGGGAGTGCAACACTGTCAGAGGGTCAGTACTGAGGGAGTGCTGCCCTGTCAGAGGGTCAGTACTGAGGGAGTGCTGCCCTGTCAGAGGGTCAGTACTGAGGGAGTGCTGCACTGTCGGAGGGTCAATACTGAAGGAGTGCTGCACTGTCAGAGGGTCAGTACTGAGGGAGTGCTGCACTTTCGGAGGGTCAGTACTGAGGGAGTGCTGCACTGTCGGAGGGTCAGTACTGAGGGAGTGCTGTACTGTCGGAGGGTCAGTACTGAGGGAGTGCTGCACTGTAGGAGGGTCAGTACTGAGGGAGTTTTTTCAATTCATTCCTGGGATGAGTGTCGCTGGCTGGGCCAGCATTTATTGTTCATCCCTAATTGTCCTTGTTCAGAGGGCATTTAAGGGCCAATCACATTGCTATGGGTCTGGAGTCACATGTGGGCCAGACCAGGTAAGGACGGCAGATTTCCTTCCCTACAGGGCATTAGTGAACCAGATGGGTCTTTACAACAATCGGCAATGGTTTCGTGATCAGGCTTCTTATTGAATTCAAATTTCACCATCTCCCATGGTGGGATTTAAACCCTGGGTCTTCTGAAGACTAATCCAGTGACAATGTCACTATGCCACTCGCCTCGCCTATGCTGCACTGTCGGAGGGTCAGTACTGAGGGAGTGATACACTGTTGGAGGGTCAGTTTGAGGGAGTGCGGCACTGTCGGAGGGCCAGTATCTAGGTGTGCTGTGCTGTTGGAAGTTCAATACTGAGGGAGTGCAGCACTGTCAGAGATACTATCTTTTGGACGAGACATTAAACCAAGTCCCTGCCTACCTCCCTGGGCAGATGCCAATGATCCCATGACACTATTTCAAAAATATGAGGGGCGTTCTCCTGGTTTTCCTGTGCCAATATTTATCCCTCAGCCAACATCACTAAAGCAGATTATCTGATCATTAATATTATTGATGTTTGTGGGATCTTACTTTGCATATTTTGCCAGCCATATTTCCTGCGTTGCAATAGGGTTAACGCTTGAAGTTTACTCCATTGGCTATAAGGCACTTTGGGACATCCTGAAGTTATAACAAGTGCTATAGAAATGCATGTCTTTCTTTTTTAACATCAGCTCCTGCCTTGGGACGTAGCTCACCTGACATTGTAAGACTCAGTCAGCATTGGATTAGAATTCTGATTTGGGGCTTGAGCCCACGACTTCCATCACCCCGGTGGAACTGAAGGTCCTGCATTCACGTGGCACCCTTGGCAGGTGCTGTCGGCAAGCACATGTCGAAAATAAAGTGAGTGCTTGAACCTTGATAGGACTGGGTGCTGCTGAGCACCAACTATGCATCTGCACTTGCAGATCTGCACCACAGGCCTTACCTGTGGATCTGCTGGTATCAGGACCTATAAGCAAAACCTGACTGTGGTGAAGAAAGCGGTTGTTAATGAGGGAGGATCTGATCACTCTTGGCACTGCTAGCACTGATTAGTAAACAGAGCAGTACTGCTGGTCAATATTAATTTGTGGATATTGGCATTGGCAGTAAGGTTGTGGCTGCAATGAGGCGTAAAAGGATTGAAAGTAGAACTGCAAAGGGAATGATGGGGCAATAGATCATTGTGAAACCCTGGTCTCCGATATTGTTTTGCATTTAATGGTTAGCAGGCCATAATGTTTAAAGGATGCAGTGTTTAACATTGTCCAATACTTCAGTCAGGCCAGACATGGAATAGTACATCCAGTTCTGGACTGTGTACTTTCAAAAGATGTTGATGGGTTAGTAGGAAAATAACAGTTGATGATCCCAGGCCACATACACTCGCATTGTTCAGATAGTTCAGAAAGAACTCCTTGTTCCTGTAGGACAGAAAATGGTTTCAAGGCATCAAATATAACAAAGGGCACAGGTCCAGCAGGAGCTGAAAGCTTTAATTGGTTAGAGAATTAATCTGAACACATTCAGTGCTCATATAATGAAGCAAGGAAACATTGTGATATTTAATTTGACTGATTGAAGTCTGCTTGTGGTTTCTATAATGGAAATACATGGAATATATTTTCCAGGTAATTCTGTTTTTGTTTAGAATATAAGCAGGCTGATTGAAACCTTTAAGATCCTGAGGGGTCTTGACAGGTTGGATATGGAGAGAATGTTTCCTCTTGTGGAAGAATCTAGAGCTAGGGGCCACTGTTTAAAAATAAGGGGTCGCTTATTTAAAACAGAGATTAGGATAGTTGTTTCTCTGTCAGAGGGTTGTGCGACTTTGGAACTCTCTTCCTCAAAAGTTGGTGGAAGGAGAGTCTTTGAATATTTTTAAGATCGAGCTAGATAGATTATTGATTAACAGGGGAGTGAAATGTTATCAGGGTGTAGGTGGGAGGTTACAATCAGACCAACCATGACTTAACTGAATGGCAGATCAGGCTTGAGGGCTGAGTGGCCTACTCTTGCTCCTAATTCATACGCTTGTATGTTTTTTTAATTCTTTGGTGGGATTTGGGCATTGCTGGCTAGGCTGCATTAGACCACATATCAGAGTAAAAATACTGATAAAACAAGACTAACCCTGAACATAAACAGGAAATTATGAACAAAATAAGTGGACATCAGTGAGACACACCATTGAAATATAGGCACCTAATAGTGGAAAGGCTTTGGAGCAAGAAAATGTATTAACGAGCTACAGGAATAAGCAGTGAGGGTGTGCAGAGAGAATGGAGGTTTTACAACGTGTGCAGGACTCCTATCTTTCCCAGTGTATAAAAAGTCCAACAAGAGAGGGAGCACTGCTGGATCTACTAATGGGAAATGAACCAAAACACATTGGACAAGTAAGGGTTGGGAACAGCTAGGCAATAGTGATCACAACATAATTATGTCTAAATATAGTTGGAGAAATGTAAGGCAAAGGCCAAAGTAATAAATTATCGAAAAGCTGACTTTAAGGATGAGAATGGAATGAGAGAAAATAAAATTAAAAAGTTTACTAACAAAGAAGTAGAACAGCTTGTGCATTCTCCATGGCGATGCCTCTACCAAGCACAGTCCACTTGCCAACCAATCAGCACTCTCTTCTCATACAGTATAAACTTGTTGTTTCCCCTGACATTGGTATTTTCTTGCAAATTGTCCTGATGAGTGCAAGATGAAAAGCTTCAACAAAAAATGTCTAATTTTTCAGCAATTCTCAAATAGAACAGCACTTGGGAAACACTTTAAATGATCAACAGACTCTTTTTAAAAAATTTAATTCATTCATGGGATGTTGGTGTCTCTGGCTAGGCCAGCATTTGTTTCCCATTCCTAATTGCCTTTGAGCAGGTTTCGGTGAGCCACCTTCTTGAACCATATCAGTCCACCTCGTATCGGTACATCTCCCCATTTCTGCCTTAAATGGGAATCCTCCTATTTTTAAACTATGCCCCCTAGTTCTAGTCTCTCTCACAATGAGAAACACCCTCTTTGCATCCACCCTGTCAATTCCCCTTAAGATCTTTTGTGTTTCCATAAGATCACCTCTCATTTTTCTAAACTCCAATGGATACAGGCCCAACCTGTCCAATCTTTCCTCAGAAGATAACCCCCTCATCCCAGGTATCACTTGCGTGAACCTTTTCCTGGCTGTTTCTAATGCAGTTATATCCTTCTTTAAATAAGGAGACCCAAACTGTACACATAATCCCAGATGTGGTCTCACCAACACTCTGTACAACTTTAGCAAAACGTCCTACTTTTATATTCCATTCTCCAGCAATAAACAGCAACATTCCATTTGCCTTCCTGATCACTTGCTGTACCTGCAAAATAACGCTTTGTAATTCATGTACCAGGACACCCAGATCCTTCTGTCCCACAGAGTTTTCCAATCTTTCTCCATTTAAATAGCATACTGTTTTACTATTCTTCCTGCCAAAGTGGATGAGTTCACATTTTCCTATATTCTACCAATTTCTACCCATTTACCTAACCTATCTAAATCCCTTTGTAGACTCTTTAATTCCTCCGCACAATTTACTTTCCTATTTGTCTTTATGTCCTCAGAAAATTTAGCAACCACTCAGCCGCTTCATCCAAGTCAATGATAGATTGCAAATAGTTAAGGCCCCAACACTGATCCTTGTGGCACTCCGCTAGTTACAGCTTACCGAAAATGACCCATTTATCCCTGCCCTCTGCTTCTTGTATGCTAACCAATCCTCTATCCTTGATATGACGTTCGCCCTACACCATGAGTTCTTGTTTTGTGCAATAACCTTTGATGTGACAGCTTGTCAAATACCTTTTCCTTTTGGAAATCCAAGTACACCACATCTACTGGTTCCCTTTTATCCATGTAACTTGTTAGATCCTCAAAGAACTCCAATAAATTAGTCAAACATGATTTCCCTTTCACAGAACCATGCTGACTCTGCCTGATTGCATTAAGATTTTTGAAGTTCCCTGGTACAACCCCCTTAATAACAGATTCTACCATTTTCCCTTTGACAGCAGTTCGGCTAACTGGCCTGTAGGTTCCTGCTTTCTGCCTCCCTCCTTTCTTGAATAGATGAGTTACATTAGCTATTTTCCAATCTGATTGGCCCTTTCCAGAATCAAGGGATTTTTGAAAAATTGCAACCAATGCACCTACTATGTCAGCAGCCATTTCGTTTAAAGACCCGAGGTTGAAATCCAACGAGACCTGGGCAATTGTCAGCCTTTAGCTCTAATCATTTTCTCAGTCCCCTTACCCTGGTGATTGCAATTGTTTTAAGTTCCTCTCTCCCTTTCACCTCTTGATTTACAAGTATTTCTAGGATCTGGGATGTTATTTGAGTCTTTTACAGTGAAAACAGATGCACAATATTTCCTTATTTTCCATTATTAATTCTTTTTAAATACTTGTAGGAAGTCATACTATTTGTTTTTATATTTCTTGTAAGCTTTTTCTCATATTCTAATTGCTCCTTCCTTATTACTTTTTTAGTCATCCTTTGCTGGTTTTTAAATTCTGTCCAGTCACCTGACCTACCATTAATCTTTGCAAAGTTGTATGTTTTTCTTTCAATATCTTTTTTGATTCATTCCTGGGATGTGGGCTTCGCTGGCTGGGCCAGCATTTATTGCCCATCCCCAGTTGTCCTTGAGAAGGTGGTGGTGAGCTGCCTTCTTGAACTGCTGCAGTCCACGTGGTGTAGGTACACCCACAGTGCTGTTAGGGACAGAGTTCCAGGATTTTGACCCAGCAACAGTGAAGGAACAGCGATATATTTCCAAGTTGGGATGGTGAGTGACTTGGAGGGGAACTTGCAGTTGGTGGTGTTTCCATCTATCTGCTGCCCTTGTCCTTCTAGGCAGTAGTGGTCATGGGTTTGGAAGGTGCTGTCAAAGGAGCCTTGGTGAATTCCTGTGGTGAATTCCTGCAGTGCATCTTGTAGATGGTACACACTGCTGTTACTGTGCGTTGGTGGTGGAGGGAGTGAATGTTTCTGGATGTGGTGCCAATCAAGTGGGCTGCTTTGTCCTGGACGGTATCAAGCTTCTTGAATGTTGTGGGAGCTGCACTCATCCAGGCAAGTGGGGAGTATTCATCACACTCCTGACTTGTGCCTTACAGATGGTGGACTTTGGGGAGTCAGGAGGTGAGTTACTCGTCAAACGATTCCTAGCCTCTGACCTGCTCTTGTAGCCACAGTATTTATATGGCTAGTCCAGTTCAGTTTCTGGTCAATGGTAACTACCAGGATGTTGATAGTGGGGGATTCAGTGATGGTAATGCCATCGAATATCAAGGGGTGATGGTTGGACCCTCTCTTTTTGGAGATGGTCATTGCCTGACACTTGTGGGGCGCGAATGTTACTTGCCACTTATCAGCCCAAGCCTGGATATTGTCCAGGTCTTGCTACATTTGGACATGGGCTGCTTCAGTATCTGAGGAGTCATGAATGGTGCTGAACATTGTGCAAACATCAGCGAACCTCCCCACTTCTGTACTTATGATGGAAGGAAGGTCATTGATGAAGCAGCTGAAGATGGTTGGGCCGAGGACTCTACCCTGGGGATCTCCTGCAGTGATGTCCTGGAGCTGAGATGATTGACTTCCAACAACCACAACCATCTTCCTTTGTGATAGGTATGACTCCAACCAGCGGAGAGTTTTCCCCCTGATTCCCATTGACTCCAGTTTTGCTAGGGCTCCTAGATGCCACACCTGGTCAAATGCTGCCTTGATGTCAAGGGCAGTCACTCTCACCTCACCTCAAGAGTTCAGCTCTTTTGTCCATGTTTGATCCAAGGCTGTAACGAGGTCAGGAGCTGAGTGGCCCTGGCGGAACCCAAACTGAGCATCAGTGAGCAGGTTATTGCTGAGCAAGTTCCGCTTGATAGCACTGTTGATGATCCCTTCCATTACTTTACTGATGATGGAGAGTAGACTGATGGGGTGTTAATTGGCCGGGTTGGATTTGTCCTGCTTTTTGTGGACAGGACATACCTGGGCAATTTTCCACATAGCCGGGTAGATGCCAGTGTTGTAGCTGTACTGGAACAGCTTGGCTAAGGATGCGGCAAGTTCTGGAGTGCAAGTCTTCAGTACTATTGCCGGAATATTGTCAGGGCCCAAAACCTTTGCAGTATCCAGTGCCTTCAGCCATTTCTTGATATCACATGGAGTGAATTGAATTGGCTGAAGACTGGCATCTGTGATGCTGGGGACTCTGGAGAAGGCTGAGATGGATCATCCACTCGGCACTTCTGGCTGAAGATTGTAGCAAATGCTTCAGCCTTATCTTTTGCACTGATGTGCTGGGCTCCCCCATCATTGAGGATGGGGATATTTGTGGAGCCTCCTCCTCCAGTGAGTTGTTTAATTGTCCACCACCATTCACGACTGGATGTGGCAGGAGTGCAGAGCTTAGATCTGATCCATTGGTTGTGGGATCGCTTAGTTTTGTCTATCACTTGCTGCTTATGCTGTTTGGCATGCAACTAGTCATGTGTTGTGACCTCAACTCCACATCCCTGCCTACCCTGATAACCTTTCAGCCCCCCTTGCTTATCAAGAATCTATCCAGCTCGGCCTTAAAAACATTCAAAGACTCTGCTTCCAATACCTTTTGAGGAACCGAGTTCCAAAGACTCACAACCTTCCGAAGGAAAAATCTCCTCATCTCTGTTTGAAATGGGCATCCCGTTATTTTTACACAGTGACCCCTAGCTCTAGATTCTCCCACAAGAGGAAACATCCTTTCCACATCCACCCTGTCAAGGCCCCTCAGGATCTTATATGTTTCAATCAAGTCACCTCCTACTCTTCAAAACTCCAATACAAACCTACTGTGTCCAACCTTCCCTCAAAAGGTAACCCTCCAAATCCAGGACACCAATATTATAACAGTACCCAAGATGTAGTCTCACCTGTATAACTGAAGCATAACCTCTATACTTATATATCCTATTCCCCTCACAATAAGTGATAACATTCTATTAGCTTCCCTACATACTTTTTGTACCTGCATACTAACCTTTTTCAATTTATGTACTTGGGACACCCAGATCCCTCTGCATCTCAAAGCTCTGTAATCTCTCATCATTTAGATAATATGCTTTTTTATCTTTTCTGCTAAAATGGGCAATTTCACATCCATACCTTCAGTCTCTTCATCCAATTCACTTGTATGAATTGTAAATAGTTTAGTCCCCAGCATTAATCCCTGTGGCACACCACTCATAATATATCTTGCCAACCAGAAAATGACCCATTTATGCCCACTCTCTCTTTCCTGTTAGCCAGCCAATCTTCTGCCATGTCAATATGTTACCCTCTACACCATGAGCTTTTATTTTCCACAATAACGTTTGACGTGACACCTTAGATTTCCAGAATGCATTTGATAAGTGCAGTTCATCAAATGGTTCCCCTTTATCCACAGCACATGTTACTTCTTCAAAGAACTGCAATAAATTGGTTAAACATGATTTCTCTTTCACAAAACCATGTTGACTCTGTCTGATTTGCCTTGAATTTATCTAAGTGCCCTGCCATACATCTTTAATAACAGCTTCTAACATTTTCCCAATGAAAGATGTTAAGCTGGCCTGTAGTTTCCAGTTTTTTGTCTCCCTCCCATTTTGAATGAAGGAGTTACATTTGTTATTTTCCAGTCTAATGGAACCTTCCCTGAATCTAGGGAATTTTAGAAAATTAAAACCAACACATCAACTATCTCCTTAGCCACTTCTTTAAGACATTAGGATGAAGTCAATCAGGATCCAGGGACTTGTCAGCCCCAATTCCAATAATTTGCTCAGTACCACTTCACTGATGATTGTAATTTTCTTGAGTTCCTCTCTCCCTTCCATTTCCTGATTTATAGATATTTCTGGGATGTTACTTGTATCCTTTACAGTATGCTGTAAAATATCTGCTCAATTCATCTTCCATCTCCTTATTTTCCATCATTAATTCCCCAGACTCAATCTCTATAGGACCAGCGCTCAGTTCGTTATCCCTTTTCTTTTGTAACTATCTATAGAAACTCCTGCTGTCTGTTTTAATATTTCTAGCTAGCTTGCTTTCATATTTATTCATACTTATTCACCTTTATTAAGCTTTTAGTCATTCTTTGCTGTTTTTTTATATTCTGCCCAATCTTCTGACCCACCGCCCATCTTTGCACAGTTATGTGCTTTTTCTTTAAGTTTGATACTGTCTTTAATTTTTTAAATTAAACACAGATGGTGAGTACCTCCCCCTGCACCCCCCTTGGAATTTTTCTTTCTCGTTGGAATGTTTCTATTCTTTGTATTCTGAAATCTCCCTTTAAATGTGTGCCACTGCATCTCAATTGTTCTATCCCTTAACCGAATTTGCCACTCGCTCTGCTTTCAGGCCCTCATAACTGCTCTCATTTAGGTTTAAAATACTAGTCTCAGATCCACTCTTCACTTCCTCAAACTGAATGTAAAATTCAATCATATTATGATCGCTGCTACCTTGGGATGTCTTCACTCTGAGATCACGGTACTAGGTCTAGTCGAGCCTGCTGTCTGTTTGGCGCCAGAACGTACTGTTCTAAGAAGCTATCCCAAAAACACTCTTATGAACTCCTCATCTAGGCTACCTTTGACCGTCTGATTTTTCCAGTCTACATGTAGATTAAAATTCCCCGTGGTTATTGCCGTACCTTTCTGACAAGCTCCCATTATTTCTTCCTTTGTACTCAGTCCAACCATGTGGGTGCTGTTAGGGGGCCTGAACACCAATCTCACAAGTGACTTCTTGTCTTTATCATTTTTCATCTCTACCCAAAGCGTTTCTACATCCTGGATTCCTGAACTGAGGTCATCCCTCTCCATTTTGCTAATCCCATCATTAATTAACAGAGCCAGCCCTCCACCTTTTCCTAACTTCCTGCCCTTCCTAGATGTCATGTACCCTTCGATATTCAGGTCCTAATCTATGTCATCCTGCAGCCATGTCTTTGTAATGGCTTTCAGCTTGTTATTATTTATTTCTATAATGAGCTATTAGTTCATCTATTTTGTTTCAAATGCTAAATGCATTCGGAAACAGAGCCTTTAGTTCTGCCCTTTGCTATAACCGAGATGGGGGAGGAGAATGTCTGTCTCTAGTTCCACTATTCCACAAGTCACAACATATGTTTGAATGATTTTGTCAGCTAGCTATACAGCCAACTGTGTACTTTACCTATTACCCTTAGAATGACCACTCTATGCCCAAGTTTCTTCAATAAACAGCAAAATGATTAATCTATTATAAAACCAGGCTTGTTAAGTAGAAGGCAAAATTTATTAACATTCAGTAAGAAATATGAAGGTATAACAATGACTCTTTCTAAGTAGGCTAACTCTCTCTATCTCTCACGTGCACAAGCACACACACCTAAAAAAAAATAAAATAAAATAGAGGAATTCTGCCAAAAGATTAAAAGTCAATGGTTCAAGGGAAAAGGGTAAATGGTGGAATCCTTGAAATGGTGTCCGGGTTATGGATTTGGTCTCTCAGCTCTGGCCTTGGAAACAGTGGATGACTCTTGCACTGCTTTTCAGGTGGACTTTGAGGAAAACTTGCAGTCAGTCAATTTCAGGACGTGGAGTGACTTTGGAGCGACTTCCATTCGCTGTCTGCTTTGGGACTGGGTCTTGAGTTTCAGGACCTGCTGCCTTCTTTACCCAGGCAGTTGATCCTTCTTGCTTTGCCCCCAAAGCAAAGCAGTCGACCAGCTTTTAGACATAATTTTCAAGGCCTATTTTATTCCAAAGCAGCCAGAGTCCCTGTCTTAACCCTTTAAGGAGCAGTGTCTTTTTTAAAAAATGCAAAATCTTCCAGAATGTTTTCAGTCCTTGAAGATAAACCATCTTCCATGATTAAAGCATTTATGACATATTTTATTATTTTTGTAACCTCTAGCCTTATCTGCTGATTTACTCTTAGATTTGTAATCTATTCTTCCAGTCAGAATCTGTTTATCATTCCCCATATTTGTACCTTTCTCTCTTGTCTTGTCTCTACTTTTTGATTTACCACATCTTCCCAAATTTGATCCCTTGCCCCCACTATTTAATTTAAAATCCTCTCTACTTCCCTCCTTATGCAGCTCGCTAGAACACTGGTCCCAGCACGGTTCAGGTGTAGACCATCCCAACGGTACAGCCCCCACTTTCCCCAGTACTGATGCCAGTGGCCCACAAACCGAAACCCACTTCTCTCACACCAGTCTCTGAGCCACGCATTCATCTCTCTAATCTTATTCATCCTATGCCAATTTGCATGTGGCTCAAATAATAATCCAGAGATTATTATCTTTGAGGTTCTGCTTCTTAATCTGGACCTAGATCCTCATACAGACTATGCAGAACCTCTTTCCTTGCCTTGCCTATGTCTTTGGTACCTACATGGACCACGATAGCTGCATCCTGTCCCTCCCACTCCAGCCCTGAGCAGATGTCCCAAACCCTGTCACTGGGCAGGCAACACAGCCTGGACTCTCACTCTTTGCTGCAGAGAACAGTGTCAATCCCCCTCACTATACCATCCCCTAATACTATTACATTCATCTTTGCTCTCCTCACTTGAATAGCTTCCTGTAGCACAGTGCCATGCTTAATCAGCTCATCCATCCTGCATCCCCCACTCTCCTCCAAACAAGCTGAAAGAACCTCAGACTATTGCAAAGACTGAGGCTCTTGCACTCCTGCTCTCTTGCTCCCCTTACCTGCCTCGCTTGCAGTCACATCCTCCTGCCCCTGTCCACTGACCAAATCAGAAGACCTTATCCTAAGGTGTGTGACCTGGTAAAGAGTGTTCCGGTAACTTTCCCCCTCCTTGATGCATCACAGTGTCTGCAGCTCGGCCTCCAACTCAATGACTCTGAGCCGAAACTCCTCGTGCCCCAAACACTTCCTGTAGATGTGTTTGTCCTGTGATCACATCGACACCCAGGAGCTCCCACATGCTGTAGCAGTGACACATCACCTGTCCTGCCACCTTTAATATGTTTTAATTAACTGCTTAATTATTTTATTTGTCCCGTCCAGCAGACTGAAAGAATAGTGTGCATATATATGCTTGAAAGTGAACAAATGCTAACACATCAAATCCGTGGAATGTAACACGCCCTGCATCATACAAACATTCCAGCCAAGCCGACACAAAGAATTCATAGATGATACGGCTGCACCAGCCTGCTATCGACAAAGGCAGAGCTGTTTGGGTCTCATCATCTCCAACATTGTACTCATGGTTCTTCATTTACCTGCACAAAACAGAATGGGTTTTAACAAGGGCACCTGGTTAGCTGAATAGCTCGACCCAAAACCTCCCTGTCCAATGACAGATACTTGAGCTGTTTGAATTCCTCTAATTTTACAGCTTTTATCTTCAGTTGCAGTTTAACCTCCGATGAGAACTGGACTCCAGGCCAGTAGCCTGCCGTTGACCCCTCTCCAAGTCTGATTTCCAGAAAAAACCCTGTATTTCACCTACAGAGTAAACAAATAGCCAGGATACAAGGATAATTTGCTGCATCTTCAACGGACTCAACCTGCAACTGAGCTCCTAGGACCAAAACCAGACAAAGCCACCTAGACGAATCTTCCTTAGAAATTGATTCTGGACTCCAGACTCGCATGAAATCATAATTCTTATTTTTATGGTGGTCTTTTCCCTGAACCCCTTTCTTTCCTTTACCTCTCTCCTATTGTATGACTGCAAAAGGGATGGACATTGCAAAACCCCTTCCCTGTTTTTTTTTAATTCCTTCATGAGATGTGGGCGTCACTGGCCAGGCCAGCATTTATTGCCCATCCCTTGCTCAGAGAGCATTTTTAAGAGTCAGCCACATTGCTGTGACTACATGTGAAGTCACATGTAGGCCAGACCAGATAAGGAATGGTAGAAACAGTAGATTTCCTTCCCTAAAGGGGCATTAGTGAACCAGATGGGTTTTTACAACAATGGCTTCATGGTCATCATTAGCCTTTTAATTCCAGATTTTTAATTGAATTCAAATTCAATCTGCCGTGGTGGGATTTGAACCCTGGTCCCCAGAGTATTACACTGGGTTCCTGGATTACTAGTCCAGCGACAATAATGCTACGCCACTGCCTCCCCTTCTGTTTACCTCACCTTGAGTTTGCTGCGGGGTTATTAATCGAGGATTGAATCACTCCAGACTGAGGTATTGGGGAAAATACGTCATCACTTATAAGGGTGAAATCGAAAATCAAAAAACACCTTTCTGTTTATGGATGGGTAGTGAGTGGAGAAATCAGGGCTGTAAAATTAACCTCCCTGCTGTATATAACATATTCAATTAGTTATTTTCCTTTTTATATATTTTATTAACCGTACCACCAGTTTCTGCAATATTTTAAACCTTAGAAATAGAATAGGCCTTAACCACTCACCAGATACTCACCAAACAGCTAGCTTCTTCTGCTGGAGTAGAGTAAGAGCCAATTCTATAGAGTGAAAAAGTTAGAAAAAGCAAAGGAGCACCTCCTCCCCCTCTTCACTGAGCTCTCTCACTCACCCAATCCCCACACTGCTCAGTGCTAAGGTGAACTGAGAGGCCTGTATTTATATGCTCGGAAACTAAAGAGTTAGCTCAGTCCCAGGTACAGAAAAACCAGTTTAAGCTAGTTTCCTTGACTAACTAACTTCAGCTGCTTTTTAAAATTAATTCATGTGATGTGGGTTTTACTGGCTGGGCCAGCATTTATTATCCATCCCCCATTGCCCCTTGAGAGGTGGTGAGCTGCCTTCTTGAACCGCTGCACTCCATGTGGTGTAGGTACACCCACAGTGCTGTTAGGAAGGGAGTTCCAGGATTTTGACCCAGCGACAGTGAAGGAACGGTGATATATTTCCAAGTCAGGATGGTGAGTGTCTTGGAGGGGAACTTCCAGTTGGTGGTGTTTCCATCTATCTGCTGCCCTTGTCCTTCTAGATGGTAGCAATCCTGGGTTTGGAAGGTGCTGTCTAAGGAGCCCTGGTGAATTCCTGCAGTGCCTCTTGTAGATGGTACACACTGCTGCTACTGTGCGTCGGTGGTGGGGGGAGTGAATGTTTGTGGATGTGGTGCCAATCAAGCAGGCTGCTTTGTCCTGGACGGTGTCGAGCTTCTTAAATGTTGTTGGAGCTGCATTCATCCAGGCAAGTGGAGAGTATTCCATCACACATCTGACTTGTGCCTTGTAGATGGTGGACAGGCTATGGAGAGTCAGGAGGTGAGTTACTCACGCAGGATTCCTAGCCTCTGACCTGTTCATGTAGCCACAGTATTTATATGGCTGGCCCAGTTCAGATTCTGGTCAGTGGTAGCCCCCAGGATGTTGAGAGCGGGATTCAGTGATGATAATGCCATTGAATGTCAAGAGATGATGGTGAGATCCTCTTTTGTTGGAGATGGTCACACACACACAAATTTCAGTGACAGGACAGCCCTCACCTTTAATTATGCCATCTCCAGTGCCCT
This sequence comes from Cetorhinus maximus, assembly GCF_964194155.1. NCBI lineage: Eukaryota > Metazoa > Chordata > Chondrichthyes > Lamniformes > Cetorhinidae > Cetorhinus > Cetorhinus maximus. The sequence goes on along the minus strand of NC_135897.1, from coordinate 96,730,102 downwards.
GCTTTACCATTAATGTCTGTTATCATAAAATGTGGGCATCAATAACATTTATTGCCCATCCTTAATTGCCCTGGAGAAGTTGCTGGTGAACTGGGTTGTGCAGAAGCGAACGCAGGCGTGTGCGCAGCTGATTGACGCCTGCGATCGGCTGGGTGTTGCCATTTTATGTGGGTGGGCCAATTAAGGTTGGACGGGCAGCTCAGTTTATTATTTTAATTAATAGGTAACTGGCCTCAATAACCCTTGGAGAGTTTGGCGGGAGCGCAGCCAACTTGGGTGCGCGCCTGCCGAACTGAAAGTCTGAATGTCGCCCGGTGATGTCAGGAGGCATGCCCGACGTCACTGCATGTCATTTTACACCTCGGCGAGCGGACCCCGCCCCCGCTCACCGAGCCGAAGATTCTGCCCGATGTTTCCAGCACTGGACCTGCTGCCTACTGCAAACCCTGACCCAGAAACCTCAAGCCGGACAAACCAGTGACTAAAAATATAAGGGCAATTGGGGCTGAGTTTCTTGGGCTCTGGACTTGGTGTGCTTATTATTTAGGATCGCATTTGACCTTGGATTCTCAGTTTGGACTTTCAGAAGATTCACCTATTTCAGGTTCCTCTATAATATTCTTGCTTAACCGGAGATTTCTTTCCTGCAGCAGCTCAGGCGGGTTTGAGTTTCGTCGAATATTTAATTACTCGGCTCTGTATTTAAACACAGAGAAAAACTCTTTCAAATCTCCAGCCGTTAGAAGTAAAAATCCAGTAACAGAGAATGTTCGACACCGGCAAAGTGTCTTTCCACAGCACCATTAACTCGGAGAAACACCACGGAGCATTTTACACAGTTGTAACTCGATGCAAAAATTGATGCCTAACCAGAGAAAGGGGCGTCGTACAAACATACGAATTAGGAGCTAGAGTTGGCTACTCAAGCCAGCTCCGCCATTTGTTAAGATCTTGGCTCATCCGATTGTGGCCTCAGCTCCAGTCCTATAGCCCTTGACTCCCTTGTCAATCAAGAATCTGTCTAACTCAACCCTAAAGATATTCAATCACCCAGCCTCCACTGCTCTCTGGGGAAGAGAATTCCATAGGCTAACGACCCTTTGGGAGAAAAAAATTCTCCTCATCTCCGTCTTAAATGGAAGACCCCTTATTTTTAAACTATGTCCCCTAGCTTTATTCTCGCTTATAAAGGGAAACATCCCCTCAGCATCCATCCTGTCAAGGACCTCTCAAGATCTTATGGGCTGTATTTTACATGCCCTTGCCAAGTGAGTTTGGGCTGAGGGGGGTGGCACATGAAATTAGATAGGTGCCCACCTCACCATTTTACCGCCCATTCTCCAGCTCAACCCCATAAGACAGGGACTGGGCAGGTGCCAAAATTGGCAGCGTGCCCACCATGTTCCAATAAGCAATAAAGGTCAATTAGGCTTGTTATCAAGCCTGTTGACCCTGATAATATGCTGCCCACGCCGTAACACATTAGGGCATGGGCAGCTGGGTGGGACTGGGCTGCACAATTTTTGAAAGAAGTTATTTTAAGGATAGAAAGTGAGGTGTGGTCGCTCTTTGCAGATCCTAGGAGGGGGTCCCGTCACCCTATGAACAAACCCTCCCTTCCTTCCTACACACCTGCAGCCTTAAACTCAATGCCGCCCCCCCCAGACTCTCCCTGCCCAAGACCCTGGACTTCCCTGCTCCGGGGATTCACTCCTTCTCCTGCAGTCCCGACAGCTGCCACTAAAACGCTCCTCACGCGGCCAGGACTGATGGGGCTGCCAGCCAACCTGATCGGCCAGCAGCCCCAGAAGGTAGGACTTCCTCCCCAGTGAGGGGCAGAAGTCCCGCTTGGCCCTCATTTAGCCTCCCCGCAGCGTTTCATGGCTTATAAAATCAAGGCAAGTTTCACAAACTTGACTTGTGTTCACTGGAGTTCAGAAGGTTGGGAGGATAGCTTAATCCAAGGTGTTTAAAATGATTCAACAGGCTAGGAACAGAAAAACTAATGTGATCTGCAAACTTAGGTGGGCAACTCTATATTCCTTTAGCCACGTCATTAATACATACGGCAAAAAGCTGAGATTCTTGGGGGCACTGGGAACATCCCAATCTGGGAATGTTTCCTTTATCCGCACTCTCTGTGTCCTATTTCCCAAACAATTAGTGACCCGGCTTTTCTAAAGCCATTTCAGAATTTCTGGGAAGTTCCACAATTTACCCTCGTTCCGTATTCACCGAGCAAGTTTCAGTTTGGCTGAAGTTCGTGGAGTCACACTGAGTGTCTTCTGCCTTGAGGACACTTGTGTATATTCAAAACAGAGGTCGATAGATTTCTAGATATTAAAAATATCAAGGGACATGAGGATAGCGCAGGAAAATGGCTTTGAGGTAGATGATCAGCCATAACCTAATTGAATGGTGGAGCGGGTTTGAGGGGATGAATGGCCTACTCCTGCTTCTATTTCCTATGTTCCTATGTTCCTGTGTTTACAGCCTGAGCGGGCAGCCCCCTGGGAGGCTGATTGTGATAGGAAAGGAGTACAGATTAATCCTGGTGTAGAAAGATAGAACAATTAATAACATGAGACTGGCAGGAGCTGCCTGACTGGACGGTGGTTTCAGTCGATCCCCTGACACTAATTGCAAAGGAACAGGGTGTTCTCCCAGTGCACTAGCCAGCATTCCTTTCTCAACCAACAAAAATACATTTAACTGGCCATTCATCGCATTGCTATTTCGAGGCTAGGGATGTGCAGAATGTTCCTTCAAAATTTGCCTACAAAATAACCATCACTGAGCTTCAAAGTAATTTAAAATATATGGAGTAGGTTGAGAGGATTCTGACAGAATTGGTGAGGTGTTGTATAAATACAAGGGTCAGTGCTGGGACCACTGTTTTTTCTGTATATATTAATGACTTGGGTTTTGGAATACAGCGTAAAATTTCAAAATTTGCCAATGACACCAAACTCGGGGTGTGACAATCAGTGAGGATGATCTCAAACAACAGCAGTCGGACATGGATAGACGAGCAGAATGGGCAGAGAGTGGAAGATGGAATTTAATACAGGGAAATATGAGGTAATGCATTTTGGCAGAAGGGATGGAGTGGAAAAATGTAGACTTAATGGCACAATTCTAAGAGACCCAGTGCATAGATCTTTGAAGATGGCAGGACATATTGAGAGAATGGTTAGCAAAGCATATGGGGTCATGGGCTTCATAAATAGAGCTATTGAGTACAAAAGCAGGGCAGTTATGTTGGACCTTTATAAAGCTCTGGTTAGGTCACAACTAGAGTACTGCGTCCAGTTCTGGTCACCACACTTTAGGAAGGATGTGAGGGTCCTTGAGAGGGTGCAGAGGAGAGTTACCAGAATGGTTCCAGGGATACAATGGCGTAGTGGTATCATCACTGGACTAGTATTCCAGATTTCCAGTGTAATGCTCCAGGGGCCTGGGTTTGAATCCCATCACAGCAGATAGTGAAATTTGAATTTAATAAAAAATCTGGAATTAAAAAGTCTAATGATGACCATGAAACAATGGTTGTAAAAACCCATCTGGTTCACTAATGTCCTTTAGGGGGAGGAAAGCTGCCATCCTCACCTTACATGCCTACAAGTGACTCCAGACCTACAGCAATGTGGTTGGCTCTTAAATGCCCTCTGAAATGGCCTAGCAAGCCACCTAGTTCTCAAGGGCAATTAGGGATGGGCAATGAATGCTGGCCCAGCCAGCGATCCCTACATCCCATGAATGAATTAAAAAAAAGAGGGATTTTAGCTACCAGTTTAGGTTGGAGAAGCTGGGGTTGTTCTCCTTGGAGCAGGGTAGATTTGATAGAGGTGTGCAAGATTGTGAGAGGCATAGGTAAGGTAGACAAGGAAAAGCTGTTTCCATTGGCTGATGGTACGAGGACATTTAAGGCTTTGGCCAAGAGATGCAGAGGGAATGAGCAGAAGAACTTTTTTACACAGCGAAGAGAATGACCTAGAACTCATTGCCCATGAGGGCGGTTGAAGCAGAGACGATCAATGATTTTAAAAGGAAATTAGATGGGCAATAGAGTGATAGAGTAGGACTGAATGATTGCTCCACAGAGAGCAAGCATGGACTTGATGGACTGAATGGCCTCCTTCGTAATCAGTCTATGATGCTTTGACTCTAAATAAAAGTCTGCCTGTCTCTGAATATGAGGTGGCTGCAGCTACAGAAACTTAATTTCCTATTTTTAGGTTTTCCGATGGAATCTTAATACAAACCATACACTGGGAGATATTTTAATTCTGGACACCGCGAGCATTTTATTTTTGCACTATTTTGAATCACAGCCCGCACAGGACAAGAAAAGAAGTCCTGTCTGTGTAACACAGGTAGTTTCTGTAATGTGCTGACAATCACACAAGATCGTTCTTTGCACTAAGGGCTCTGGGTTCCTGTGGTTACTGCTTCCCCATCCTTCTCACTGACACAGGGATGGGTCTCTCCTGGTTTGGGATACAGACATAGACACTGATGCTTTGTATCTATATTCAGGTGCATGAGAAAGCTGTGAATAAAGCATAGTATCCTAGGCTTTATTACCAGGGGTACAAAGTACAAGAGCGAGGAGGTTATGTTAAACTTGTATAAAACACTGGTTCAGCCTCAACTGGAATATTAGGTCCAGTTCTGGGCACCACACTTTAGGGAGGCATTAGAGAGCGTGCGGAAAAGATTCACGGGAATGGTTCCAAGGATGAGGAACTTCAGTTGCATGGGTAGATTGGAGAAGTTGGGATCGTTTTCCTTGGAGAAGTGAAGGTTGAGAGGAGATTTGATAGAGGTGTTCAACATCATGAGGGATCTGGACAGATGAGGAAAATCTGTCCCCATTGGTGGAAGGTTTGAGAATGAGAGGGCACTAATGTAAGGTAATTAGCAAAAGAAACAATAGAAAGACATTTGTGTGGTTGGGATCAGGAATGCACTGCCTGAGAGTGTAGTGGAGGCAGGTTCAACTGAGGCACTCAAGAGGGAATTGGATTATTATCTGAAAAGGAAAAATGTGCAGGGCTCTGGGTAGAAGGCAGGGGAGTAGCACTAAATAAATTGCTACTTCAGAGAGACAGCACTGACACGACGGGCCGAATGGCCACCTTCGGTGCTGCAACAATTCGGTGATTCTGCGATGGGATATGGGTCTATTTATACTGTTCACCTGAAGGAAGAAAGAAAGATTTGCATTTCTATAGCACCTTTCATGCTGTCAGGATGTTCCAATGAAATAATTTGTGACGTGTAATGTGGGAAATGCAGCAGCCAATTTGTACACAGCAAATTCCCAAAACAGCAATAGCCAGGATATCAGCTCAGCATTCGGGCACACGCCCGATACACCCACGGGTGAAATACCGCGCAATATTTCAGTCAACGGTGCCGCGTGAGAGTTGGCAGTGTGCTCGCCGACAGTTAATAGGCCTTTTAAGGCTCTTAAACAGCTAATTAAGTAGAATTTTTCGCTGCCCGTCTAACCTCACGGTCGGCGGGTGGACCAATAGCCCAGGCGCCCTTTGCGTGTTTTGCGAAACCCCAACCACGGGTGGGGTGAGTTTTGCAACAATGAATAAAAAAAAAAATAAAACTTTTTCAAACTCATTTTTAAGATGTCCCTCGTCGTGTGACTGAGTCACAGGCGGGAACATGTTTATATTAATTGTAGATTCTTCATCTTTCTTTTTAAAATTCTTCAGCTCCCAGAGGCAGCTCCGAGCCTCCAGCGAGTTTTCAGTGATACCCCCCGCCCTGCGCAAACTACAGCACTCGCGCCCCTCCCACTCCTCCCACTCCTCCCACTCCTCCCACTCGCGCCCCTCCCACCCTCCCACTCCTCCCCCCTCCCACTCCTCCCACTCCTCCCACTCCTCCCACTCCCGCTCCTCCCCCCTCCCACTCCTCCCACTCCCGCTCCTCCCCCCTCCCACTCCTCCCCCCTCCCACTCCTCCCACTCCTCCCACTCCTCCCACTCGTGCCCCTCCCACCCTCCCACTCCTCCCCACTCCTCCCACTCCTCCCACTCCTCCCACTCCCGCTCCTCCCCCCTCCCACTCCTCCCACTCCCGCTCCTCCCCCCTCCCACTCCTCCCCCCTCCCACTCCTCCCACTCCTCCCACTCCTCCCACTCCCACTCCTCCCCCCTCCCACTCCTCCCACTCCTCCCACTCCTCCCACTCCTCCCACTCCCGCTCCTCCCCCCTCCCACTCCTCCCACTCCTCCCACCCTCCCACTCCTCCCACTCCTCCCACTCCTCCCACTCCTCCCACCCTCCCACTCCTCCCACTCCTCCCACCCTCCCACCCTCCCACCCTCCCACTCCTCCCACTCCTCCCACCCTCCCACTCCTCCCACTCCTCCCACCCTCCCACTCCTCCCACCCTCCCACTCCTCCCACTCCTCCCCCCTCCCACTCCCGCTCCTCGCACCCCCACCCCAGCAGTGCTGAGTGGCTAACTGGCGGCCCGATTGCGGGCGGCCGCTTCCAGGCCTGCCCGATGAGGGGAAAATCCCGCCCAATGTGTTAATAATCGGATAATCTGTTTTTTGTGATGTTGATTGAGGGATAAATATTGGCTAGGACACTGGCAAGATCTTCCTCCTCTTCCTCCCCTTCCTCTTCTTCGGAATAGTGCCTTGGGATCATTCGCATGCATTTGAGGGGGCAGAGACAACCTGGGTGTAACTTTTCACCTGAAAGAAGGCATCTCTGACAGTGCGGAACTCCCTCAGTACTGCCCCTTCAACAGCGCAGCACTCCCTCAATACTGCCCCTTCAACAGTGCAGCACTCCCTCAATACTGTCCCTTCAACAGTGCAGCACTCCCTCAGTACTGCCCCTTCAACAGCGCAGCACTCCCTCAATACTGTCCCTTCAACAGTGCAGCACTCCCTCAATACTGTCCCTTCAACAGTGCAGCACTCCCTCAGTACTGCCCCTTCAACAGTGCGGCACTCCCTCAGTACTGTCCCTTCAACAGCGCAGCACTCCCCCAATACTGTCCCTTCAACAGTGCAGCACTCCCTCAGTACTGCCCCTTCAACAGTGCAGCACTCCCTCAGTACTGACCCTCCAACAGTGCAACACTCCCTGTACTGACCCTCCAACAGTGCAGCGTTCCCTCAGTACAGCCCCTCAGACAGTGCAGTGTTCCTTCAGTACTGACCATCAGATAGTGCAGCACTGCTGTAGTACTGCACTGGAAGTGTCGACCTATATTATTAGTTCAAACCTCTGGAGTGGTGATTGCACCCAGGATAACGAGGAAGGAAACTATCCAGAAGTAGAAATTAATGGGAGATCAATGAGCAATGGAAGAAGCAGCAAAAAAGACGTATTCTATTTCTGAAACCCCAGTGCTTTCCTGCTTAGTTAGGGTAAGGAGACTGTTTATATTTATGGTATGTGACTGATGTGTTGGGGAAATAGTTTCTGCATTGCATTCTGCTTGTAGCACACTGTCGGATTAGCTGACTGAATTGAAGATTATTGATGTTTGAATTTCCTTGGTTTGCCTATAGGTGAATTTCCTCCACCTCCTCCACCTGTAGAAGGATTGAACCAGATGTCGACATTTCCTGGAGGATTCTCGTCTCCACCATCCTTACTTCCGGAACATTATGAAACAAGTGCAAATTTAGGTGTACAGGTGAGCAGATCCCAGTCTCGGTTTTCTGACAACAAGAGCTTGAATTTATATGGTGCCTTCAACCTAGTCCTAACACACTTCACAAGAGCATTATCAAACAACAATTGACACCTGGGGAGATATTAAAACAGCTTAGTCAAAGGAGTAGGTTTTAAGGAGTGTCTTAAAACAAGAAAAAGAGGTTTAGGGAGGAAATTCCAGAGCTCAGGGCATATATTTTAGCATTGGTGTCAACAATAAAACATGTACTTGTGAATTACCTTTAACATTTATCCCTAGAGCTTGTTGAAAATCATAAGCTATGAGGAGAACACAAAAAGGCTGCAAAGAGATATGGTCGGGTTAAATGAATGGGCAACAAAGTGGGAGATAGTGTTAAATGTGGCGAAATATCAGGTTATTCACTTTGGCAGAATATTTTTTAAAAGGCTTGATTTTCAGAGGGACTTGGGTGTACTCATAGAAGGAACACAGAGAGTTAGCATGTAGACACAGCAAACAATTATGAAGGGAAGTGGCATGTTGGCTCTTATTTCAAAGGGCCTGGAGTACAAGAATAAGCAAGTTGTGTCCTTTGATGAGAGGCTGAAACATTGGGTCAATATTCTCTAGAGTTTAGAAGAATAAGAGGTGATCTCATTGAAACATACAAGATTCTGAAGGGCTTGACAGGTTAGAAACTGAGAGGCTGTTTCCTCTGGCTGGGGAATCGAGAACACGGCAGGGTGGGGGCACAGTCTCAGGATAAAGCGACGATCATTTAGGAGAAGTTTCTTCACTCATAGGGTTGGAATTTTCTATCCCAGAGGCTTCTCTGTGGATTGTCACCGTGACATGGTGGAGAGGCTTGTGCACTCTGATATGAACCTTTGAGTGATGCCATCAGGAGCTCCTTGACCCTGATAGGACCACCCATGGCAACAAGGTCCGGGGAAGCTGCCAGACAAAGTGCGGTCGAGAAAGCTCTCAACAGCAGAACATGTGAAAGGAGACTGTGTGCATCACCAGCTGCAAAGGTGGAAGAAGATGTTGGTCATTGCAATTTGACACACTACTGAAATCTGATCATCAACTCGTGAAGATCTAGTGGACAATGATGGCGTCCCTATAGCTCAGCCATTATCAATATGCCACTGCCATCAGCGCTTATGCTCTGACCCTTGACTCCGATGAAGATCTTGAGGAAAAGCTCTATTCTGATCTTGATGAAGTCCTCACTGCAATCCCAGAAGAAGAAAAAAATCATCCTTCTGGGAGACTTCAATGCCAGGGTTGACCATAACTCCGATGTCTGGAGCAGACCCATTAGGAAAAATGGGTCAGAAAAGCCAGTGCAAACAGTGTCTTCATGCTGATAAAGTGAGCTCAGCACGGCCCCATTATAACAAACGTACTCTTCCAACAGAAGGACAAATACAAAACCACATGGAAGCATCCTAGATCAAAGCACTAGCACCTCGTGGATTGTGTCCTTGTTCAGGTCGAAGTGATGTCTGTACTCCTGCTCCTAATTTGTATGATCATATTGAATGGTGTAGGGGGCTTGCCAGCCCAAATGGTCTACTCCTGTTCCTATTTCTTATGATCTTACTTTAGTCCAATGGAAGGAACAATTTATTTTTTGTTATTCTATTGGTTTGAAGTTTCATTCCAATGCCTGGTTGGGACAATTTGAAGTTAAACAGAAAGGTTTCCTAGTGTTCCCTGGAGAGCATATATTATCAATCCGACTTTGTCAATCACAAGATTGCAGTAATTGGAAATGTTGTTGCTTTAAGCTTGATATCTGAGTGGTTTGAGCTGATGTTCAAGAGGCAATGCAAGAGATCTCAGCTTGTATCTCAGCCCTTTTCTGAGTCCAATTAAGGTGCTCTTAGTGATTGGATACATACTTGTCTCCACACCTCCGAAATTTCCTGTAAGATCTTGTTGCCAAAGATTAGGGGTTACAATGGCCTGGCAGATGGACCATTTCAGCTCAGGGTGTGGAGACGCAGATTGTATTTTCCATTCTACCCCAACCCTCACCCCAATGATTACCACTCACGACTGCCAGAACCGATTGTACCAATGCTTGAAATGAGAACAGGTGGAATTGACAATAGTATGGATGTTGGTTTTACTTTGTTCACATGTGCTTCATTGTACATGATTTATCATCACCTTGTTCATTGAAGTCCCATATGACATAGAACACATTTAACAGCACAACAAAGAAAGATGTACACACTTAGTAACTCAGTAGTGTAAGTGTCAACAGTCTGCAATTCAAATATTACGATAGGGGTGAAATTGGTCATGGCGATGGGGGAGGGAGGGTGTGGGGGCAGGGACACGAATCTGGTAGTGAATCAATCCCTCCCTCCTTATTACATAAAATTATGTTCTGCATGAGCTTCCTCCCTTCTTACTCCATCAACATATCCCTCTATACCTTTCTCCCTCAGGTGTTTATCCAGTTTCCCTTTAAATGCATCAACACTATCCACCTCAACCACTCTCTATGATAGCAAGTTCCACTTTCTCACCATGATCTGAATTTCCTATTGGATTTATTAGTGACTCTCTTGTCCTTTCTAGCCCTTACCACTGGCCTCAATCACAAGTGCAAACATTTTCTCCACGTATACCTGATAGAATACATTCATAATTGTTTTAATTTATTGTTTCTCGGTATGTTGAAGTCCCGTCTTCACATTGAGGATACCCTCCATCGTGTTGTGTGGCACCACCACCGTGCTAAATGGGATAGATTTTGAACAGACCTCACAACTCAAGACTGGGCAATCATGAGGTGCTGTGGGCCATCAGCAGAATTGCACTCGAACACAATCTGTGACTTTATGGCCCGGCATATCCCCCACTCTACCATTACCATCAAGCCAGGGGATCAACCCTGGTTCAATGAAGAGTGCAGGAGAGCATGCCAGGAGCAGCACCAGGCATACCTAATAATGAGGTGTCAACCTGGTGAAGCTATAACACAGGACTACTTGCATGGCAAATAGCATAAGCAGCAAGTGATAGGCGGAGCTAAGCGATCTCACAACCAACGGATCAGATCTAAGCTCTGCAGTCCTGCCACATCCAGTCGTGGATGGTGGTGGACAATTAAACAACTCACTGGAGGAGGGGGCTCCACAAATATTCCCAACCTCAATGATGGGGGAGCCCAGCACATCAGTGCCAAAGATAAGGCTGAAGCATTTACTACAATCTTCAGCTAGAAGTGCTGAGTGAATGATCCATCTCAGCCTCCTCCGGAGGTCCCCAGCATCACAGATGCCAGTCTTCAGCTGATTCAATTCACTCCACATGATATCAAGAAATGGCTGAAGGCACTGGATACTGCAAAGGCTATGGGCCCTGACAATATTCCGGCAATAGTACTGAAGACTTGCGCTCCAGAACTTGCCGCATCCTTAGCCAAGCTGTTCCAGTACAGCTACAACACTGGCATCTATCCGGCTATGTGGAAAATTGCCCAGGTATATCCTGTCCACAAAAAGCAGGACAAATCCAACCCAGCCAATTACCGCCCCATCAGTCTACTCTCGATCATCAGTAAAGTAATGCAAGGGGTCATCAACAGTGCTATCAAGCGGCACTTGCTTAGCAAAAACCTGCTCACTGATGCCCAGTTTGGATTCCGCCAGGGCCACTCAGCTCCTGACCTCATTACAGCCTTGGTTCAAACATGGACAAAAGAGCTGAACTCCCGAGGTGAGGTGAGAGTGACTGCCCTTGACATCAAGGCCATACCTGACCGAGTGTGGCATCAAGGAGCCCTAGCAAAACTAGAGTCAATGGGAATCAGGGGACAGCTCTCCACTGGTTGGAGTCATACCTAGCACAAAGAAAGATGGTTGTGGTTGTTGAAGGTCAATCATCTCAGCTCCAGGACATCACTGCAGGAGTTCCTCAGGGTAGTGTCCTCGGCCCAACCGTCTTTAGCTGCTTCGTCAATGACCTTCCTTCCATCATAAGGTCAGAAGTGGGGATGTTTACTGATGATTGCACAATGTTCAGCATCATTCATGACTCCTCAGGTACTGAAGCAGTCCATGTCCAAATGCAGCAAGACCTGGACAATATCCCAGCTTGGGCTGACAAGTGGCAAGTAACATTCGCGCCACACAAGTGTCAGGCAATGATCATCTCCAACAAGAGAGAATCCAACCATCGCCCCTTGATGTTCGATGGCATTACCATCGCTGAATCCCCCACTATCAACATCCGGGGGTTACCATTGACCAGAAACTTAACTGGACTAGTCATATAAATACTGTGGCTACAAGAGCAGGTCAGAGGCTAGGAATCGTGCGACGAATAACTCGCCTCTTGACTCCCCAAAGCCTGTCCAACAAGGCACAAGTCAAGAGTGTGATGGAATATTCCCCACTTGCCTGATTAAGTGCAGCTCCAACAACACTCAAGAAGTTTGGCACCATCCAGGACAAAGCAGTCCGCTTGATTGGCACCACATCCACAAACATTCACTCTCTCCAACTCTGATGCACAGTAGCAGCAGTGTATACCATCTACAATGGTATCCACTGCAGGTATTCGCCAAGGCTCCTTGGACAGCAGCTTCCAAACCCACAACCACTACCATCTAGAAGGACAAGGGCAGCAAATAGATGGGAACACCACCACCTGGAATTTCCCCTCCAAGTCACTCACCATCCTGACTTGAAAATACATCGCAGTTCCTTCACTGTCTCTGGGTCAAAATCCTGGAACACCCTCCCTATCAGCACTGTGGGTGTACCTACGCCACATGGACTGCAGCGGTTCAAGAAGGCAGCTCACCACCACCTTCTCAAGGGCAACTAGAGATGGAAAATAAATGCTGGTCCAGCCAGTGACACCCACATCCAGTGGATGAATAAAAAAAAAGTGTGGTGATGAGCCATCTTCTTGAACCGCTGCAGTCCATGTAGTGTAGGTACACCCACAGTGCTGTTAGGGAGGGAGTTCCAGGATTTTGACCCAGTGACTGAAGGAAAGGCGATATATTTCCTAGTCAAGATGGTGAGTGACTTGGAGGGAACTTCCAGATTGTGGTGTTCCCATGTGTCTGCTGCCCTTGTCCTTCTAGGTAATATTGGTTGTGGGTTTGGAAGATGTTGATAAAGGAGCCCTGGTGAGTTTCACACGGGTGAAGCAGGCATGTCTTTTCAGGTGCTGCCGTCCTTCAGATGTATCATTCAACCAAAACCCTTCTTGCACCTTTGAGATGTGACATTAGAGCAAGAACTGTCTGTGATCCTTCAACTGGGACTTGAGAACTTAGAGGGCTCGCGTTGCCCAAGATCTTCTCTACAAATCAAATGATGGTTTCAAAGGATTCCTTGGATATTGGTTTCAGCTGGAGTTCAGAAGATGGAGAGTCTCGACTGGTCCAGCTGCCCTTACCAGGCATGTAAAGGTCAAGAAGGCTAACTCCTCCGAACGCAATTTTTGGGGGAGTGGTGAAGGGAGCAGAGGGAGGGGGCAGGCTGATCTGAGCTTGACTGGTAATGGCTACGGCTTCTGGTAGTTTCATTTTATTTCCTCAAAAGTAAAATAGCAGAGAAGCGCAGTTAGGATTGGCGATCTCCCAATAGCGCAGTTTACCCTCACACACTGGAACATAGTTAGTTTCAGACAAGCATCCTTTCAGGTTGAGAAGGACAACATAATAAGTTGAAACTCTTGAGTTTGCCAAAGTTGCAGAGTTTTGAGTGTGCGCAGGGGTTGTTTGGTTTGGCATTTCAGAGGTAATATGGCCTGAAATAGTTTGAAAAGTTGTATTTTGACTTCTCTGTTTACACACCTGGTCGTCATTTGTGAGTTTGTCTGCTGGTTTATGCTGACCGATTCATAGAATGATACAGCTCTGAACCAGGCCATCATTCCTCTACTGGCTCTTGGATAGAGCTGTCCACTTCTCTTCCTCATGCCCCCACAAACTTTTTTCTTTTCAACAACAGCAACATATGTTTATGAAGCACCTTTAACATAATGAACCGTCACAAGGTGCTTCACAGGAGTGATGTAAAACAAAATTTGATACCGAGCCACATAAGGAGATATTGGGTCAGCTGATCAAAAGCTTGGTCAAAGAGGTCGGTCTTAAGGAGGAAAGTGAGGCAGAGAGGTGTAGGGAGACCATCCTAGAGCTTGAGACCCAGGCAATTGAAGGCATGGCCACCAATCGTGTAGTAATTAAGATCAGAGATGCTCAAGAGGCCAGAATTAGAGCATAGATGCCTCGGAGGTTTGTGGGATTAGAGGAGGTTATGGAGATCGGGAATGATGAAGGCATGGAGGGATTTGAAAACAAGGATGAGAATTTTAAATTGAAGATATTGTTTGACCGGGACCCAAAGTGTTTGTCTAATTTCCTTTTAAAAACTATTATTGAATCTGCTTCCAACACCCTTTCATGCAACCCATTCCAAATAACTCTGTAAAAAACATTCTCCATATCTCCCTCCTGCTGTTTTTGCCAGTTACCTTAAATCTGTTTCCTCTGGTTACTGACTCTTCTGCCAGTGGAAACAGTTCATCCCCCTCTCATCCATCAAATTCCTTCATGATTTTCAAAGCTTCAAATCGCTTCTTAACCTTCTCTGGTCTCAGGAGAACATGGGGTACGCTAGCATTGTGGCTGTATTACAAGACAAGTGATCCAAACGTCTGGATTAATGATCTGGAGATATAAATTCAAATGCTACCACCACAATTGGGGAACCTGAATTCAGTTATTTAATTAAATCTTGAAGAAGAAGCTAGCCATGAATCACTTGGTAACACTCCTGTCTCTGAGGCAGAAGGTTATAGATTCAATTCCTGCACTAGGACTTGAGCCCAAAGAATCCAGTTTGACACTCTGGTGCAGTACTGAGGATGTGCACTGTCTTTTGGGTGAGATATTAAACCAAGGCCATGTCTATTCCTCCAGCCAAATGTAAACGGTCCTGTGGCACTATTTTGAAGAAGAGCAGTGGTGTAATCCCTGGTTTGCTGATCAATATTTACCCCTCAATCAACATTACAAAGATAGGTTATCAGGTCATTTTCATGTTGCTCTTTGGGGGAACTTGCTGTACACAGATTGGCTAATGAATTTCCTATATTACAACATTAACAAAATATCAAGAAGTACTTCTTGTCTGTAAAGCACTTTGGGACATTCTGTTGTTATGAAAGACACCACATAAATGGAAGTCTTTCTTCTTTGTTCATCAGTAAAGTTGACCATGGAAACTACAGATTGTCGTAAAAACCCCTTCAAGTTCAATTATGCCTTTTAAAAAAGGAAATGTGATTGACTCAGCTACACGTAAGCCATTTACTTGTATCCAGAGGCAGCTTGCCACTACCTTCTTAAAGGAAATTAGGGATAGACAATCACTGCTGGCCTTGCCAGTGACACCCACATCACTGGAATGAGTAAGGAAAGGAAAGGAAGAACAAGCCCAGCTTCTCCAGTCTCTCCACATAACTGAAGCCCCTCATCCCTGCTGCCATTCTTGGTGGGGTCATTGAATATTTTTAAGGTAGAGGTAGATAGATTCTTATTAGGCAAGGGAATCAAAGGCTATCAAGCATTGATGGGAATGTGAAAATCGAAACACATGAAGATCAGCCACAATCTTATTGAATGGCGGAGCAGGCTTGAGGGGCCGAATAGTCTTCTCCTGTTCCTATTTCTTATGTGCTTAAATTCCCTGTGCCCAGAATTAGACATTATTCCAGCTGAGGCTTAACCAATGGTTTATAAAGGTTCAGCATAACTTCCTGGCTTTTGTACTCTATTCCTCTATTAATAAAGGCAAGGATCCCACCCTTTTTAACAGTCTTTATTTTCTATGTTTAAAAAGCAAAGAAAGCTGGGTTTGATGGTCTCCAATCTAAAGCAGACCTCCATGAGTCAGAACCTTGTGCCATGGTCTGTTTCTGGCTCGAAAGGCAGAAACTGTAAGTTTGCAAAAAGCCCTCAGATGTACTGCTGTTGGTCTGGGATCCAGTAATGCAAGAACTGAAATCAGAGCGCATTATTCTTTATTTTAAATTCCTTGAATGTTTGGAACCCTGAGGAGAGGGCTGGGGGTGTTTTTGTGAATTCCAAGGATAGTTATTTTGAGAAATCTTCGAGTCATTGAAGGTAGATTTACTACCAACAACCAATCTTATTTAACTGTACATTTTACATTCTTGTGAAGAAGTTTCTTTGTCATAGCAACAAAACGTGGAGCAGGAAGTCTGTCACTGACCTGGGAGAATTTGTCATTCTGTGCGATGCGTTACAATCTGCTTATAAAATACATTCACGTATCTCAAAAGTATGGTGAGTTGAACAAATGCAGTTAAATTTGGCACTGGTCAGTTTGTTTTAGGTGTAGAACTATCTATTAGATATTAGTAACAGTGAGTGGTTTAAGGATTTCAAATACATTGCATTTTTAGTTGACATAACATTATGTGATTGGCTAACCGCAATGGGATAGGACCTAATGGTATGTGACAGCTCCAAACAGGTATTATGGCTGAGAGAGAGGCCATTCTGGGTGGGTATGGAAATCAGGCAGAAGCACGGTGATATAATTAAAGAAATTAGCAAGAAAGGGAGGAGGTTCTAAGTGGTCTGGCAGGTTTAAAAGTAGATAAATCTCCAGGCCCGGATGAAATATATCCCAGGCTGTTGAGTGAGGCAAGGGAGGAGATAGCAGGGGTGCTGGCAATAATTTTCAATATCTCTCTGGCCACAGGAGAGATGCCAGAGGACTGGAGGACAGCCAATGTGGTACCATTATTCAAGAAGGGAGGAAGGGATAAACTAGTGAACTACAGGCCAGTCAGTCTAACCTCAGTGTTGGGGAAACTATTGGACGCAATTCTGAGGGACAGAATTAATCCGCACTTGGAGAGGCAGGGATTAATCAAGGACAGTCAGCATGGTTTTGTTTACGGGAGGTCATGTCTGACCAATTTGACTGAATTTTTCGAAGAGGTGACCAGGTGTGTAGATGAGGGCAATGCATTTGACGTAGTCTACTTGGACTTCAGCAAGGCTTTTGATAAGGTCCCGCATGGGAGACTGATAATGAAGGTAAGAGCCCATGGGATCCAAGGCAATTTGGCAAATTGGATTCAGAATTGGCTGAGTGGCAGGAAGCAGAGGGTGATGGTTGAGGGATGGTTTTGTGACTGGATGCCTGTGTCCAGTGGGGTTCCACAGGGATCGGTGTTGGGTCCCTTGTTGTTTGTGGTATATATAAACAATTTAGACTTGAATGCAGGAGGGTTGATCAGTAAGTTCGCGGATGACACGGAAATTGGTGGGGTGGTAAATAGTGAGGAGGATAGCCTTAGATTACAGGAGGATATAGACGGGCTGGTCAGATGGGCTGATCAATGGCAAATAGAATTTAATCTGGATAAGTGTGAGGTGATGCACTTGGGCAGGGGACATGATTGAGGTGTACAAAAATTATGAGGGGCATAGATAGGGTAGACAGGAAGGAACTTTTTCCCCTTGGTGGAGGGATCAATAACCTGGGGGCATAGATTTAAGGTAAGGGGCAGGAGGTTTAGAAGGGATGTGAGGAATTTTTTCACCCAGACGGTGGTGGGAATCTGGAACTCACTGCCTGAAAGGGTGGTAGAGGCAGAAACCCTCATAACATTTAAGAAGTATTTGGTTGTGCACTTGCTATTCCATGGTATACAAGGCTATGGGCCTAGTGCTGGAAAATGGGATTTGAATAGTTAGGTACTTGTTTGACCGGCGCAGACTCGATGGGCCAAAGGGCCTTTTTCTGTGCTGTAGACCCCTATGACTGTATGGCATTCTGCCCATAGTGTCTGTGCTTGCTCTTTGAAAGAGCTATTCATTTACTGCCAATCAACTCCCCCTCCCCCGCCATCCACAACTTGTTCTTACCCCATAACTCCACAATTTTTTTCTTTTGCGGATTATAGGACAAATTCCCAGGTTTGTCATTTCAAAAGATCTTACTGTGCTGTGTTGGAAAACATGTGGAAAATACATACCTGAGAGGCCTGGATTAATCAGCCTTCACATTGGCAGCAGAATATCAAGGGTGAAGGAGGATCCTATTTATTAGTCCCTGGCTGGATGCACTCAGGATGTGTATTTATCTTACTACAACAACAACAACTTATATTTATATAGTACCTTTAATGTAATAAATCATCCCATGGCACTTTCCAGAAACATTATGCAACAAAATATGACACTGAACCACATCCAACGATATTAGCTCGGGCGACCAGAAGCTTGTTGAACAGAGTGATTTTTAGGAGTGACTTAAAGGAGGAAAGTGAGATAGGGAGGTGGTGGGGTGTAGGAAGGGAATTCCAGAGGTTGGGATGTAGGGAACCGAAGGCAAGGCCACCAATGGTGGAGCAACTAAAATCGATGATGCTCAAGGGGCCAGATGGGCACAGATGCCTTGGAGGGTTATGGGTCTTGATGAGGTCACAGAAATAGAGAGGGGCGAGAACTTGGAGGGATTTGAAAACAAGGATGAGAATTTTAAAACCAAGATGTTGTTTGACTGGAATCCAGCGTAGGTCAGCGAGTGCTGGGGTGATTAGGGAATGGGATTTGCTGCAAGTTAAGACAAGGGCAGCAGAGTTTTGTATGACCTCAATTTTAAGGTGGGTAGAATGTGGGATACCGTCTTGGAGCAAGTAAATTGATGGGGGATTGGGTCTTGGGCAGTTGAGAGCAGGTGTAAGAATTCTTTTAGTAGATCTGGATGGCCTCATTATGCATGTTTAACTGAGAGCCCAGGCCCATAACAGGATTATCTCAGTGAAGGGTTCTGTTTAGACAACTAGAGAGAACTGTTGGCTTTGTTCAATTGACACCTTTAAGTGGTTATATTAAGTTATGCTGCCTGTGATCTCTTTTATCAATACCTCAATGTTTATTTGCGCAAAATTAAGAGGTGTGAATGTTTGAAGCTTCTCTTAATCATACTTTAATGGTGTGTCTGATTGAAACATTTATAGGTCTGTAGGACCATCAGTTTTTCTTTCAAAAAAAATTTGTGAATGAGTGTTTTGTTCTCTCTGAGTTGTTCCAAACATGCCAACATGGCTGATTGGTTCTGTATGCAGTGTATTTTGGGTGAATGGGCATGGAAGGGCTATGAGCTGGCATGGAGGGTACAAAGGTCCATTGGGGACGGGTGGAGGGCTTGAGTTGGCATGGAGGAGATGGAGGTGACGTGGGGAGTGGATGGGGTGACAGGCAGTGAGGGGTGAGGGCCAGAAGCCCTAACAGCCATAAGTACAACTAAGATGAAGTCCCAGAGAACCGAGCTGGTCCTTCTAACTAGCCCACATCGGCGCTTGGCCAGCCTATGGCCACCTGCACTTTGCTTTTGGGGTCAGCAGGCCTGACTCCATCCCACAGCTATCCCCCCAGAGTGAAAATCACAACCTTCAGGGATCTTCCCAACGACACAGGCCTGGCAAGCTACCCACCTCGGCAATGAAAATCCAGGTCTTGCTGAGAGTTAGAAGACTGGCAGCAGGTTTATGGAGTACTTTTGAATTGCAGCTACTATTGTAATTTAGGAAATATGGCAGCCACTGTCTGCACAGCAAGATCCCACGGAAATAACGTGTTAATGGCCAGATAATTTGCTTTAGTTATGGTGATAGAGGATAAGTATCGGCCTACACAATTTGGAGAATTGCCATGCTGTTCTTCAAACAGTGAAGTGGCATCAGTTACACCCTTCTGAGAGAACACACAAGGCCTTGGTTTACCACCTCACCTCATCTGAAAGAAAGAAGGCGCCTTTCACAACGCTCCCTTGGTATTGCTCAGTGAGTGTCGGAGCTCGAGTCTCTAGAGTCGGGCTTAGATCCACATCTTCCAACTCAGAGGTGAGAGTACTGCCCGGATGTTACCCTGGCTGACACTCCAATGTAAGATGCAATGATGGTCAGGATTTTCTGGGCGGTTTTACGGCGATGGGGTGGGGGGACATGTAAAATATAATGAGCAGCTAGCCCACTGCCTTCCCCCCCACCTCCAAGCTGCCCCCACATAATGCAGTAGATGGGTGGGCCCGAAATTGGAAGTCCACCTGCCGTTTTTAAAAAGATAGTTTATGGGTAATTTAGCTTGTGAATAATCCAGTTGATCTTGCTGCCCATGCCATAATATGGTTGGTGTGGGCAGGTAGGTGGGAGTGGGTAGATACATTTTTAACCCAACTGGTTAGAAGATGGGAAGGAATTGGGGTACCTCCTTTTGGAGAGTGTCGTGTGCACATTGGGGGCACACCACCCCCCCCACAAAATATTACCTCCCCAAGATGTTAGCCCCACCCCCCTTTGTTCCACCCCACCTGGCCTCCAAAATCCACCGCGCCACCCCCCTCACCTCACTTCCTAGGGTGTCTGACCGCTTCCTGTTTTAAAAGCCCAGGGCTTACCTCAGTCCGGACGCCATTGCTCCTCTCCATGAGCCCGCTTGCAGGCCCAGCAATGCCCACCACTGATTCCTTGTGCCAATCAGATTGTTCAACAGCTCTCCGGGAGTGGCGGTCTGACCCTCACCTGCTTAAGGCCTACACGAGCGTGTTATTGCTCTGCGGACTGGCTTGCTGACCATCGGTCAGCGCAGCACCGACTTTCCTTCCGGAGAGAGGGGATGGCATGGGGAGCAATGAGACCCCATAAAGCTCAGCCTAACAAGTCATCCCAGTGTCTTTGCTCATTGCCTGCCCAGAGTTGTCAATGTTGACAAAGACCAAATGCGAAGCCTGGTGAGTGGACTGGTGAGTGGATTGGGTTATAGTACAGAACATGAGACTGCAGCACACCCGATTCAGCAAGGATTGCAAACTCTCAGGAATTAACAGCACCATTTGAAATGTCTCTCTAAGAGTTTTTTGGCTAATGTTTGATGTTGTAATCACCCAACTTCAGTGTGTGTGGCAGGGGACTGGCAAAAAGAACAGTCTGTCTTGCGTAAGAGTGTCTATCTAGCCAGAGTGCAATTAATCAAAAGCAACGACCTTCAGAAGGCAGGGTTGTGTGGTTAAAAACAGTTTCTAACACTTGGCTCACTGTCAGTGCCCTTACGAGCTTACGTTTCAGAGGGTTGATTAGAAAACCTCATTCACTGAACAGTCACAGAGCCATTGTGGGGTCATAACAGATGCTGCTAGATTGGAAAACACAACACCTTTGGAAATCCTGAATCAAACATGTGAATGGATAGTTTGAGTTGAACAGGTTGACTTGTGCCCAGATGTACGCAGAGTGTTTCATTTAAACAGGTCCCCCTGTAAAATCAATTGTAGAATAATTTGACTTTAATAATCAACATTGCTGTTGGTGTGGCAACCCTTAGGTACTGCCACATTCAACAATACTTTTTCCACTTAGATCTGAAAAAAACAAGCAGAGAATGTTTTGGTACAGAAGCAAGTCATGTCTAACCTCACTCTCCCCCTCACTCCCACACCCTTTAATATCCCACCCAGTCTAATCTCACTCTCCCCCTCACTCCCCGCACCCTTTAATATCCCACCCAGTCTAAACCCGCTCTCCCCCTCACTCCCCGCACCCTTTAATATCCCACCCAGTCTAATCCCACTCTCCCCCTCAGTCCCCGCACCCTTTAATATCCCACTCAGTCTAATCCCACTCTCCCCCTCACTCCCCACACCCTTTAATATCCCACCCAGTCTAATCCTACTCTACCCCTCACTCCCCGCAGCCTTTAATATCCCACCCAGTCTAATCCCGCTCTCCCCCTCACTCCCCACACCCTTTAATATCCCACCCAGTCTAATCCCACTCTCCCCCTCACTCCCCACACCCTTTAATACCCCACCCAGTCTAATCCCGCTCTCCCCCTCACTCCCCACACCCTTTAATATCCCATCCAGTCTAATCCCCCTCACTCCCCACACCCTTTAATATCCCACCCAGTCTAATCCCACTCTCCCCCTCACTCCCCACACCCTTTAATACCCCACCCAGTCTAATCCCGCTCTCCCCCTCACTCCCCACACCCTTTAATATCCCACCCAGTCTAATCCCGCTCTCCCCCTCACTCCCCACACCCTTTAATATCCCATCCAGTCTAATCCCCCTCACTCCCCACACCCTTTAATATCCCACCCAGTCTAATCCCACTCTCCCCCTCACTCCCCACACCCTTTAATACCCCACCCAGTCTAATCCCGTTCTCCTCCTCACTCCCCACACCCTTTAATATCCCATCCAGTCTAATCCCACTCTCTCCCTCACTCCCCACACCCTTTAATATCCCATCCAGTCTAACCCCAAGATCCCACCATGACAAAATAGTCAGAAATCTTGAAATTTGATATATTAAGTGATATGTGTAAATGGTTAATTCTAAGTGTGCGATGATAGCTGTAGAACAGGAGACAGATACAGATGAGAGAAAGGCAATCCAAGGACTCAGGCTTATGTCTTTGCTCAGTGGTACACCCTCCCATATCCACAGTACGACTGAAATGTGAGGAGTGCACACTACTCCATGGGTCACAACTTATATTTAAATAATTTCTCCAACTAGCTATACGGCCAAACATGTGCTTTACTTATGAATCTCCGTTTGACCCCTCAATGTCCAGGTTTCTTTATAAAAGTATAATAATTACTCTTTCTAAATACCCTAACACACACACACACACCAAAAAATAAGATAAAATAGAGGAATTCTGCCAAAAAGTTAAAAGTCAATGGTTCATGGGAAAAGGATAAATGGTGGAATCCTTGAAATGGTGTCCGGGTTATACAATTGGTCTCTCAGCGCTGGTCTGGGAAACAATCGATAACTCTTGCACTGCTTTTCAGATGGACTTTACAGTAAAACTTGCAGTCAGTTGGCTTCAGAATGTCCAGCAACTTCGCAGCAAATTCCATTCACTTTTTGCTCGCCTGAGATGCCCACATCCTGTGAAACAATAAAGCAAAAAAACGGCCCTGAGCTTCAGGAGCTGTTGTCTTCTTTATCCAAGTAGTTGATCCTTCTTGTTTTCCAGAACCAGCTGACCAGTTTTTAAACACCGTTTTCCAGGCATGGTGTTTTTCAAAGCCATAAACCACCATGAGACCCTTTTGTAAACAGTCCACCGGAGTCAAGAGGTTTTCAGCTTCTTGACACCCTGGTTCACCCCTCCATGATCCCCAACACCTCATCCCCTTCCCACGGCACCTTCCCATGTAATCGCAGAAGGTGTTACACCTGCCCCTTTACCTCCTCCCTCCTCACCCTCCAAGGCCCCAAACACTCCTTTCTCGCTTGCACCTCCTTCAATTTAGTCTGCTGTATTCACTGCACCCAATGCGGTCTCCTCTACACTGGGGAGACTAAACACCTTTGCTCAGTCCACCAGCATGACCCAGACCTCCCTGTCGCTTGCCATTTCAACACACCACCCTGCTCTCATGACCACATGTCCGTCCTTGGCCTGCTGCAATGTTCCAGTGAAGCTCAACGCAAACTGGAGGAACAGCACCTCATCTTCCAACTAGGCACTTTACAGCCTTCCAGACTTAACACTGAGTTCAACAACTTCAGACCTCCATCCTCAACCCCCTTTTTTAATCCTATTTTTTTTTTATATTTTACTTTTTATTTTCATTATTTATTTATTTTTATCCATTTTTCCCAACCACCAGCCCCCACCCCTCACAGAGCCTCCTGTCACTGGTTTCTATGCTGTGCTTTCACAGGGCGCTGACCTTGCTCTGCTATTAACATTCTGCTATCCTTATGCCACTACCAACACCTTCTTTAGTCTTTAGCACTGCCATTAACCCTCCCTTTGTCCTGTGTCCATGACATCTTTGTCAATCTCTCCTTAGCTCCCACCTATCCCTGACCTTCTATCCAGCTTCACCTGCTCCACCCTCTTACACAGTATAAAATCCATCACATTTCTACTTCTCTTTAGCTCTGAAGAAGAGCCATACTGACTCAAACATTAATTCTGTTTCTCTCTCCACAAATGCTGTCAGACCTGTTGAGTTTTTCCTGCATTTTTTGTTTTTATTTCTGTCTAAATGTGTGCCCATCTCAGGGTGTTGGCTGACAGACTTTACAGGGCTTTGGGTTCATCTACAATATTTCAATTACCTCTACTGAGAATGATAATATCTTTAAGGACGATGCGCTTTACAATGCATAGAAGGGAGGGTTAGCTGAGGCTGTAAATTCAGTCATGTCCCACAGAGTGGCGAGGACAACACTGGACACTAACATGAACCTTCAATAAAGAGTGAACACAAAAACACAACATTGTTTTGACCACAATGAAGGGAATTCCCTAACTCCCCTGCAATTATTAATGTGTGCAGCTATGAGGCGTGCCAGTACATTTAGCTAATCTCAACCATTAACAATCGTACACACGAGTGAAGTGAAACCAACGTAACATGAAATATTTACAAGTGAAATTTAATTTTGAGAAACACCAATGCCACCTTTGTGCACTCAACATGTTTCATGTTAATGACAGTGGAGTTAGGCAGGAAAGATTCGGCTGTGATGAAGAACATCCCGATTTGTCCAGGAAGCTCTTTTATAGCCTATACCTGCTGCATTGCCAGCAGACGGTGAGTTTTGCCACTGAGAAGCTCCCCCTGCTCCGGAACTGCATGTGTTCCTCACGCACATGCCGGCATTTTAAATTTTAATTGGTATCACATGGGAACCAGCAAAAAGCAGGAGAACAGAAGTGGCGCCCAGTTCCTGTTCTGCCCTCAGGAATGGCAGGTCATGATTAAAATTCTGCTCAGTGAATCTAAATTGTTAACTTTCTGTTTTTCGATCTTGATCATAGAATTATAGAATGTTTCCAGCGCAGGAGGCCATTCAGCCCGTCGAGCCCATGCCTGCTTTCTGCAATTTTGCTAGTGCCACTCCACTATACTCTCAGGTAGAACATTCCAGACCCTAACCACTTGCTGGATTAAAAAGTTTCTCTCTCATCCAACTTACCACTTTTCCTTGGATCTCATGAGCTTTTAATTTCACTGCTGAGTCTGCCATGTGGGACCCTGTCAAAAGCAGTGTTAAAATCCATATAGATACCTCGAGCGCATAACCCACATCAACCCTCCTTGTTACGTCCTCAAAACATTCAATCAATTTAGTCAGATATGACCTTCCCATAACAAATCCATATTTACTGGTGATTTATCTGTGCCTTTCTAAATGATGATTTATACTGCCCCTCAGACTTTTTTCCCCAATAATTTGCCCACCACCAAACTAGGCTGACTGGCCTATAATTGCTTGGTCTATCCCTTTCTCCCTTTTTAAACAATGCTACAACGCTAACTGTCCTCCAGTCCTCTGGCACAACACCTAAAACCAGAGAGAATTGGAAAATGATGGTCAGAACTTCCACTATTTCCTCCTTTGCTTCTCTTATCAGCTTGGGATATATTTCATCCTGGCCTGGTGATTTATTTACTTTCAAAGATACTAAACTCCTTAATAGTTTCAATCTATGTTTATCACCTCCAATGTTTCACATTTTCCCTCAGTAACTACAATGTCTACACCACTCCCCTCATTCATTGAGACATGCATATACATCTTCCAATCTCCACACATAGGTTGGCTTTGAGGTCACTGATAAGCCTGACGCTCCTTAGTTATGGGAGTGAGTCACAGGCTGGAATCTAACTGAGAGGTTTGGGTGATTTGAATGAGCTCTTTAAATGTGATACAAGTGTTCAATTCAGCAACTGGTACAATGAAAAGGACTCTGAGTCAGGTTCCCTGGTGCTGAAGGCTGTGTGAGAGAAGCTGAGTGGCTGAGGGAAGGATTGTGTAACTTCAGATCCATTAAAGGTTTGAGTGAAGCTTCTTGTGAGAGTGAGCAGAGATATCCTGGGATTAGCTAACTGATCTCAGGTGGTCATCATCCTCCATCCCTCAGTGTAAGGAAGATGTCTACTCAGGTCTATGAGTTTCCACCGTGGCTCTTCTTGTGACTGGACAGGCCAATTCCTGAACCACAGATCTTTGGGCACATGAGGCAGGGCATCCCATAAGGTGATGGGATCCGGAATGCAGGACTCTCCACCCCAGAGGGCTAAGGAGGCTCAGTCACTGAGTATATTCAAGACAGAGATCGATAGATTTCTAGTTATTAAAGGTATCAAGAGAAATGGGGATAATGCAGGAAAGTGGCTTTGAGGTGGAAGATCAGCCTTGGTCTAGTTGATTGGTGGAGTAGGCTCGAGGGGGCTGAATGGCCTACCCTTGCTCCTGTTCACTATCTTCCTATGTTCCTATCTCACCTCTGGTTTTCTTTTCAATTGCCTTAAATCAGTGTCCTCCAGCTGAGGATATGATGTCCACTGATGTCCTTCATCAATGGGAGCTGTATCTTCTCTGTCCAGGTGCCTCATGATTTTGCTCACTGGATAAACTGTGGTCTTTGCTGTGGTTTCAACAAACGTTTTTCGATTTTTTGAGAATTGCCTTGTACTCAGCCTCAGATAACCCCTGGGATCAGAGTGCACCTGGAAACATTCACTGAATGATCAATGCACTGCTGCTGCATGGATACAGCTGTTGCCTTTCCAAGTAACTGTCAGTCTACCCAAGGAGCATTTGATAAGTGTCTGGGAGACTTTGGGAGAATGTGCAATATGAAGACCTCCCACTGCCCCTTTCATCTCAGTCCTAAATGACCTGCCCCAGACACTGTGTTCCCTGCTTCTAGAAGCATCCTTTCTGCATCTATCCTGTCTAGCCTTTTAAGAATTTTATAAGCTTTAATGAGATCACCTCTCATTTTTCCAAACTCTAGAGAATGCAGGCCCAGTCTCCTCAATCTCTCTTTATGGGACAATCCCATCATCCCAGGGATCAGTCTGTTGGACCTCCATTGCACTCCCTCTATGCCAAGTGTATCCTTCCTTAGGTAAGGAAACCAAAACTGTACACAATACCCAGGTGCGATCTAACCAAGGTTCTACACGACTGCAACAAGACATCTTTACCCCTGTACTCAAATCCCCTTGCGATGAAAGCCAACATACCATTTGCCTTCCTGTTTGCTTGCTGCACCTGCATGTTAGCTTTTAGTGACTCATGAACAAGGACACCCAGGTCCCTTTTGACATTAACATTTCCCAACCTCTCACCATTTAAGAAATTAATCTGAACCTCCGTTCCTCCTATAAAAGTGAATAACTCACACTTATCCACATTATATTCCTTCTGCCATGTTCTTGCCCACTCACTAAGCCTGTCCAAATCCCCTTGAAACCTCTTTACATCACAACTGAGATTCCCAGCTAGTTTAGTGTCATCAGCAAACTTGGAAATACTACATTTAGTCCCCACTTCCAAATCATTGATATAGATTGTGAATAACTGGAGCCCCAGCACTGATCCTTGTGGTACCTCGCTAGACACAGCTTGCCATCCTGAGAATGACCCATTTACCCCTACTCTCTGTTTTCTGTCCATTAGGCAATCCTCAACCCATGCGAGTATATTACCCCCAATCCTGTGAGCTTTAATTTTGTTTACTAACCCTCTGTGTGGGATCTTATCAAAAGTTCTCTAAAAATCCAAGCGCCATATCCACTGGTTCCCCCTTATCTATTCTCCTAGTAACATCCTCAAAAAAACTCCTACAGGTTTGTTAAACATGATTTCCCTTTCATAAATCCATGTTGACTCAGCCCAATCATATCATTATTTTCTAAGTATCCAGTTATCACATCCTTTATAATGAATTCTAGCATTTACCCTATTACTGACGTCAGACAAACAGGTCTATAGTTCCCTGTTTTCTCTCTCCCTACTTTTTTAACCAGTGGGGTTATAATTGCTACCTTCCGATCTGCAGGCACCATTCTAGAGTCTATAGAATTTTGAAAGATGACCATTATCCATCCATTATCTCTTAGCCACCTCCTTCCACAGTCTGGGATGTAGATCAGCGGGTCCCTGGCATTTTTCAACTTCCAGTTCCATTAATTTCTCCAATACTACTTTTTACTAATATTAATTTCCTTCAGTTCCTCATTCTCTCAGTTCACTAGTATTCCTGGGAGATTTATTGTACCTTTCCCTGTGAAGGTAGACACAAAGTAATTATTTAACATCTCTGCAATTTCCCGATGTTCCATTATAAATTCTCCTGTCTCTCTCTGCCTGTGATGGGCCCACATTTGTCTTTGCTAATCTTTTCCTTTTAACATATCTAGAGAAGCTTTTACAGTCCGTTTTTTATATTTCTCGTTAGCTTACAGTCACATCTATTCCCCCTTTCTTTAGTAGTTTCTTGGCCCTCCTTTGCTGAATTCTAAAATGGCCCCAATCCTCAGGCTTACTACTTTTTTTGGCAACTTTATAAACCTCTTCCTTTGATTTTGTACAATCTTTGACTTCCTTTGCTAGCCATGGCTGATTCACTTTTCCTGTTGGGTTTTAGCACCTTAAAGGAATGTATATTTGTTGTAAGCCATGTATTAGTTCTTTAAATGGACTGCAGCGGTCCAAGAAGGCAGCTCACCACCATCTTCTCAAGGGCAATTAGGGGTGGGCCATAAATGCTGGCCCAGCCAGAGATGCCCACGTCCCATGGATGAATAAAAAAAGAAAATAACTACTAGCCATTGCCTGTCCACCGTCACAGCTTTTAATGTAGTTTCCCAATCCACCACAGCCAACTTGCTCTCTTACTTTCACTGTTTCTTCTGTCCAGATTTAAGACCCTCGTTTCAGATTGAACTACATCACTTTCAAACTTAATGGAAAGTTCTATCATGTTATGGTTACACTCCCCTAAGGGTTTTTTTTAACAGCAAGATTACTAATTAGCCTGCTCTCATTGCATAATACTAGATCTAAAATAAGCTGTTCTCCAGTTGGTTCCTCAATATACTACTCTAGGAAACCATCTCCTACACATTCCAGGAATTTATTCTCCACGGCGTTAGCGCTCATTAGCTTTACCCAGTCTATATATAGAGTGAAGTCTCCCACGATTACCGTATTACCCTTGTTACATGCACCTCTAATTTCCTGATTTACACAGTGCCCTACATTACCACTACTGTTTGGTGGCCTGTTAACAACTCCTACTTTTCTGCCCTTTGCTGTTTCTTAGTTCCACCCCACTGGTTCTACCTCTTGATCTTCCAATTTAAGATCCTCTTTCTGCAATGTACTGATCTCATCCTTTATTAACAGTGCAGCCCCACCTATTTTCCCTTTTGCGTACCCTTCCTAAGTGCTGAATACATTTGAATATTTCATTTCTAGCCTTTGTCACCCTGCAGCCACATGTCTGTAATGGCAATTCGATCATTCCCATTTACTTCTACTTGTGCCATCAAGTCATCTATCTTGTTGCGAATGTTGTATGCATTCAGATAGAGCGTCGGTAATTCTGCCTTTTTAACATTATTCCATATTTTGACCCTATTTGATTCTGGCCTCTCTCCTCTCAACCTTAGCCCCCACACATCACCAAAACTATACCAAAAGCAAATGACTGTGAGATAAATTTGATGAAAACTTTTCAGCATCTGATGGGCAGCTGCATTTTCTTCATCTTTTACCAGTTCCTGATGTATGGTGAGGCTGCATTTGTCACCCATCCCCATTCACCCTGAGGAGATGCTGGTGGGTTTTTGTAGTAAATACAACAGTATAGCCACTTCAGAGGGCAGTTAAAAGTCAACCATATTCCTGCAAAACTTAAGTCACGTAGGCACAGACCAGGTACACACGTTCGTGGACCAGTTGGCTTTTTACCACAATCTGACAGCTTCATGCCAGACATTTTTACTGAGATCAGCTGTTTATCATCGAATCATAGAGAGCACAGAAAGAGGCCACTCGGCCCATCGTATCTGCGCCGGCCAAAAAACAATCCACCCAGCCTAATCCCACTTTCCAGCATTTAGTCCATAGTCCTGCAGTTGAGGTGCAGATCCAGACACCTTTTAAATGAGTTGAGGGTTTCTGCCTGTACTACCCTTTCAGGCAGGGAGTTCCAGATCCCCACAACCCTCTGGGTGAAAAAATATTTCCTCATCTTCCCTCTGATCTTTCCACCAATCACTTTAAATCTCTGCCCCCTAGTCACTGGCCTCTCTGCTAAAGTAAACAGGCCCTTCCCATCCGCTGTATCCAGGACCTTCACAATTTTGTACATCTCAATCAAATCTCCCCTCAGCCTCCTCTGTTCCAAGGAGAACAACCCCAACCCATCCAATCTTTCCTCATAGCTGCAATTTTCCAGTCCTGGCAACATCCTCGTAAACCTCCTCCGTACCCTCTCCAGTGTAACTACATCCTTTCTGTAATGAGGTGGCCAGAACTGCACACAGTACTCAAGTTGTGACCTAACTAATGTTTTCTATAGTTCCAGCATAACCCCCCTGCTCTTATTCTATGCCTCAGTTAATAAGTGAAAGGATTCCATATGCTTTCTTAACCACCTTATCAATCTGTCCTGTTACCTTCAGGGGACCTGTGGACATTCACTCTAAGGTCCCTTACATCCTGTACACCTCTCAGTATTCTCCCATTTATTGTGTAATCCTTTGCCTTGTTTGACCTCCCCAAATGCATCATCTCACACTTCTCCAGGCTGAATTCCATTTGCCACTTTTCTGCCCACCTGACCAGTCCATTGATATCTTCCTGCAGTCTACAGCAATCCTCCTCGCTATCGACCACATGGCCAATTTTTGTATCGTCTGCACATGTCTTGATCATTCCCCCTACATTTATGTTCAAATCATTAATATATACCACAAAAAGCAGGGGACCCAGTACTGAGCCCTGCGGAACCCCACTGGAAACAGCCTTCTAGTCACAAAAACACCCATCAACAATTACCCTTTGTTTCCTGCCACTGAGCCAAGTTTATATCCAGCTTGCTACATCCCCCTGGATCCCATGGGCTTCCTTTTAACCAGTCTGCCTTGTGGAACCTTGTCAAAAGTCTTGCTAAAATCCATGTAGACCACATCAACTACACTACCCTCATCAATCCTCCTTGTTACCTCTTCAAAAATGTAATCAATTTAGTTAGGCATGATCTTCCCTTAACAAATCCATGCTGACTGACCTTGATTAATCTGTGTCTTTCCTAGTGACAGTTTATTCTTGATATCCTCTCAGAATTGATTCCAATAATTTGGCAACTACTGAGGTCAGACTGACTGGCCTGTAAA
The DNA here is from genome assembly GCF_964194155.1 of Cetorhinus maximus. NCBI lineage: Eukaryota > Metazoa > Chordata > Chondrichthyes > Lamniformes > Cetorhinidae > Cetorhinus > Cetorhinus maximus. The sequence goes on along the minus strand of NC_135897.1, from coordinate 96,699,168 downwards.
ATTATTCGGTCTACCCCTCACTCTCTTTTTAAACAAAGGTACCATGTTAACAGTCCTCTGGCATCACACCTGTATCCAGTGAGGATTGGAAAATGATAGTCAGACCTTCTGCAATTTCCTCCCTGGCTTATTTTAACAGCCTGGGGTACATTTCATCCGGCCCTGATGATTTATCCCCTTTTAAGGATGCTAATCCCATTATTACTTCTTCTCTCCCGATGTTTATCACATCCAATATTTCACACTCCTACTCCTTAACTACAATGTCTGCATCATCACCCTCTTTTGTGAAGACAGACAAAATGTATTCATTAAGAACCATATGCACATCCTCCGCCTCCACACATAGGTTACCTTTTTGGTCTTTAATTGGCCCTACTTTGGGTTCTCCTTGATTTCGCTTGTCAATATTCTTTCATACCCTCTCTTTGCTTTCTGAATTTCCTTTTTGATTTCACCTCTCCTCTTTCTATACTCCTCTCAGCTTTCTGTAGTATTGAGTTCTTCGTGTTTGATATAAGCTTTTCTTTTCTGCCTTATCTTACCCGGTAATCTCCTCGACATCCGGGGCACTCTAGATTTGGTTGCCCCACCTTTTTTCTTTGTGGGAACGTGTTTACTCTGAACTCCTTGAATCTCCCCTTTGAATGCCCTCCCATTGCTCTGATACTGATTTACCTTCAAGTAGCTGTTTCCAGTCCACCTTTGCTAAATCACTCCTCAGCTTAGTAAAATTGCAAATTCAAACTCTAACTCCTGTTCTTTCTTTGTCCTTTTCCATAATTATGTTAAAACCAACTGAATTATGATCACTACTATCAAAGTGCTCTCCCGCTGTCACTACTTCCACCTGCCCAGCTTCATTTCCTAAAACTAAATCCAAAACCACACCCTCTCTTGTTGAGCTTGCTATGTACTGGCCAAAAAAGTTCTCCTGAATGCACCTCAGGAATTCTGTTCCCTCCTTTCCTTTCAGACTAAAACTGTCCCGGTTAATATTGGGGTAGTTAAAATCACCCATTATTACTGCCCTACTGTTTTTGCACTTCTCAGAGATTTGCCTACATATTTGCTCTTCTGTCTCCTTCTAACTGCTTAGGGGTCTATAGTGTGACTGCCCCTTTTTTGTTCCTTAGCTCAATCATATGGGCTCAGCTGATGATCCTTCTAACATGACATCCCTCCTCACAGTTGGAATTGTTTCTTTGACCAAAATTGCCACCTCCCTCTCTTTTATCGCCCCCTCTATCTTGCCTGAAAACCTTGTAAGCAGGAGTGCTGCCCTGCCATTCCTGTCCCTCCTTGAGCCATGTTTCTGTAATAGCAATGACATCGTACGGCCACATTTCTATCTGTGCCCTCAGCTCATCTGCTTTATTTGCTACGCTCCTTACATTGAAGTATATACCCATGAGCATCTACCCTTAAGAGGGATAAGGGAAAGAGGAGGGTTCAGGGCAAAGACCACAGACAAAATAAGAATTATGGTTTCACGAGAGTCCAGAGTCCAGAGTCCAGAATGAAAAAGCCCAGTGGTGCATCCCTTCAGATGTTAGCAGGCTGAAACTGTTGCAAGCTGATCCACTTTTTCCAGGAGTGATGACTTCAATGATGGAAAAATGCACGTGGAGATAAATTAGTCTCATAGGCACAGATACTAAAAGTTTAAATGTTCCAGTAGAACAAAGTGTAGATGAGGGCCAGGCAATTTAAATCTTGGCAGAGTTCTTTCTGTTGCTCCCTGTTAGGTAATATATGGTAGACAGAGGCAGGCTGCTAGCCTGGAGCCCTGCTTCTCTTCTGAGGCTAAATAGTGACTGACGATAGAACTCAAAAGCTGTGCAATTAAAGCAATTCAAACAGGTCAAGCCTTGATCATGTGGTTTCAGCTCGAGCTATTCAGCTAACGAGGCCCCTCGTTAAATCCCATTGTGTTTTGAGCAGGTAACTGTGGAACCATTGGAGATGAAGAGTCACAAATAGCTCTGCCTTTGTCCAGTGCTGACTGGTGCAGATGCCTCTTCTGTGTGTTGGCTTGAGTGGAATATTTATACAATGTAAGGAGTTCTTACATTCCAGGAGTTTGATGAGTTAGCCTTTGTCCATTTTTAATCTGTTCAGAAACTTCCAGAACCACCATCATGTGGTCAGCTGTGGCCATTTTATTAGTCAAGCCATTTGTCCATTTTTTAAAAAGTAATAAGTTTATAAAGTAGCCAGGGTGATATAGAGATATAGATTTTCCTTCCTGTCTTCTGATCATGACACAGGGCTGCAGAGGGTGCAGAGGGTGGAGGGGAATGAGAGGGTGGGGTAGGAGGGGTGGAGGGGAGGAGAGGGTGGAGGGGGTGTAGAGTGTGGAGGGTAGGAGAGGGTGGAGCGGTTAGAGAGAGTGGATTGGGTGGAGAGAGTGGAGGGGGAGAGGGAGGAGGGGAAAGAGAGGCTGGGGAGGTGGAAAGGGTGGAGAGGTGGAGTGGGTGGAGGAGTTGGAGAGAGTGGAGGTGGTAAGACAGTGAAGGGGTGGGGGTGCAGAGTGTGGAGGGATTGGAGAGGGTGGAGGGGAGGAGGGGGTTGAGGGTGGAGGAGTTGGAGAGGGTGGTGGATGTGGGGGTGGGGGGTTTGGAGAGGGGGAAGGGTTGGGGATGGAGAGGGTAGAAGGGGTGGAGAGGGTGGAGGGGATGGATTGGTTGAGGGTGTGGAGAGGGTTGAGGGGGTGGAGGCGTGGAGCAGTTGGAGAGAGTGGAGGGGGTGGAGGGGATGGAGAAGGTGGAGGGGGTGGAGGGGGTGGAGGCGTGGAGCAGTTGGAGAACGTGGAGAGGGTGGAGAGGGTGGAGGGGGTGGAGAGGGTGGAGAGGGTGGAGGGGGTGGAGTGATGAGATGGTTGCCTTACCCTGGTGGGACAGATGAGATCATTCATCCTCGTTCTGCACTGGATGGCCAACCTCTTCTGTGCAGCATTGGCACTGACCATTGCCACTGCCTCCCAAGCCAGAGTGGTGACAGTGATGGGCCTCCTGCAGCCAGAGTGGGGGTTGAAGACATTGTGGCAGGCTCCAATGGTGTCCAGAAGCCATCCTAGGGATGCATCATTGCTTCAGGGGCCTGTGGTCTTCTTGCCTTTCGGGGCCATGTCTTCTGTGCAGCAGACCTGGGCTGGAAGCGCTGAGAGGTGTGCACCCTCCTGGCATGAGGAATCAGCGAGGTGATGGCATGGCAAGTAAATGAGAGCCCGCTCGCCATCGAAATGGAGTGTTTCCTGGATGATTAATAAGGCAGGATTGGGATGATATGGCACGAGAAGCTGCCATTTTTTCTTGCCCGCTACCATGCCTAGTGCAAATCTGGGACAATTCCACCCTCTGTCTGCTCCTTTCCCTTTTCTCCTGTCTACAGCACTTAGTCCCAAAACAAAGTATTCCCCAGCTGATGGTGCACTCCCCCCAACCCCGGCAAATCCACAGGCTTCTGCTAATGCTTCCCCTTAATGGAATCTGAGATGTGAAGGGCGTTTACTTGGTTTCTAACTCATACTGTCCCTGTCCTGGACGTGTTTGATGGTGACAGTGTAGAGGGAGCTTTACTCTGTATCTAACCCCGTGCTGTACCTGTCCTGGGAGTGTTTGATGGGGACAGTGTAGAGAGAGCTTTACTCTGTATCTAACCCTGTGCTGTACCTGTCCTGGGAGTGTTTGATGGGGACAGTGTAGAGAGAGCTTTACTCTGTATCTAACCCCGTGCTGTACCTACCCTGGGAGATTTTGATGGGGACAGTGTAGAGGGAGCTTTACTCTGTATCTAACCCTGTTGCCGTTCTTGTCCTGGGAGCGTTTGATGGGGACAATTTAAATTTAGCCCTTGCAGAATTCTACTTCGGTGAGTGGCATTCCAGATAATTTTGCCCTAACGGGAGTTAACACCTTCAGATAAGCGGGGAGAAAATTGACATAAAGCATTTTAAGTTATCCTGAGTATGTCAGCAGCCATGAGTAAGTAGTCAGCTTGGCGTCTCACTGCAGACAGGAGTTCCTGTCTCTTTTCACATGGTTGGATCACAATGTTAATGAACTGGCTGTAATTCTGCTCAATATTTGGTGTTTCGGTGGCGTGTTCCGAAAGGGAGTTGTGTGTAATCCAGGGGAAAGAAGCCTATGTATACTACCCAGCTATATATATATTCAGCTGCTTGTCCAAGATCAGGCTGTACTCCCTAAATGAACCTGAGGCACAGTTGATCAATTATACGGAGAATTTACTTCGAACTCCTGGTCCACCAGCAGCTTTTCCAACACACAGATTGGTCTTGGTTTCTTTTGGCTTTGCTTCTCTCCATCTTTTTCAGTGTAGCAGTGAAGTATCAGTGGGTCCTGCCCATAATAGTCAGGATGTGAGCCTGCATCCCCTGACACCTGTAACCAGGATGGTGTAACACTAAATGCCTGTGGGACCATTGCTGAGGGGTCACTGCCCTGCTAGAAACAAATAGAATGTTCAGCCTTTTTGAGGTTTCTATAGACCTTCCTTTATCTAGCTAATAGCTGTGGTTACAATTTGAAAATAAATCTTTGACCGAATTCTAGAGGATATGAAGGTGTTGTACAGAATCATTGAAAGGGTTATTCAATTAGTTCCACTTTCCATAGCACAGCAAATCTCTACTTCTCAAAAAAAAATCCCAGCGTCTCCAGTCTCTCTGCATAACTGAAGTCCATCATCCCTCTTTCCCTTTGTACTTGTCATCATGTTACGACACAGAGGGAAAAAAATCCAGATTCTCCCTCCCTTACAGCATTGTAGGTGTATGTGCATCATGACAGACTGCAGGGGCTCAAGGTGGCAGCTCACCACCACCTTTTCAAGGGTAATTACAGATGGGCAATAAATGCCAGCCTTGCCAGTGATGCCCACATTCCAAAAATGATAAGATTTGAAAGGTGAGGATCAATATTTCAGATTCTGTACCCTGTCCCCATGAATGCGGCACATCACCAAGCAATGGGACTGAGTTCCCCCAATCCATCCATCGCCTCAACCATGGACATTGGTCTTTAAAGAGAAGGGACATAATGTCATTAGGGGTCAATGATGATGGTATTAGGATTTAGTGATGGTGCATTGTGATCTGTTGAGTCTTTCAATGGTCTATATTGCTCCTTGTATCAGTGTGTTAGGTGAGTCAGTTGTAGGTGGAACTGATTGGATGATTGACGTGAATTTCTCCAAATTATTTCCTATGAAACACTTTGAAACTTGATCGTTGGGAATAGAGCTTTTAAAACATTTAATTTGCCAAAAGCTGCCTCTTGAACAGCAACTGGAGAAACTGGATCTTGGGACAAGACCCTGCTCCCTGTGGGCAGAGAAAGCCTAGTCTGTGAGACAGGGATATCCCAGTTCTGTTCCGGATCACATCTCCTGAAGATGTCACCTTTTTTTCTTGTATCTTTCCTTTATGTTCCTCTGGATTTTCTCATTTAGAAATGTTATTGTAATCAGAAATGTACAATGTCAGACTCACTGACCCAATCCTGCACCTGCCTGAGGTTTAAGATGGAACCTCGCTCTGTAACATTTCCAACTGACTGTTTACTCTCCATTTTCCACTCACCTTTTCTAGCTCTTACTGTTTTCATTCTTTGAACCTGATTCTGTTGTTGATTTCATTCATTCAGGTTCATTGTCCATAATATATGTACCTAGAACTGTGGATTTTTTAGGCAATAAAGAAACACCAAGTCCATCACTTCCAAGCAGATGTTCTAACTACCCTTTCACCATAACCCTCGCTCTCTGTCCACCCTCTTTCCGATGTTAAAAATGTGACTACACTTCAAAAAAGTTCTTCATTGACTTTGGGACATCCTGCGGCTGTGAAAGGTGCTGGATAAGGTGGAAATCTTTCTTCTAAGCATAGCTGTTGTCAAACTATATTAATTGCATCAAGTATTCCCCATACCATTTAGTACATTCAGTAACATGGGTTTCATGTCACATGGTGAAGCACCTGCCTCGCTGATGGGGAAGGGGATCTGTGAAAGCCCAATACCTTTATCACCAGCAGCTGGATGGGAAAAGCCTGCACACTGAAAGGTTATGGCTGTCTGGTCAGGTTTGTAACTGAGACAAGCTCTATATCATTGGACACAGCTACAGTATCCCAGCTTCCCCAACTCTTTGTTTATTCTGCAAAATCCTAATCTTTAATGTTTTGAGCAAAACACAGGAGGGAAAAAGGGATGGATAGTTTCTGCCGATATCTTAATGCTAGGAGAGATGTTACTGACACACAGTAAATAGCCTAGTACCTTACCATGGTCTTGCCCCTCACTACCTCTATAACCTCCTCTAGCACCGCAACCCTCCCAAGATTTCTGCGCCCCTCCAATTCTGACTCTTGTCACATCCCCATTTCCTTCACTCCGCCATTGACAGCTGTGCCTTCACCTCCCTGGGCCCTAAGCTCTGGTATTTCTGCCCAAAACTTCTCTACCTCTTTCTCCTCATTTAAGGCACTCCTTAACACCAACCTCTTTGACCAAACGTTTGGTTGCCTCTATTAAGTGGCTTGGTGTCAGCATTTGTTTGATTGAGCCTCTGTGAAGTGTCTTGGGACTTTTATTATGTTAAAGGAGCTTTATAACTGCCAATTATTGTTGCTGCACGAAACCAAAATATTGCAGAGGCTGGAAATCTGAAATAAAAACAGAAAATGCTGGAAATAATCAGCGGGCCATGCAGCATTGTGGAGAGAGAAACCGAGTTAACGGGCTGAATTTCACAGGGTGGGGAGGGGTGCATATTGCTTGATTTCCTGTTGCAAAAGTCGGGCGCCAGGCGACCGGCTTAAACAAAGCCCCTCCCAGCAACGATGACACACTGCCGGTGAGCTAAACAAGCAGGAAGTGGGACTGCCACCTCTCAGCGGAAGCAAGTCCCACCCTTGAGTGTTGCCGGCCAATCTGATTGGCCAGCAGCCCTAGCAGTCCCAGCAGCAGCAGAGCTGAGCGATGGGCGTTGCTGGGTCTGCCAGGAGATGCCAGGATGAGGACAGCAATGTCGTCTGGACCCAGGTACATCCTGGGCTTATGAAGGTGAGGGATCAGGGAGCCTAGGGAGAGCGGCAAGGGGGATGGGACTGTCAGGTTTTTGGAGACCAGGGAGAAGGAACAAAGTGGGAAGGGTTACATGTTGGTTTGGGTGTCTCCATTGCGCACAGGGCACACCCAAATGATGAACCCATGCCCCCACTTCCCACCTTTCCCACAAGGTGTTTTTAAAAACAGCCTTCTCACTCCCGCCCACCTGCCCAAGGGTGCGACACGGGCAGTGTAATGTTTGGGTCAGTTAACAAGTTCAATTGCCCGTTAATCATTTATTTAATTTCAGTACCCACCCGCCTACCATTTTATGGGGACCAGGACAGGAGTGGGCAGGAATATGGTGGACTAGCCACCCGTCATATTTCACCTGCCCTCTCCTGCCGTCCATCAGAAGGGAGGTAAAATCCAACCTCTTTCAGCTCAGTGACCCCTCAGCAGAACTGTTGCTGTTGTACTTAATCCACAAGTTTTCGTTTCTGTTGTTTCATCTCCTAAGATGCCTTTTAGTAAACTGGCACCAGAATTCTCTTTTCGAGCTGTTTGGCTACATTTGCCTTTGCTCTTTCTGTCTGAGGGTCTTGTAGCTGCAAAGATAGAGGATTAAATTGGCTTGTTCCCAGTTTGCCCATTGCTTAATCAATCTACCTCATCTGAACATCAAAGGCTTATTTTTGGTTCCATTCCAGCTGTCATACTGTCGCTTTCATTCATTAGAACCTTCCTACCCAGCCCAAACATTAAAACAAAATCCCTAGGAGGCACAGACTGTACCCTCGGCCTTCCAACTCTGGTATCTGGGCAGAAATTCAGCTCAGCCACAAGGAATCAAGGTCTGGCCTGTTTTATGGCCAGTTAATAAAGTTACAGGTAAAATGAATCCTCGTGTTGCTGATTCAGTTGTGAGTAGAGTGCGGTCAGGACACGGCTGCAAAGCCAACAACATCAGCTTTCTGACCCTCTGTGATTTGAGAATATGAGCAGTGTTGAGTTGCGTAATGATGCCAAGATGATGAATTGACCAAGAACTCTCAGAGTTATGGTGGGAATTGTCAAAGGTCGGATAGCCAGCATGTGAAGGGCGGAACATTGGAGTCTAGTCTTCGTTCACTCTTATTTACAGAGACATAAATTTATCTATCGTGTACCTTCAACAAATAAACCCTCTTTCAGCTTGTCCCTATATATAAATATGTATGTACACATATAGAGCACAAATGAGCTTCCATTTAATACCTGCCAGCTGAATACAATTAACAGGCATATGGGACACTTGCTTTTATCAATCGAGGCATAGATTACAAAAGTAGGGAGATCATGTTGGAGTTGTATAGAACCTTGGTGAGGCCACAGCTGGAGTACTGTGTGCAGTTCTGGACGCCACATTATAGGAAGGATGTGATTGCACTGGAGGGGGTGCAGAGGAGATTCACCAGGAAGTTGCCTGGGATGAAACATTTAAGTTATGAAGAGAGGTTGGATAGACTTGGGTTGTTTTCGTTGGAGCAGAGAAGACTGAGGGGCGACCTGATCGAGGTGTACAAGATTATGAGGGGCATGGACAGTGTGGATAGGGAGCAGCTGTTCCCCTTGGTTGAAGGGCCAGTCATAAGGGGACATAAGTTCAAGGTGAGGGGCAGGAGGTTTCGGGGGGATGTGAGGAAAAACTTTTTTACCCAGAGGGTGGTGACGGTCTGGAATGCGCTGCCTGGGAGGGTGGTGGAGATGGGTTGCCCCACATCCTTTAAAAAGTACCTGGATGAGCACTTGGCACGTCATAACATTCAAGGCTATGGGCCAAGTGCTGGTAAATGGGATTAGGTAGGTAGGTCAGGTGTTTCTCAAGTGTCGGTGCAGACTTGATGGGTCAAAGGGCCTCTTCTGCACTGTGTGATTCTGTGATAACATAACATCCTATTAATATACAATTAACAGATTCCCTTCTCCTAAATACAATAAAAATATTAGAATTCCTATGTACATCCAAAATTTCAAAAAAAATTGCAGACTTCTTTCTATACATAATACAAAGTGTTACATTGCGAAACATCCCTCCTCTAGAACCCTGAACTGTTTCTTCATACGTGCAATTAATTTTGTAAAACAGCCAGGCAGTTGATGGCTGGAATCTTCCCATTTAATTTTAGAGATATCCCTTCTCTCCAGCATCTGTTTCAAACTAGCAAGATCAATCTGTAACCTTTTCTCACACTTTTTGTAGAGTGTACATTATTGCACAATAAATGATTATCTACATAGAATTCATAGTCATAGTAATAGAAATGGTTATATATATATGTAATAAAATTCGACGGTAAATGATCCATTTTCATTGTTATTGTTGGCTGTCTCTCGAGTTGAGGATAATGTATTCTCAGGTGAGTTTCTGCTATCTGTCTTCCTGTGACTGAACAGGCCCATTCTTGACTCGCAGATCTTTGGGAACATGGGGCAGGACGTCTCGTGATGTAGTGGAATCCGGAGTGTTGGATTTGCTTCTGTTTCTTTCCTTCCCTGCTGCCACTCTCCCTCATTAAGACATTTTGACTCAAAATGTGCTGCAGCTTGATGGTCAAACTCTTTCAAGTTATCAACAGTCACAGATTGCAACTCTTTCAAGTACAATCACAGTTCTTGGTTTTTCCGGGAGTGGGACATGAACCCACAACCCTCTGATTCAAAGGCGAGGGTGCTATGAACTGAGCCACAGCTGACACCTCTAGCTTGATGGTCAAGTTGTCACCATTTTGAGTGATTGGCAACAAGCTCCTCCCAGTCATTAATGTCAGTGCTGCCCTGCTTCAGGGAGAGCTCCAGAGCTTCAAAGCGTTTTCTTTGACCTCCCAGGAACGTTGGCCATTTGAGAGTTGAGAAAACAGGCTGCTATTCGGCCATCCAGACACAGGACCCAGTCCATTGAAGTTGATTTTGCAGGAGTTTTGCCTGATGGCTTGTGGAGCTGTGAAGGACACTAGCATTTGTTCGACAATCTTCCCCAGTACTCAGGATATTCCAGAGTCTCTCCTTCAACATATATGGGAGGTGGAATATTCGGCTGACCAGGTATGGGTTGATATATGAGTTCTGTTTTGGCAACATTCATGGAGAGGCCGAGTTTCTAGTATGCAGAATTGATGTATGCAAATCTAGAGTGAGTTGCAAATCTGGTGCAGAGTGGGAACGACATTGTAGTCACCCACAAAACGTAGATCATGTATATGTATGGTGGTCAGTTTAGTTTGGCATGGAGACAGCCGAGGTTAAAGAGTTTCCATTGAGGCAGTAAGTAATACTGACACTAGAGGGAAGTTGATCTTTGATGAGGTGAATAGCCACTGTCAGGTAGATTGTAAATAGCGTGGGGGCTATCACACAGCCTTGCTTGACCCCATTCCGAATTTTGAAGGCGTCTGTTTCAGATCCCCCACTCAAGACAGTTGCAGTCATATCATCATGAAACCATTGCAGGATTGTGATGAAGTTTCTTGGACATCCAAAATCCACAAAGCACAATCCACAGAGCCTCATGATCCACTGAGTCAATTGCTTTGGTCAGGTCAATGAATGCAATGAGGAGTTCATTGTGTTCTTCTCAACATTTTTCTTGGATTTGTCTGGCAACAAAGACCATGTTGGAGGTTTCTCTGGAAGATCTAAAGCCACAATGTGTCCCTGGGATGATTTCCTCAGCCACAGGAAGTAGGTGATTCGGGAGAATCCGTGTCAGGATTTTCCCTGCAGTGGACAGGAAGGAAATATCTCAATAATTTCCACAGCATAACCCATCTCCCTTCTTGAAGATAGTTACACTTATCACATTCCTGGAGTTCTTTCTTCCCCTAAATCTGTAGGATAAACGCATGGAGTCTTGATGTGAGTTAAAGTCCACCAGCTTTGAAGACCTCAGTTGGTACATCGGAGCCACAGACTTTGTTGTTTTTCATCTGTTTGATTGCTTGTTGCAGCTCTCCCATCGATGGTAGTTCACCACAGGATACTGGGGGACAGCCTAGAGAGTATTGGCTGCCACTGTGATTCATGATTGAGGAGTTGTTGAAAATATTCTTTCCAGCATTGACAGACGGCATCGTCAACGTTAAAAAGAGAAACACCATCCTGTAAGTGAAGGGGATTTTGTCCATTTGACAATGATCTATAGATGTCCCTGGTGGCTTCAGAAAAGCTCCACATGTCATGATGATCAGCATATTGTTGGTTCTCTTAGGCTTTCACTCCCAACCACATGCTCTTTATCTCCGGATTTGTCTTTGGCCATCAGCCTTTAGCTGTTGGAAAGCTGCCTTCTTCACTTGTGACCTTGGGTTGTTCTGCCAGGCAATGAAGGCTACTCGATTTTGTTCCAGGAGGTCACATATTTCAGCATAAATTTCATTAAACCAGACCTGGTGACGACGACGCCCGATCCCAATGGTCTCGACACAAGAGACCACAGTACAGCTGACTTCACTGTTCTGGAATTCAGTCGGATATGTGAACATTTTCCAGCATGGTTGTGAGCATTCCTCCCTTTGGCCAGACTGCTTTAGGGCTGAGACATTGGGCCTTTGGGCCTTGCAATGTCTTGGTGCTAAGTGGATGTCCATCACCGACCGAACAAGTCGATGATCTGTCCAACAGGCATCAACCCCCCCACATGGGTTGAGTGATACAGACCTCACTTGGATGTTTAACTCGAACAATGTCATCATCCAGAAGGTGCCAATACTTTGATCTAGCATGTGTGCATGTTATTTTTATTCTTTCATGGGACCTGGGGGTTACTGGCTAGGCCAGCATTTATTGCCCATCCCTAATTGCCCTTGAGAAGGTGGTGCTGAGCTGCCTTTTTGCAGTTACACCCTCAGTGCTGTTAGGGAGGGAGTTCCAGGATTTTGAGCCAGCAACAGTTAAGAAATAGCAATATATTTCCAAGTCATGATGGGAATGTCTCTAAGGTCTGAATGATGCTTCCAGGGTATGGGTATCTTTCTGTGACACCTCTTTTGCTGAAAATAGGTTGGTTCAACGAAAAGCAGATTCCGCAATGAATTATTGATATCTGAAAGCAAAAAATTCAGACATCTTCATGATGCAGGTTCATGATTTCTTATGTGAAATTTGAGAAATGTGTTATTAATAAGATGAGAGCAGAATTTGAAGTTGGGAGTCAGGCTAAGAGGTGTTTAAATATAATGGTTGATATATTACCTAGAGTTAGTCTGGAATTACTTTAAATCATTAATTTTATTTAGGGAGTGTTGGTCCCATCTTGGTTAATCATTCTAGCTCATCACAGAAAGATGATGTTAAATCTGAAGAAGAGACAAAACAATTGTGAAGTTTGATTGGTCAGTTGAACTGGTTGTGCACTCAGGCTAGACCAGATGCTCGTTTTGACATGTTGGAGTTAAGTACGATGATAAAACACCCTAAAGTAGAGAATAATTTTAGGACAAAATAAATCATTTAAAAAAATAAATCTGGATAAATGCATACATTCGTTTCCACCCTTGGGTAACCCAAAGAACATGAAACTAGTCATTGCTACTGATTTTTTAAAAATTCATTCACAGATATGGGCTTTGCTGGCTGGCCCAGCATTTATTGCCCGTCCCTATTTGCCCTTGAGAAGGTGGTGGTGAGCTGCCTTCTTGAACCGCTGCAGTCCATGTGGTGTAGGTACACCCACAGTGCTGTTAGGGAGAGAGTTCCAGGATTTTGACCCAGCGACAGTGAAGGAACGACGATATATTTCCAAGTCAGAATGGTCAGTGACTTGGAGGAGAGCTTCCAGGTGGTGGTGTTCCCATCTATCTGCTGCCCTTGTCCTTCTAGATGGTAGTGGTTGTGGGTTTGGAAGGTGCTGTCTAAGGAGCCTTGGTGAATTCATGCAGTGCATCTTGTAGATGGTACACATTTCTGCTACTGTGCGTCGGTGGTGGAGGGAGTGAATGTTTCTGGATGGGGCACCAATCAAACGGGGCTGCTTTGTCCAGGATGGTGTCAAGCATCTTGAGAGTTTTGGGAGCTGCACTCATCCAGGCAAGTGGGGAGTATTCCATCACACTCCTGACTTGTGCCTTGTAGATGGTGGATAAGCTTTGGGGAGTCAGGAAGTGAGTTACTCGTCACCTCTGGCCTGCTATTATAGCCACAGTATTTATATGGCTAGTCCAGTTCAGTTTCTGGTCAATGTAACCCCAGGATGTTGATAGTGGGGGATTCAGTGATGGCAATGCCATTAAATGTCAAGGGGCAATGGTTGGATTCTCTTTTGTTGGAGATGGTCATTGCCTGACACTTGTGTGGCGCGAATATTACTTTTCACTTGTCAGCCCAAGCCTGGATATTGTCCAGGTCTTGCTGCGTTTGGACACGGACTGCTTCAGTATCTGAGGAGTTGCAAATGGTGCTGAACAATGTGCAATCATCAGCGAACACCCCCACTTCTGACCTTATGATGGAAGGAAGGTCATTAATGAAGCAGCTGAAGATGGTTGGACCGAGGACACTACCCTGAGGAACTCCTGCAGTAATGTCCTGGAGCTGAGGTGACTGACCTCCAACAACCACAACCATCTTCCTTTGTGCTAGGCATGACTCCAACCAGGGGATAGTTTTCCCCCTGATTCCCATTGACTCCAGTTTGGCTCAGGTTCCTTGATGCCACACTCGGTCAAATGCTGCCTTGATGCTACATATGCTAATCTTCCTGATGGGTATTCAGGCGCAACTGGTTTCATTATGTTTCTTATGTGTGAAAATGGAAAAGGTTGTTCTGATAGACTAAAAAGCTAAGAAAATAAAAAGGGTTGTTCAAAGTACTCTGGCTGCCAAAACATTGGCTCTTCTGGAGGCAGTGGATATGAGATTCTATTTGATAAACATCTTAAGTGACATCTGTAACAAACATCCTTTTCCGCTAGAATGACAAGTACAAAACCACCAGCTCGACACCGTCCAGGACAAAGCAGCCTCCTTGATTGGCACCCCATCCACCACCTAAACATTCACTCCCTCCCCACCACTGACTCACAGTAGCAGCAGTGTGTACCATCTGTAACATGCACTGCAGAAACTCACCAAGGCTCCTTCATCAACACCTTCCAAACCCACAACCACTACCACCTAGAAGGACAAGGGCAGCAGGTAGATGGGAACACCACCGCCTGGAAGTTCCCCTCCAAGGCACTCACCATCCCGACTTGGAAATATATCGCCGTTCCTTCACTGTCGCTGGGTCAAAATCCTGGAACTTCCTTCCTAACAGCACTGTGGATGTACCTACACCACATGGACTTCAGCGGTTCAAGAAGGCAGCTCACCACCACCTTCTCAAGGGCAATTAGGGATGGGCAATAAATGCTGGGCCAGCCAGCGAAGTCCATATCCTGTGAAAGTATTTTTAAAAAATCAGTAGCAACAACTAGTTTCATGTTCTTTGGGTTACCCAAGGGTGGAAACGAATGTATGCATTTATCCAGATTTATTTTTTATTGTTTTATTTTGTCCTTAAATCATTCCATACTTTAGGGTGTTTTATCATCGTACTTAACTCCAACATGTCAAAACGAGCATCTGGTCTAGCCTGAGTGCACAACCAGTTCAACTGACCAATCAAACTTCACAATTGTTTTGTCTCTTCTTCAGATTTAACATCATCTTTCTGTGATGAGCTAGAATGATTAACCAAGATGGGACCAACACTCCTTAAATAAAATTAATGATTTAAAGTAATTCCAGACTAACTCTATGTAATATATCAACCATTATATTTAAACACCTACCTGGAAAAACTCAGCAGGTCTGGCAACATCGGTGGAGAAGAAAAGAGTCGACGTGTCGGGTCCACACGACCCTTCAACAGAACTGATTGTTCTGTTGAAGGGTCGTGTGGACCCGACACGTCGACTCTTTTCTTCTCCACCGATGCTGCCAGACCTGCTGAGTTTTTCCAGGTAATTCTGTTTTTGTTTTGGATTTCCAGCATCCGCAGTAGTTTTTTGTTTTTATATATTTAAACACCTCTTAGCCTGACTCCCAACTTCAACTTCTGCTCTCATCTTATTAATAACACATTTCTCAAATTTCACATAAGAAATCATCAACATGCATCATGAAGATGTCTGAAATTTTTGCTTTCAGATATCAATAATTCATTGCGGAATCTGTTTTTAGTTGAACCAACCTATTTTCAGCAAAAGAGGTGTCACAGAAAGATACCCACACCCTGGCAGCATCATTCAGACCTTAGAGACATTCCCATAGTTTTACTTTTGAATCTGTTGCTTCTTTGGGCTCTTTCAGAAACATGTTTGTCTGAAAAGTATCACCCTGCAGAAACTCAGCTTTTATGTTGATTGATTTGCATTCCCATGAAGATGTGGCCTAAAGGGGAAAAAAGATTTTTTAAGATCATTCCACTCTAAGTCCACTCTAACATCTGTGTCACACAGTCACATTTTAAAATTGTTTGTAACTAACCTTACCTGAGCCTCATTAGTCTCAGCTGCAAGGAATTTTTTCAGGACAAACCCACCTACTTAGAAAAGCTGTCTGACATTTATCTGACACCTCAGAATGCTCCAGAAACTCACTGGGGTGTCGCAGGGGAGCACAGCCAGGAACACTTCACACTGGACACTGGCCCTAGTCTAGTCTGCAACAGGACAAAGCTCTGCTTTCTAGTCCTGCAGCAGCCACACAAGGATTGTGATTATGCAGCTAAATGTTGCCATGAGGGCATGATGTTTACATCCAACTGAATGGCTCCCTCCTGTACTGTCCCACATTGTCCCTCAGTTACCATTCACAGTGATGCCCTTGTCATATGTGAGTGCAACATCGACATTCCCATTCACCAAATCTATCCAATCCTGATCAGGCTCCAAGCATTTAACACATCACCTCAGAAAATGTCTTACTTCTGATTTTAACAGCTGTCTGAAAGTTTTCCTTTCAGTGCTAACAGCACTGTGGGTGTACCTACACCACACAGACTGCAGCGATTCAAGAAGGCAGCTCACCACTCACCTTCTCAAGGGCAACTAGGGATGGGCAATAAATGCTGGCCCAGCCAGAGAAGCCCACATCCCGTGAATGAATATATAAAAAAATTTGTCCAGGAAACGACAACGCCATGGCTTGTGTTCTCTTTGGTAGAGTAACCAGTGTCCATATATCAACCTTCCAAACCTGTGACGTCTACACCTAGAAGGCAAGGGCAGCAGACCCCTGGGCCAGGATTTTACAGACCCGCTGTGGCGTGTCACCCCCCCCCCCCCCCACCCTCCGGTGGATGCGGCGAACCATTTAAATCTCCATTCTGTTCGCCGCGAGGGAGGGGCCACAAAATCCTGGCTATGGAAACACCACCACCTGGAAGTTCCCCTCCAAGTCACTCACCATCCTGACTTGGAAATATATCGGCCGTTCCTTCACTGTCGCTGGGTCAAAATCTGGAACTCCCTTCCTAACAGCACTGTGGGTGTACCTACACCACATGGACTGCAGCGGCTCAAGAAGGCAGCTCACCACCACCTTCTCAAGGGCAATTAGGGATGGGCAATAAATACTGGACCAGCCAGCAAGGCCCACATTCCCTAAATGAATAAAAAGCAATGTAATTGTTCCTCTGGTCATATGGCACAGACTCTGAGTACATTCGGCAGGAATTGAAGCCAGACAATTTGAATTTGCTTAATGCCATCTTCTGCAATGGCTGCTAAGATTTCAGTTTTATGAAATAAATGCTGGGGCTGCAGTCCCTGTGACCCAGGTAACCAGTCAGTGGGTAGCCTGTCCGTAACCCTGATGACTGTCCTGCAGCAATTTCACACTGGGAGAGTTGTTAATTGCTTTAATGCGAGACCTCCCCGCCCAGCCCTCGATCTTGGGAGGGAGCCCCGCGTTCGAGTGTTCCCGGCTAGTCGGATGTCTGGAAGCTGCGCAGGGTTCAGCAGTGCCAGGCAGGAGCAGTGGCCCCGGCTGGGACTGGGACTACAACCAGTCCCCATGAAGAGTAGCACAGAGGCAAGTCTGGGATTTCTCCAGAGCCAAGCTGGGAGGCCCTGGGGAGGCTGGTGAGGGAAGAGCGGTTCGAAAGGGAGGGGAGAGGGTAAAGGGAGAAGTATGACCTTGGGGAAGATGCCTCCAAGGGTCCCGCAAAGGAGGCTCGTTCCCCCCATGCTAAACCCCCCACCACTTCCCCAACACCAGCCGACCCAGCCAAACCTGCCAGGTTTTCAGCGTGGTCCCCTCCTGCCAGGGGTAGAATAGTGCCGGGGCAGGAAGAGGCTGTTAAGCGGCTAATTAACGGCCACAATATGCCCAGGGGTGGGTGAGCCACTCAATGTCTGCCCCACCACCTCTATAAAATTTCAGACAGGCCGGGTGCTGGTGGGGAGGCAGCGACAGGGTCACCGGCTTTTTACAGGTTCTCCTGCACACCTACCGCTGGAGGTGTGTAAAATCCACCCAGTCTAATCCCACTCTCCCCCTCACTCCCCGCACCCTTTAATATCCCACCCAGTCTAATCCCACTCTCCCCCTCACTCCCCACACCCTTTAATATTCCACCCAGTCTAACCCCACTCTCCCCCTCACTCCCCACACCCTTTAATATCCCACCCAGTCTAATCCCACTCTCCCCCTCACTCCCCGCACCCTTTAATATCCCACCCAGTCTAATCTCATTCTCCCCCTCACTCCCCGCATCCTTTAATATCCCACCCAGTCTAATCCCACTCTCCCCCTCACTCCCCACACCCTTTAATATCCCACCCAGTCTAATCCCACTCTCCCCCTCACTCCCCGCACCCTTTAATATCCCACCCAGTCTAATCTCATTCTCCCCCTCACTCCCCGCATCCTTTAATATCCCACCCAGTCTAATCCCACTCTCCCCCTCACTCCCCACACCCTTTAATATCCCACCCAGTCTAATCCCACTCTCCCCCTCACTCCCCGCACCCTTTAATATCCCACCCAGTCTAATCTCATTCTCCCCCTCACTCCCCGCATCCTTTAATATCCCACCCAGTCTAATCCCACTCTCCCCCTCACTCCCCACACCCTTTAATATCCCACCCAGTCTAATCCCACTCTCCCCCTCACTCCCCATACCCTTTAATATCCCACCCAGTCTGATCCCACTCTCCCCCTCACTCCCCACACCCTTTAATATCCCACCCAGTCTAATCCCACTCTCCCCCTCACTCCCCGCACCCTTTAATATCCCACCCAGTCTAATCTCATTCTCCCCCTCACTCCCCGCATCCTTTAATATCCCACCCAGTCTAATCCCACTCTCCCCCTCACTCCCCACACCCTTTAATATCCCACCCAGTCTAATCCCACTCTCCCTCTCACTTTTCATAATTTATGATATAACCTTTTTCACGGATCACTCTTAATTGA
This sequence comes from Cetorhinus maximus, assembly GCF_964194155.1. Taxonomy (NCBI): domain Eukaryota; kingdom Metazoa; phylum Chordata; class Chondrichthyes; order Lamniformes; family Cetorhinidae; genus Cetorhinus; species Cetorhinus maximus. The sequence goes on along the minus strand of NC_135897.1, from coordinate 96,680,656 downwards.
TTTATTAGTGGAGTCCTTTGAATTGTGCAAGGAGAAGAGGGATGGACGTGTGTGTCTTTGTGTTTACGAAGACCCAGAAAGAACGTCAACTGAAGCATTGCAGCACTTTTATGTCTTGTGCCTTGTGTTGCTTGGGTTTATTTTAAGTTTTGTATCACGTTCTTATTTGCTGTGGTTGATGATCGTGCCAGTTCACTGCATCGGGTGACGTGCCCCTCCCCCCACACCGCACACAACCTGGGCCAGTTCAGCTTTCAGTTCCCTTATTTATTAACATCTTTAAGCTGCCCTTTTAAAAATTGCCTAAAAATTGGTATAAGGAGGAAACATTATTTCGAGATTTAGTATGTTCACAGATCCAGCTGGGGAGTTAACTGCTTGTAACCAGATCAGGGAAGCGAATTATATCTCAGTGCTCAGAATTATAGGGTGTACATGTGCCTGGGTAACTCATGAGCATTGTCCAGGAGGATTGCTTTTCGATGTACCGCTATATTGTGCGCACAAAACACAGGGGAGCAGGATTTTTAAGTGGGCGTGCGGGCGCAATCGGCTGGGTAACAGAGCGCCGACCGCGGTCAGTCCCAGACCGCGATTTCATGATGGGTGGCCAGTTAACGGCCAGCCAGCGTGAAGCGTGTGCTGAGAAGCTCACACTGCCGGGGTGGGGGGTGGGAGGAGGGCGTGCGCTGGCGTAAGCGTGGGCACCGACCAGCGCTGAATGAAAGTTCCCTGCGGGTAGAGAGCTGCCTCAGGGAGCTGAAGACTTCAAACAATTAAATAAAGATTTTAAAATCACAAAAAAACATCCAAGCACCCAAATCAGTTGCCTGAACACATACATGTTAGAAATTCTGTCCGTAGATTTTTAATTTTTCTTTCATTCAATAACAGAAATCTCATCCCGCACTTGGATGAGGTTTCATCAAAAATACAAAGTCCACTTGGCAGATTCACCCATCCGCCAACCATGAGGGTCACTCAGCTTCTCGCCTCATTATAGCCTTGGCCTAAACATGGACCAAAGAGCTGAACACCCCAAGTGAGGTGAGAGCGACTGCCCCTGACAGCAAGACAGCATTTGACCGAGTGTGGCCTGAAGGAACCCTAACAAACCTGGAATCAATGGGAATCAGGGGAAAATCTCTCTGCTGGCTGGAGTCATACCCAGCACAAAGGAAGATGGTTGTGGTTGTTGGAGGTCAGTCATCTCAGCTCCAGGACATCACTGCAGGAGTTCCTCAGGGTAGTGTCCTCAGCTCAACCATCTTCAGCTGCTTCATCAATGACCTTCCTTCCATCATAAGGTCAGAAGTGGGGACGTTCACTGATGATTGCACAACGTTCAGCATCATTCACAACTCCTCAAATACTGAAGCAGTCCATGTCCAAATGTAGCAAGACCTGGACAATATCCAGGCTTGCGCTAACAAGTGGCAAGTAATATTCACGCCACACAAATGCCAGGCAATGACCACCTCCAGTGAGAGAGAATCTACCCATTGTCCCTAGACATCCAACGACTGAATCCCCCACTATCAACATCCATTGACCAGAAACTGAACTGGACCAATCATATAAATACTGTGGCGACAATAACAAGTCAGAAGCTGGGAATTCTGCAGTGAGTAACTCACCTCCTGACTCCCTAAAGCCTGTCCACCATCGTCAGGAGTGTGATCGAATACCCCCCACTTGCCTGGATGAGTGCAGCTCCCAGAACACTCAAGAAGCTTGACACCATCCAGAACAAAGCAGCCGCTTGATTGGCACCCCATCCACAAACATTCACTCCCTCCACCACCGACGCACAGTGTGTACCATCTACAAGATGCACTGCAGAGATTCACCAAGGCTCCTTCAACAGCACCTTCCAAACCCATGGCCTCTACCACTTAAAAGGGCAAGGGCAGCAGATAGATGGGAACACCACCACCTGCAAGTTCCCCTCCAAGTCACTCACCATCCTGACTTGGAAATATATCGCCGTTCCTTCACTGTCACTGGGTCAAAATCCTGGAACTCCCTCCCTAACAGCACTGTGGGTGTACCTACACCACATGGACTGCAGCGGTTCAAGAGGGCAGCTCACCACCACCTTCTCAAGGTCAATTAGGGATGGGCAATAAATGCTGGGTCCAGCCAGCTGCTCCAGATCCTGTGAAAGTGTAAAAGAAAGGGATCCCAGCAATCCTAAAGGTGGTTGGCTCTTCATGTCCCCAGAGTCTAATTAGCAAAGAGAAACCAGGTAGGTGTACATGAGGAGCCATTGGGTCCTGTAGACAACTGACAGCAATATAGGAGAAATTGGATCTAGACTGAGCACTCTGGGAGACTCTTCTGCTGCTAGGAAACAACAGGTGGGTTGTGGGGTCAATACAGAGGAGACCATGTTTTATGGAAGATATATTGCGTCTTCCTGTCTCCTCCCTTTCAACTCAATGCAGCTCATGTCCACTGTCCTGAGGATGATGAAAGAGATTTGATGTGTCCTTTCAGTTAGAGTTAGACATTCAGGAGTAAAATTAGGAAGCACTTCTTCAGATAAGGGGAGTGTCTCCCCCACAAAAAGCTGTGGATGCCGGGGATCATCAATGGGAGCTTTGACTGGGAATGATTATATTTTGTTGGATAAGGGCATCAAGGGATATCAACAGATAAGACAAGAGGTTATAAAAAGAATAAAAGGATAAAACTGAAGGCTCTGTATCTGAATGCACAAAAGCATTCGAAGCAAAACAGATGAACTGAGAGTGCACATAGAAATAAATAATTACGATTTGAGAGCCATTACAGAGACATGGCTGCAGGAGGACATGAATTGGGTCCTGAATGTTAAAGGGTACAGGACATTTAGGAAGGACAGGAAGTGAGGGAAAGGTGGAGGGGTGACTCTGTTAATAATGGTATTAGCACAATAGAGAGGGATGACCTAAGTTCAGGAAACCAGGATGTGGAAATGGTTTGGGTAGAGATGAGAAATGGTAACGGTAAGAAGTCACTTGTGGGAGTCGTGAACAGGCCCCCTAACAGTAACCACATGGTAAGATGAAGCATAAAGGAAGAGAAAATGGGAGCTTTTCAGAAAGGCACAGTGATAATTGTGGGAGATTTTAATTTACATATAGACTGGAAAAAAGTCAGATGGGCAAAGGTAGCCTAGACGAGGAGTTCATAGAATATTTTGGGGATAGTTTCTTAGAACAGCACATTCTGGAACCAGTAGGCTAAACTAGACCTGGTATTGTGCAACAAGATGGGATTAATTAATGATCTCATAGTGAAGGTGTCCCTAGGTAGCAACAACCATAATATGAGTGAATTTTACATTCAGTTTGAGGGAGAGAGGAGTGGGTCTGAGACTATGGCCAGAATTTTTCCCTCATCAGGCAGGCTCAGCGGGAGTGGGCGGGGGGGTGTTTGGGAAGCTGACCGCCGCCTTCGATTGGCTCCACTCCACGATTTCATGCGGGTGGGCCGATTAAGGCCTGTCCTGCAAGGATGGCGAGTGGCAGTGCTGAGCGCTACCTGTGCGAGCGGGGCGAGGAGGGAGAGTGGGCCTGGGGAGCAGCTTGCACATGCGTGTGAAAAAGCGAGATTGAAACGCTTTTTAAAAAAAATTATTAAAGACAGTAAAAGATTTTAAAAACATGTCCCCCTCATGTGACTCTTTCACATGGAGCCGGGAGATGTTTTTAATTCAAATATAAAGTTTTCTGTTAATGTTTATTTGCTTTAGGAAACCTCATCCCATTCGTGGATGAGGTTTCCTAAAGTATGTAACGGCCGCTTGGCCTTTTCGCCTGCCTGTCCACTGTAAGGTTGGTCGGGCAGCGTTAATTTGATTTTAAATAGCTTGTCAATGGCCTTAATAGGCCCATTCAATCATCGGCAGCGACTCCGGCACGCGCCCACTGAACAAAATATCGTGCGATGATGTCAGGACGCACACCCGAAGTCATCGCGCATCATATTACGCTCGGGTGTGTTGGGCGCCCGCCCGCTGAATGTAAAATTATGGCCTATGTTTTTAAACCTAAATAAGGGCAATTGTGAGGGCATGAAAGCAGAGCTAGCTAAAGTGAATTGGCAAATGAGGTTAAGGATAGGTCAATCGAGATGCAGTGGCTGACATTTAAGGGGACATTTCAGAATACACAGAATAGATACATTCCAACGAGTGAGAAAAAGTTTAAGGGACGGACAAAGAATCTGTGGCTAACTAGAAAGGTCAAAGATCGTATCAAAGTTAAAAAGTATATTATTATGCAAACGTAGGGGGAAGGCCAGAAGATTGGACAGAAGATAAGGAACAGCAAAGAATGACTAAAAGATTAATAAGGAAGGAAAAATTAGAGCGTGAGAGAAAGCTAGCCAGAAATATAAAGACAGAGAGTAAGAGTTTCTATAATTATTTAAAAAAGAAAAGTTAACAAAGTGAGTGTTGATCCTATAGAAAGTGAGTCTGCAGAATTGTTAATGAAAAACAAGGAAATGGCAGATGAATTGAACAGATATTTTGCATCAACCTTCTCTATAGAGGATACAAGTAACATCCCAGAACCAGCTATAAATCAGGAGACGGAAGGGAGGAACTCAGGACAATTACAATCAGCAGAGAAGTGGTACTGAATAAATTGATGGAGCTGTGGGCTGACAAGTGCCCAGGTCCTGATGGATTTCATCCTAGGGACTTAAAAGAGGTAGTCTTAGTGAGATAGTTGATGCGTTGATCTTAATTTTCCTAAACTCCCTAGATTTGGGGAATGTCCCAGTAGATTGGAAGATAGCAAATGTAACTCCATTGTTCAAAAGGGGAGACAGAAAATGGGAAAGTACAGGCCAGTTAGTCTAACATCTGTCATAGGGAAAATGTTATGAGCTATTATTAATGAAGCTATAGCAGGGCACTTGGATAAGTTCAAGGTAAGCAGGCAGTCAACATGGTTTCGCGAAAGGGAAATCATGTTTAACCAACTCACTGGAGCTCTTTGAGGAAGAAACATGTGCTGTGGATGAAGGGGAACCGGTGGATGTACTGTACTTAGATTTCCAGAAGGCATTTGGTAAAGTGCCACATCAAAGCTTGTTGCAGAAAGTAAAAGCTCATGGTATAGAGGGTAACATATTGGCATGGATAGAAGATTGGCTGGCTAACAGGAAGCAGAGAGTAGGCATAAGTGGGCCTTTTTCATGTTGGCAAGAGATAATGAGTAGTGTGCCACTGGGATCAGTGCTGGGACCTCCACTGTTTACAATTTATATCAATGACTTGGATGAAAGGATGGCTGCTAAATTTGCTGATGACATAGGTAGGAAAGTAAGTTGGGAAGGGGACATAAGGAGGCTAAAAAATCGTAGATAGGTTAAGTGAGTGGGCAAAGATCTGGCAAATGGAGTATAATGTGGGAAAATGTGAAATTGCCCTTTTTGGCAGGAAGAATAAAAGAGAAGCATATTATCAACTGGTGAGAGATTGCAGAGCTCTAAAATGCAGAGGGATCTGGGTGTCCTAGTGCATGAATCACAAAAGGTTAGTATGTGGGTACAGCAAGTAATTAGGAAAGCTAATAGAATGTTATCATTTATTATGAGGGGAATTGAATACAAGAGTAGGGAGCTTATGCTTCAGCTGTATAGGGCATTGGTGAGACCACATCTGGAGTACTGTGTACAATAATGGTCTCCTTATTTAAGGAAGGATGTAAATGCACTAGAAGCAGTTCAGAGAAGGTTTACCAGACTAATACCAGGAATGAGCGGGTTGCCTTATGAGGAAAGGTTGGACAGGTTAGGCTTGTATCTACTGGAGTTTAGAAGAGTAAGAGAAGACTTGATTGAAACATGTAAGATCCTGAGGGGTCTTGACAGGGTGGATGTGGAGAGGATGTTTCCTCTTGTGGGAAAATCTAGAACTAGGGGTCGCTGTTTAAACATAAGGGGTCGCCCATTTAAAACAGAGTGGAGGTGAAATTTTTTCTCTCGTGAGTCTTTGGAACTCTCTCCCTGAAAAGGTGGTGCAAACAGCGTCTTTGAATATTTTGAAGGCAGAGGTGGATAGATTCTTGGTAAGCAAGGGGTGATAGGTTATCAGGGGTAGGCAGGATGCAGATTTGAGGTTATTATCAGATCAGCCATGACCTTATGAAATGGCAGAGCAGGCTTGAGGGGCTGAATGGCCTACTCCTGCTCTGTGTTCGTATGTTCATACGAATCAGGAAAGTTGTTGATCACAAGCTGATTGGTGATCTCCCATTCTCAGACAGGTAAGAAGAGCCTGGATGAAAGGCGATCCAGTCTGGATGCAGAGATTGACTCATTGACCAGCATCTTAGCCGATCTGGAGAGCAGCTCACCTTATCAGCCTCGCCCTCGACAGGTAAGGAATGTGTCATCATAGCTGTTTAGTCCATTGGTGAAGGTCGGTATCTAATCAGGTAACAAATGCCTTTGTGTGATCAGACACGATGCACTGACATTAATTCATTGTCTTTAATTGAAACCATGCAGGCATCAGATATGATCAGGGAGTTCTCCAGGACACCTTCCCCAAACGTCAATAACTATCTCTTCAAGAGTCAAATAGGATTCGGCTGAGGTAGAGGGTTTGATGAGCAATCAGCTTCACAACTCTGAGCTGGAAGCAACCCAGGGAGCAGGTTCATTAAAGAGGAGTGTGGGTGAATGATTGCAGCACCTAATCCAGGAGACAAGAACATTCCCTTTCCCTAAAAACATCTTTCCAATGGATTTCAGTGGCACTATGGGAAACATGCTGAAATTGGATACAGGGGTTCATGGCCATTTTTCACATAGCTTTGCTTGAAGATGTTGACTCCAGCAGACCTGGAGATTCCAGCAGCCTCCACTATTTCATCCCTGCTCATTCTTAGTGAGTCAGAGAATTGTACAACACAAAAGGTGGCCCATTGTGCCAGGGTGTTACCCACATGTTCCCAACACTTATGTTCCATGTGTTAGACGAGATGATAATGGTCACCTGGATAATTGACTTTGGGTGTTGAGCCAACTCTTACGTAGAACTGCATCAGTTCATATTAGGTAAACCTCGTGAATAACTTAGTGTCAGGCTAAAGCTCAACTAGTAGAGAAGCAGATTGAGCATCTGGTGCACAACTTTGATACAGACTGAAACTCCCTCGACACTGTCCCCATCAAACACTCCCAGGGGAGGTACAACACGGGGTTAGATACAGAGTAAAGTTCCCTCTACACCGTCCCCATCAAACACTTCCAGGGCAGGTACAGCACGGGGTTAGATACAGAGTAAAGTTCCCTCTACACCGCCCCCATCAAACACTCCCAGGACAGGTACAGTACGGGGTTAGATACAGAGTAAAGTTCCCTCTACACTGTCCCCATCAAACACTTCCAGGGCAGGTACAGCACGGGGTTAGATACAGAGTAAAGTTCCCTCCACACTGTTCCCATCAAACACTCCCAGGACAGGTACAGCATGGGGTTAGATACAGAGTAAAGCTCCCTCTACACTGTCCCCATCAAACACTCCCAGAACAGGTACAGCACGGGGTTAGATACAGAGTAAAGCTCCCTCTACACTGTCCCCATCAAACACTCCCAGGACAGGTACAGCACGGGGTTAGATACAGAGTAAAGCTCCCTCTACACTGTCCCCATCAAACACTTCCAGGGCAGGTACAGCACGGGGTTAGATACAGAGTAAAGTTCCCTCCACACTGTTCCCATCAAACACTCCCAGGACAGGTACAGCACGGGGTTAGATACAGAGTAAAGCTCCCTCTACAATGTCCCCATCAAACACTCCCAGGACAGGTACAGCACGGGGTTAGATACAGAGTAAAGCTCCCTCTACACTGTCCCCATCAAACACTCCCAGGACAGGTACAGCACGGGGTTAGATACAGAGTAAAGCTCCCTCTACACCGTCCCCATCAAACCTTCCCAGGACAGGTACGGCACGGGGTTAGATACAAAGTAAACCTTCTGAGCGCTGAGGTGTTAATTTACTGTGTGGTCGGAAATTAATATTGCGCCTGATTGTAGGATGAATGACGGAGTAAGTCTGGTAATGGTTGGAAATTACTTGATTAAACTGATCAAATATTTGAAGAGAGAATTTTACTGTGTGTTCAGTGTTTTAAAGATGCCACTTTAAAATGTTGCTAGATTATTCTGGCTATGGTTCAGCTAATTAAACATTTTATTAGGACATTTACCTCCTACTGTGTTTTCAAGCGTTTAATAATCTGAGTGGCCTCTTCACTCAGTGAGTGGTGATTGCTAAAATCTTTTCTGTCTTTACCCTGATGTGTGTGGTCTCCAGGTAACCAGGAGTGGTAACAGAAACAATTCTGCTCTGTTTGAGTAGGAAGCGTGCTGGCTATTTATCACAGCAGTGTTTTCTGGAGTGAGTCAATGCCTCAGCTTTACTGTGCTCGTTACAATTCTCGTCATAACCCTTCAACTTACTGATAAGCAGTTGCCTCTGTGGTCAGTAAAAAATTTTACTGAACAGAAAATTGTAACCATTTTGCTAACAAAATGAGAGAAATGTCGTAGATTGTTTCCACAGTAACATTTCAGCCTCTCTCATGCTCACCACATCCTGTGTCCTCTGGTATCTCCTGCTTATCATCATTCTTCATTTGAGTGTCCACAGCTTGTCTGGAGTGGGGTGGGCATAATGGAATGTTAAGTGGGTGATTAAAGCGGGTGTAAGGTGGCAGTGAACCTGCTGTAGCTCCTTGTTCAATATCCCCACGTGTGCCCTTTCCAATAGGTGCTACTGGGTGGAAGGGGGGACATCCCATTTCACCAGATATTAGGGGGAACCTGGAGTCCACAGAGTCACGGGATTAGTGAGAAGGCCCACATTCCACACCCGCGTTGACATTTGCTATTTCTGGAATTTACCACTGAAGGTGATTCACTGCTGAATACCTCGACAAAGATAAGGGCGCACTGTGCGATGGGCGTCACTGCCACTCGAACAAACCTGTGTTACAGGATTGAGATTTTGCAGTGGTGGCTAGGAGGTCATTTAAACCCCACCCGGGCCTGGTCAAATGCCTTTCTACACCCTGACTTTCTCTCGAGCAGTCCCAAACAGCCTGCCTCCCGCTCTGCTGGTTATAGGATACATGACGGCAAGGTGTGCACCATTTGCATGGTAATTTTAAAAATTCTTCCATGGGATGTGGGCTTCACTGGCTGGGCCAGCATTTATTGTCCATCCCTAGTTGCCCTTGAGAAGGTGGTGGTGAGCCATCATCTTGAACCACTGCAGTCTATGTGGTGTAGGTACACCCACAGTGCTGTTAGGGAGGGAGTTCCAGGGCTTTGACCCAGCGTCAGTGAAGGAACGATGATATAGTTCCACATCAGATTGGTGTGTGGCTTGAAGAGGAACTTGCAGGTGGTGGTGTTCCCATGTGTCTGCTGCCCTTGTCTTTTCTAGATGGTAGTGGTCGTGGGTTTGGAAGGTGCTGTCGAAGGAGACTTGGTGAGTTGCTGCAGTGCATCTTGTAGATGGTACACACTGCTGCTACTGTGCACCGGTGGTGGAGGGAGTGAATGTTTGTGGATGGGTTGCCAATCAAGCGGCTGCTTTGTCCTGGATGGTGTCGAGCTTCTTGAGTGTTGTGGGAGCTGCACTCATCCAGGCAAGTGGGGAGTATTTCATCACACTCCTGACTTGTGTCTTGTAGATGGTGGACAGGATTTGGGAAGTCAGGAGGTGAGATAATCATCTCAGAATTCCCAGCTTCCAACCTGCTCTTGTAGCCACAGTATTTATATGGCTGGTCCAGTTCAGTTTCTGGTCAATTGTGACTTTCAGGATGTATTTAGATCGGAATTCAGCAATGGTAATACCATTGACTGTCAAAGGGCATGATTGGATTCTCACTGGTAGGCTTTGGTCATTTTCTGGCACATATGGAAATGGGATCAGCCTCCACCTGTGCTGTCAGATTGAAAGATCTTTGGAGCAATCCTGTTGCAGCTGTGACTCTTTATTCATTCTGTCACGGGACGTGGGCATCACTGGCAAGGCCAGCATTTGTTGCCCGTCCCTAATTGCCCTTTGAATTGACTGGCTGGCTCGGCCATTTCAGTGTCAACCACATTTCTGTGCACCTGAAGTCACATGTAGGCCAGACCGGGTTAAGATGGCAGATTTCAGATGGGTTTTTATGACATTTGATGATAGTTTCATGGTCACCATTGTACTGAGACTAGCTTACAATTCCAAACTTTAAAAAAAGTTAAATTCCACCAGCTGCCATTCGAACCCTTGGCCACAGCAGATTTGCCTGGGCATCTGGATCACTCGTCTAGTGACATTACCACCACCAACCGCCCCCCTGACTGTTCTCACTTACTCTGGTCATGGGTCAACTTCAGCTGGTCCTCTTTTTTGCAAATTGCAACCTTGGTACAATTCCCCATCTCGAAAGACGAATCCTGTGATCGAATCAGCAAAACCCGGCTGTCTGTTAGTGAGTGTCAGTAATATTAATTTCAGTTTAATCATTCAATCTGTCTTTCCATCTCTAATGTGCTGCTCGTGGAAATTCTGCCCTCTAATCTACATCAACAGCAGCTGCAGGTGTTGTCTTGATGCTGTGACTTCTCTCTGTTGCTCATTCCAACTAAATTTGAAGATGTGGGAAAATCATCCAATCGTAGACGGTTTATGGCACAGAAAGAGGTCACATCATGTTTGTGCTGGCTGAGAAACACTCTGCATCTCTCAGGCAGCTCACCACCACCTTCTCAAGGGCAACTAATGAGGGGCAATAAATGCTGGCCCAGCCAGCGAAGCCCACATCCCGTGAATGCAAAAAAAAAGTATCCTTCTTGGGGTAGGTATTCATCTTCTGTTGATTTCCGGGAATGAAAACCTGTTGGCTTTTGCTGGGGCCGATTATTCACCAGATTATCACTCAGGGTGAGAGGAACAGAATCAGCAATTGTTAGCTGGGTCACCCTGATCTCCAATTCAGAAGATGTTGGGCTCAAATTTCACTTCAGAGGCTAGAGCACAAATTCGAGGCTGATACACAGAGAGTTCGTACTGAGGGAGTGCTGCACTGTCAGAGGGTCAACACTGAGGGAGTGTCAGTATTGAGGGAGTGCTGCACTTTCAGAGGGTCAGTATTGAGGGAGTGCTGCACTTTCAGAGGGTCAGTATTGAGGGAGTCCTGCACTGTCAGAGGGTCAGTACTGAGGGAGTGCTGCACTGTCAGAGGGTCAGTATTGAGGGAGTGCTGCACTGTCAGAGGGTCAGTACTGAGGGAGTGCTACACTGTGGGACTGTCAGTACTGAGGGTGTGTTGCACTGTCAGAGGGTCAGTACTGAGGGAGTGCTACACTGTGGGACTGACAGTACAGAGGGTGTGTTGCACTGTGGGAGGGTCAATACTGAGCTGGTGCTGCGCTGTGGGAGGGTCAGTACTGAGGAAGCGCTGGACTGTGTGAGTCTCAGTACTGAGGGAGTGCTGCACTGTGGGATTGTCAGTACTGAGGAAGCACCACACTTTAGGAGGGTCAGTACTGAGGGAATGCTGCATCATTGGAGGGGCAATACTGAACCTTCAGAGGATCAGTACTGAGAGTGCACTGCACCGTTGGAGGGGAACTAATGAGGGAGCACTGCACTGTTGTTGAGTATACTTTTCAGATAAGACATTAAAATTTCAGGTGGATGTAAAAGATCCCATGCCCACTATTGGGAGAAGAGCAGGGTAGTTATTTCAATTGCGTCTGCAGTATTCAGTGATCACAATGTTCAGCAAGACCAAACGCAGATTGGGTGACCACTTTGCACATCATCTCCATTCAGTTCGCAAGCTTCCGGTGACCTGTCATTTCAATTCTCCAGCTTGCTCTCACACTGACATCTCTGTCCTCGGTCTGTTGCACTGTTCCAGTGAAGCTCAATAAAAGTTTGAGAAGCAGCACCTCATCTTTCAGTTAGGCTCTTTACAGCCTTCAGGACTCCACACTGAGTTCAACAATTTCACACCATGAGCTCTATCCCTCCATATTGTTCCCTTTTCTTTGGATGTTTTTCTCTTATTTTTCTTACCAGCTCCTGAATATCTTCTGTTTCTTTCTTTCCCCATCACCATTCACTTTGGCCCTGGAAGACCAACACTTCTGCTTTGCAATCCCTCCTGTCTTCAACCCTATCACAGACCTTCCTTTGTCCTTTTCCCACCCAGCCCTTTCTCAAATCCTATTACATTTCTAACTTTCCCCAGTTCTACTGAAAGGTCATCATCCTGAAATATTAACTCTGCCTCTGTCTCCACACAAGCTGCCTGAGCTGCTCAGTATTTCCAGCATTTTCTGTTTTTATTTTAGGTTCCCAGCATCCGCAGTATTTTATTTGCTTTTTGATTAGTTCTCCCTGGTATCTTGGTCAATACTTATCCCTCAAACAGCATCACTAAAACAGGTTAGGACATGAGGAGGCCACAGTGGGACACACCAGTAGGTTAAAGGTTAAGTGAGTGGGCAAAGATCTGGCAAATGGAGTTTAATGTGAGGAAATGTGAAATTGTCCATTTCGGCAGGAAGAATAAAAAAGACGCTTATTATCTAAATGGTGAGAGATTGGAGAACTCTGAGATGCAGAGGGATCTGGGTGTCCTAGTGCATGAATTGCAAAAGGTTAGTATGCAGGTACAGCAATAATTAAGAAGGCTTTTGGATATTATAATTTATTGCGAGGGGAACTGAATACAAAGGTAGGAGTGTTATGCTTCATTTATACAGGGCATTAGTGAGACCACATCTGGAGTACTGTGTACAGTATTGGTCTCCTTATTTAAGGTAGGATTTAATTCATTGGAGGCAGTTCAGAGAAGGTTTACTAGACTAATACCTGGATCGGTCAGTTGTCTAATGAGGGAAGAACGGACAGGTTAGGCTTGAATCTGCTGGAATTTAGAAGATTAAGAGGTAACGATTGAAACATATAAGACCCTAGGGGGTCATGACAGGGTGGATGTGGAGAGGATGTTTCCTCTTGTGGGAGAATCTAGTACTAGGGGGTCACTGTTTAACAATAAGTGGTCACTCATTTAAGACAGACGAGGAGAAATTTTTTTGCTTGAGGGCCCTGAATCTTTGGAACCCACTTCCTCAAAAGGTGGTGGAAGCAGGGCCTTTGAATATTTTAAGGAAGAGCGAGATAGATTCTTGATTAACAAGGGGGTGAAAAGTTATCGGGGGTAGGCAGGAATGTGGGGTTGAGTTTACAATCCGATCAGCCACGATCTTATTCTCTTTGTTGCATTTTCTGTTATATTCCCCCTGTTATATTCCCTGTGTTGTGTTCTCTGTGTTGTATTTTGTGTTATATTCCCTGTGTTGTATTCTCATGTCATATTTTCTGTTGTATTCCTGTAGTTTTCACCATGTGATTTTGTACTTATATATGTCCAATATAAGATTTCACCGAGCACACATTTAGAATTTTAAGCCCTCCATATGGCTTTCAAAGGGTTACCATGTGTCTTTGGTTAAAATGCTTAACCTTGGGTCATAAATCCAGCAAACAAAGCTCCATTGTGGTAATAATCCAGCTTGATGATATGAAGCTTGGGAGGATGGTGCACTGCAAAAAACAAAGGAGCAAATTGTAAAAGGTACAGATTAAACAAGTGGACAGATCAATAGGATACTTTGCATCAGTCTTCACAGTAACAGACACTAATAATGGAGGGGAGGCGATGGCGTAGTGGTATTGTCACTGGACTAGTAATCTAGAGGCCCAGGGTAAGGCTCTGGGGACCCGGGTTTGAATCCCACCATGGCAGGTGGTAGAATTTGAATTCAACAAATATCTGGAGTTAAAAGTCCAATGATGATTATGAAACCACTGTCGATTGTTGTAAAAACTCATCCTTTAGGGAAGGAAATCAATTGTCCTTACCTGGTCTGGCCTACATGTGACTCCAGCAATGTGATTGACTCTGAAAAGCCCTCTGAAATGGCCGAGCAAGGCTACTCAGTTGTAACAACCCGCTACAAAGACACAAAAAAGGAATGAAACCGGACGGACCACCCAGCATCGACCAAGGCACTGGAAACAACAACGGCAATCTCAGTCTTGTCAACCCTGCAAAGTCCTTCTTACTAACATCTGGGGCTAGTGCTAAAATTGGGAGAGCTGTCTCACAGACTAGTCAAGCAACATCCTGACATAGTCATCCTCACAGAATCATACCTTACAGATAATGTCCCAGACTCCACCATCACCATCCCTGGGTATGTCCTGTCCCACCGGCAGGACAGACCCAGCATAGGTGGCGGCACAGTGGTATACAGTCAGGAGGAAGTTGCCTTGGGAATCCTCAACATCAACTCCAGACCCCATGAAGTCTCATGGCATCAGGTCAAACATGGGCAAGGAAACCTGCTGCTGATCACCACGTACCGCCCTCCCTCAGCTGATGAATCAGTGCTCCTCCATGTTCAACATCACTTGGAAGAAGCACTGAGGGTGGCAAGGGTGCAGAATGTACTCTGGGTGGGGGGACTTCAATGTCTATCACCAAGAGTGGTTCGGTAGCACCACTACTGACTGGCCAAGTCCTAAATGACATAGCTGCTAGACTGGGTCTGCGGCAGGTGGTGAAAGAACCAACAAGAGGGAAAAACATACTTGACCTCATCCTCACCAACCTGCCTGCCGCAGATGCATCTGTCCATGACAGTATCGGCAGGAATGACCACCGCACAGTCATTGTGGAGAAGCAGTCCCACCTTCACATTGAGGATACCCTCCATCGTGTTGTGTGGCACTACCACCGTGATAAATGGGATAGATTTCAAACAGATCTAGTAACTCAAGACTGGGCATCCATGAGGCTCTGTGGGTCATCAGCAGCAGCAGAATTGTACTCGAACACAATCTGTAACCTCATGGCCTGGCATATCCCCCACTCTACCATTACCATCAAGCCAGGGGATCAACCCTGGTTCAATGAAGAGTGCAGGAGGGCATGCCAGGAGCAGCACCAGGCATACTTAAAATTGAGGTGTCGACCTGGTGAAGCTATAACACAGGAATATTTGCATGCCAAACAGCATAAACAGCAAGCGATAGATGGGGCTAAGCAATCCCATAACCAACGGATCAGGCCTAAGCTCTGCATCCAGTCATGAATGTGGTGAACAAATAAACAACTCATTAGAGGAGATGGCTCCACAAATATTCCCATCCTCAATGGTGGAGGAGCCCAGCACAGCAGTGCAAAAGACAAAGCTGAAGCATTTGCTACAATCTTCAGCCAGAAGTGCCGAGTGGATGATCCATCTCGGCCTCCTTCCGAGGTCCCCAACATCACAGATGCCAGTCTTCAGCCTTCAGCCAATTCGATTCATTCCATGTGATATCAAGAAATGGCTGAAGGCACTGGATACTGCACAGGCTAAGGGCCCTGACAACATTTTGGCAATAGTATTGAAGACTTGTGCTCCAGAACTTGCCGCGCCCCTAGCCAAGCTGTTCCAGTACAGCTACAACATTGGCATCTACCCGGCTATGTGGAAAATTGCCCAGGTATGTCCTGTACACAAAAAGCAGGACAAATCCAACCCGACCAATTACCGCCCCATCAGTCTACTCTCCATCATCAGTAAAGTAATGGAAGGGGTCATCAACAGTGCTATCAAGCGGCACTTGCTAAGCAATAACCTGCTCACTGATGGCCAGTTTGGGTTCCGCCAGGGCAACTTAGCTCCTGACCCTGTTAGAGACATGGACAAAGGAGCTGAACTCCCAAGGTGAGGTGAGAGTGACTGTCCTTGACATCAAGGCAGCATTTGACAGAGTGTGGTATCAAGGAGCCCTAGCAAAATTGGATTCAATGGGAATCAGGGGGAACACTCTCCACTGGTTGGAATCATACCTAGCACAAAGGAAGGTGGTTGTTAAAGGTCAGTCATCTCAGCTCCAGGACATCACTGCAGGAGTTCCTCAGGGTAGTGTCCTCAGCCCAACCATCTTCAGCTGCTTCATCAATGACCTTCCTTCCATCATAAGGTCAGAAGTGGGGATGTTCACTGATGATTGATTGCATCCTAGGATATTAAAGGAAGTAGCTGAAGAGATAGTGGATGCACTGGTAGTAATCATCCAAGAATCCTTAGATTCTGTAAAAGTCCCAGAGGACTGGAAAACTGCAAATGTAACATCCCGATTCAAAAAGGGGGGGAGACAATAAACAGGTAACTATAGGCCAGCTGGCTTAACATCTGTCATTGGGAAAATTATAAAGGATGTAATAGCAGAGCATTTAGAAATACATAATATAATCATGCAGAGTCAGCATGGTCTCTTGCAGGGGAAATCATGCCTGACAAATTTATTAGAATTCTTTGAGGAGGTAACAAGCAGGATAGAAAAAGGGGAGCCAGTAGATGTAATATATTTGGATTTCCAAAAGGCATTCGATAAGGCACCACATATAAGGCTACTTAATAGGATCAGAGCCCATGGGTTTGTGGGTAGTACATTAGCATGGATAGAGCATTGGCTAAGTAATAGAAGACAGAGAGTTGGGATATGGTGGGTATTTTCAGGATGGCAAAGGGATCAGTGTTGGGGTCACAATCATTTACAATATATGCTAATGACTTGGATGAGGGAAGTGAATGTACTATCATCAAGTTTGTGGATGACACAAAAATAGATGGGAAGGCAAGTGGTGAGGGTGACACAAAGAGTCTACAGAGGGATATAGACAGGTTAAGTGAGCGGGCAAAAACTTGGCAGATGGAATATAATGTGGGAAAATGTGAGTTTGTGCACCTTGGCAGGAAAAATAGAGGAGCTGAATACTATTTAAAAGGAGAAAGACTGCAGAAAGATGCAGCACAGAGGGATTTGGGGGTCCTCACGCATGAATCACAAAAAGCTAACATACAAGTTCAGCAGATAATAGGGAAGGCAAATGGAATGTTGGCCTTTATTTTAAAGGGAATGGAGTATAAAAATAGGGAAGTTTTGCTAAAACTATACAAGGCACTAGTTAGACCACACCTAGAATACTGTGAACAGTTTTGGTCTCTTTATCTAAGGAAAGATATACTGGCATTGGAGGCAGTCCAGAGAAGGTTCACTCGGTTGATCCCAGGGATGGAGGGATTTTCTTATGAGGAGAGGTTGAGTAGGTTGGGCCTGTACTCATTTGGAGTTTAGAAGAATGAGAGGCGACCTTATTGAAACACATAAGATTCCTAGGGGGCTTGACAGGGTAGATGCTGAGTTTGTTTTCCCTTGTGGAAGAGTCTAGGACCAGAGGGCACAATCTCAGAGTAAGGGGTCACCCATTTAAGACAGAGATGAGGAGGAATTTCTTCTCTCAGAGGGTAGTGAATCTGTGGAATTCTTTGCCGCCGAGGGCTGTAGAGGCTGGGTCGTTAAGGCTGAAGTAGACAGATTTTTAATCAGTAAGGGAATCAAGGGTTATGAGGGAAAGGCAGGAAAGTGGAGTTGAGGATTATCAGATCAGCCATGATCCCATTGAATGGCGGAGCAGACTCAATGGGCCGAATGGCCTACTTCTGCTCCTACGTCTTGTGGCCTTATGGTGAATGCAGTTTAACGTAGCATTGTGCAAATTTCGTGTCAGGACAGAATCTAAATGGGAACCCTCACAGACAGCTGAAACCTGGTTCCTGAGTGAAGGTTGAGAATGGATGTTGGGACCTCCCTGTCCTGTATGTGTCCCTGTAATGTGATGTATTTGCCATTTGAAGAACAGATAAGCCAATACAAGCTGGTCGACAGATGAGAGAAGTGATCAAGGAAGGAATACTGGTTCAAAGGAGATAGAATTTCCTCGAAGGCACTGTGGTGCGTTTGGGAATGTTAGATTCTCCCATCGCTTCAATGGGTGAATGTTCAGCAAAGTTTTTTTTGAAAGAGCGGTTTACAGCCAAGGCTGGTGGCGTCTCACGTGTGACATTAGGCCAAGCGTAGTTTGCATAACCGATTATGCAAATACCGCAAATGCAGTCAGTGTTGGAGGAACGGATGGAGGTATTGGCTTTGCTGTCCTGAAGGCACTTGACTCTGTTCTGCTTGAATGTCAAAATTGCTTGATGGAGACACTTCTCCATTTGGGTCTGTTTTTTTTCCCGTGTGTTGGGATCCAACTTGCAATCTCTGAGGTTGGCTTTCTTGTTTGGTTTGGGATGTCCTGTGGTTTGGGTTCCCGTGTTCAGCTGGCTGCAGATTGCTGCCTTCGGTATGTGGAAATCCTCCATGTGAGGCACATGGCTGACCTCATGATACTGAGCTCAGCTGAGCACACCCTCGATGCCAGTCTGCAGCACTTTGCAAGAGCCTTGGTGTTTGAAACCTGCGGAGGAAATGGAACATTGAAGTGGATTAGAGAAACAAATTAAATTCTCCAGTTTAGCAATATGTTTGAAACAAGAACACAATGTACAGAACTTTGTTTTGATGAGCCTGAGATTGAAGAAGGCAGCTTAAGATATTTTCTCTGTGTCAGTATAGTAACCTTGGGGCATCTTTGATGGATCGTTCTGGAGAGTTTGGATGGGAATGCTGCATCATGTGTTTTATATCACATGGACACTCCAAACCCACAGCTTGTTCCCTGACATTTCAAAGACTCTGTGCCAGTCACAGCTCCAGCGAGAGGCCCTTAGGAGTCAAGGTGAGGAATGGTCTAGAATAATGTCACCAAACCCCCAGGATTGCCATACAGTCATTACGGCACAGAGTCTGGTCATTCAGCCCATCATCTTCAGGAGTTAGAGACTAATCTCCTGCACATCGCCGCAAACGAACTTAGGGACTCAGGGAAAGAAATCTTTTTTAAAAAATTATGATATAGTTTTCATTTCCCTGAACAGATGTTTATTGGTTCAAAAAAATAATTGGCAATGGGGCAGAGGCTGTTTCACTGGGTTGGATAGTCAAGGATTCAGCATTATATTCCCTCCAGGAATATGACCAACCTGGGTTCGCATCCCTAGTCTAGAATTCCGGATCCCAATGGGCGGAATTTTCCGTGCCTGCTGGCATTAGGCATGTTTGACGGTGTGAGTGGACAACATGGCGAGAAGGCCAAAAATCGGTTTCACGATGTCATGAAACCAGTTGGCGAATGTCCGCTCAGCCCCGTCAATGGCAGGGCCGCCTTTCCAGCCACTGGACACCAGGAACTCCATTTTAATACATCTGCATATCATTATAAGTCCTGTTCGCCGGAATCATCTGCCCACGTCAAATTTTCCGCTCACATCGGCAGGAAAACACTCCAGAGCAGAACAGTCTTGACTAGGGTGACGTGCAGAATCGGGACTTACCACCAGGGCCTTGCTCACATCGCGGAGATCCGAGGAGCAGAAAGTGCTGGAGCCCAACAGCAACGGGACCCTGGAGGAACGTCCATGGCTGGGTGGATTCTCATGGACATGGCTCCACCGCAAAGCAGCTCAGGAAGGTGGAAAATCACCGCTGAGGCTCTGCTCAGAACGGATGATGGTCGAGAGGGTGGGAGGGGAAGGTCTAGGATCGACTGGGAGAGGAAGGTGTGTCGAGGAGGGTGAGGTTGAGTGTTGGGAAACAAAGGTGTCGGGGGGTAAGTTAGGGAGGGGGGAATGAAGATGTTAGGGAGTGAGGTCGGTAGGGGGCAATTAAGGTGTCGGGGCGGTTCAGGTTGGGTGGGGGCGGGTGAAGGTGTTGGGAGGGTGAGGTTGGACAACAAGGGAGGTAGGTGTAGTGGGGAGGAAGTTGTAAGGGAATGAGTTCGGAGTGGGGAAGGAGTCCAGAGAGGGGAAGGAATCCAGGGGGAAGAAGGAGTCCGGTGGGAGGAAGGAGTCGGGAGAGGGGAAGGAGTAAGTGTGGGGAAGAAGTAAGGGTGGAGGAAGGAGCCAGGAAGGAGGAAGGCGTAAGCGGGGGGTGGGGGGAGTCCAGAGTTGGGGAGGATTCTAACAGGGGGCACAGTGAAGGGGGGAAGGAGTTCCAAGGGAGGAAGGAGTTGCAAGGGGGGGAAGGAGTCCGGAGGGGGAGATGTCCTGGTGAACTTGCAAGGGAGGGCTCTCTTGAGCCCTTGGCTGCCTCCTGGGAGGCGAACTGAGGGTGACATGGTAAGAGGGAATGGTGAGAATGACCAAGGGCAGAGTGAGGCGATAGGGTGGGAGGAAGAGGGTGTGACAGTATCAGGAGAGAGGACAGTGAGGGTGGTTGGTGGGGACGCAGAGACAGACACAGACCCTGGGGTGGGAAAGAGAAGGTCGAGGAGGTTAATGTGGATGGCATGGGATTTTCGGGAAGGAAGGGAACGTTCACCAGGACCTGTCTGGAAAAAAAAGGGTTGTGACTGGTAGGTCATGGTTGGGAGGTGGAAGGTGATGCCAGGGGGGTTGACAGTGATGGGGGAAAAGAAATGGGTGATTAGGGGAAGGGAAAGGATGGGGAAGCGAAAGAAAAACTGTAGCACTAGCGTGCTGTCTAAATCGAAAGCGAAACGAGTGTCGTGGTGGAGATCAGGCGTTCCATGGGAGTGTGGTCAGTGGGTGGGTGGAGATGCAGGTCAGCTCAGATGGTCAACTGAAAGCGAACCCCAGCAGACAGCATTGAAAATTCGCAGGGCAGTGAGATGAGTGTGAAACAGGAAGGCAATTTCCCTGGGCAATTTCCCTGGGCAATTTTCTATGTAGCCGGGTAGATGCCAGTGTTGTAGCTGTACTGGAACAGCTTGGCTAGGGGCACGGCAAGTTCTAGAGCGCACGTCTTCAATACTATTGCCGGAATATTGTCAGGGCCCATAGCCTTTGCAGTATCCAGTGCCTTCAGCTGTTTCTTGATATCATGTGGAGTGAATCGAGTTGGCTGAAAACTGGTATCTGTGATGCTGGGAACCTCCGGAGGAGGCCGAGATAGATCATCCATTCGGTCCTTCTGGCTGAAGACAGCTGAAAATGCTTTAGCCTTATCTTTTGCACTGATGTTGAATATGTATCAGGATGTTGATCTCTCAGGGAATCAAGGGACATGGGGAGCTGGTGGAAAAGTGGAATGGAAGCCTAAGATTAGCCATGATTGTATTGAATGGTGGAGCAGACTAGACAGGAAATATGGTCCACTCCTCCTCCTAACTCTTGGCTGTGCTGGGATCCAAGAGGATGGGAATATTTGTAGAGCCTCCTCCTCCAGTGAGTTGTTTTATTGTTCACCACCAATCACGACTGGATGTGGCAGGACTACAGACCTTAGATCTGATCAGTAGGTTGTGGGATCGCTTAGCTCTGTCTATTACTTGCTGCTTATGCTGTTTGGCACGCAAGTAGTCCTGTTTTATAGCTTCACCAGGTTGACACCTCATTTTTAGGTGTGCCTGGTGCTGCTCCTGGCATGCCCTCCTGCACTCTTCATTGAACCAGGGTTGATCCCCTGGCTTGATGGTAATGGTAGAGTTGGGGATATGCTGGGCCATGAGGTTACAGATTGTGGTTGTATACAATTCTGCTGCTGATGGCCCACAGTGCCTTATGGATGCCCAGTCTTGAATTGCGAGATCTATTCGAAATCTGTCCCATTTAGCAGGGTGGTAGTGCCACACAACACGATGGAGGGTATCCTCAATGTGAAGGCGGGACTTCGTCTCCATGGGGATTGTGCAGTGGTCAGTCCTGCCGATACTGTCATGGACAGATGCATCTGCGACAGGTAAATTTGTAAGGATAAGATCAGGTGGGCTTTTGCCTCTTGTTGGTTCCCTTGCCACCTGCCACAGACCCAGTGTAGCAGATATGTCCTTCAGGACTCAGCCAGCTCGGTCTATAGTGGTGCTGCCAAACCACTCAGAATTGTTATGGAGGAGAAGGAGGTCACTTGGCCCATCATGTCTGCATTGGCTCTCCGATTGATGATAGACATTAAAGTCCCCCACCCAGAGTATATTCTGTGTCTTGCCACACTCAGGGCTTCTTTCAACTGGTGTTCCACATGGAGGAATACTGATTCATCAGCTGAGCCAGGGTGCAGGGGTGGTGGTGGTAATCAGCAGGTGGTTTCCTTGCCCAGGTTTACCCTCCTCCTGATGCCATGAGACTTCCTGGAGCCAATGTTGGGGATTCTCGAGGTACAGCAGGTGGGGAGGCGCTCAGGGCCGATAACAGCTCAATCCAGCTCAACCTCCCGGAGAGAGACAGGTTCCTGGCATCACCTGAGCGTGAAGAAAGCAACATGTGATGAAAGTTTCCACTTTTATTTTGCTTATTATTCATTTTAATTCCCTCCCGACTGTATAGCACTGTGCTGCCACCTTGCTGGGTCTGTCCTGCTGGTGGAACGGGACACACCCAGGGATGGTGATAGTGGTGCCTGGTGTCTGGGACATTGTCACAAGGGGAGCAAATCAGCAGAGGCATTAGTGGAGTACGGACAGTGCAGGGTGGAGCTTAAGAAAGCAATTCGGAGAGCAAAGAGGGGATATGAGAAAGCTCTGGCTGGTAAAAGTAGGGAAAATTCAAGATATTCTATAAGTATATCAATGGGAAGAGGATAACCAGGGAAAGAGTAGGGCCCATAAGGGACCAAGGGGGCAACCTATGGGTGGAGCCAGAGGACATCGCTAGAGTGTTGAATGAATACTTCACGTCCGTCTTCACTCAAGAGAATGAGGATGAAGGTTTCGAACTCGGGGACAGAGACTACGAGGTTCTTAAGCAAATTGATATCGGGAGTGACAAGGTATTGGAGGTGTTGGCAGGCTTAAAAGTGGACAAATCTCCAGGTCTGGATGATTTGTGTCCCAGACTGCTGAGGGAGGCAAGGGAGGAGATCGCAGGGGCTCTGACCCAAATTTCTAATTCCTCTCTGGCCACGGGGGAGGTGCCAGAGGACTGGAGAACAGCTAATGTGATTCCGCTATTTAAGAACAGTTGTAGAGATAAGCCAGGGAACTACAGGCCAGTGAGTCTCACGTCAGTGGTAGGGAAACTATTGGAGAAAATTCTGAAGGAGAGAATCTATCTCCAGTTGGAGAGGCAAGGTTTGATCAGGGACAGTCAGCATGGCTTTGTCAGAGGGAGGTCATGCCTAACAAATTTTATTGAATTTTTTGAGGAGGTGACCAGGTGTGTAGATGAGGGTAGTGTAGTTGATGTAGTTTATATGGATTTCAGCACAGCCTTTGACAAGGTCCCACATGGGAGACTTATAAAGAAGGCAAAGGCACATGGGATACAGGGTAATTTGATCAGGTGGATTCAAAATTGGTTTAGTTGTAGTGATGACAGAAGGCTGCTTTAGTGACTAGAAGCCAGTGTCCAGTGGCATACCACAAGGATCTGTGCTCTGTCCCCTATTATTCGTCGTTTATATAAACAACATAGATGACTATGTGGGGGGTTAGGATTAGTAAATTTGCGGATGACACAAAGATTGGCCGGGTGGTTAACAGTGAGGTTGAGTGACTTGGGCTACAGGAAGATATAGACGGGATGGTCAAATGGGCAGATAAGTGGCAGATGGAATTTAACCCTGAAAAGTGTGAGGTGATACACTTTGGAAGGAGTAATTTGACAAGGAAGTATTCAATGAACGGCATGGCACTAGGAAGTTCTGAGGAACAAAGGGACCTTGGCGTGTGTGTCCATAGATCTCCGAAGGTGGAGGGGCATGTTAATAGGATGGTGAAAAAGGCATATGGGACCTTTTCCTTTATCAATTGAGGCATAGATTACAAAAATAGGGAGGTCATGTTGGAGTTGTGTAGAACCTTGGTGAGGCCACAGCTGGAGTACTGTGTGCAGTTCTGGTCACCACATTATAGGAAGGATGTGATTGCACTGGAGAGGATGCAGAGGAGATTCACCAAGATGTTGCCTGGGATGAAACATTTAAGTTATGAAGAGAGGTTGGATAGACTTGGGTTGTTTTCGTTGGAGCAGAGAAAACTGAGGGGTTCTGTTGAAGGGTCATGAGGACTCGAAACGTCAACTCTTTTCTTCTCCGCCGATGCTGCCAGACCTGCTGAGTTTTTCCAGGTAATTCTGTTTTTGTTTAAGACTGAGGGGTGATCTGATTGAGGTGTACAAGATTATGAGGGGCATGGACAAGGTGGATAGGGAGCAGCTGTTCCCCTTAGTTGAAGGGTCAGTCACAAGGGGACATAAGTTCAAGGTGAGGGGCAGGAGGTTTAGGGGGGATGTGAGGAAAATCTTTTTTACCCAGAGGGTGGTGACGGTCTGGAATGCACTGCCTGGGAGGGTGGTGGAGACGGGTTGCCTCACATCCTTTAAAAAGTACCTGGATGAGCACTTGGCACGTCATAACATTCAAGGCTATGGGCCAAGTGCTGGTAAATGGGATTAGGTAGGTAGGTCAGGTGTTTCTCACGTGTCGGTGCAGAATCGATGGGCCGAAGGGCCTCTTCTGCACTGTGATTCTGTGATTGAGAGTTATGATTCCATGAGTACAACATAGCCTGAGGGGCAGCTCTCCCACTTTTACAAAAGCCCTCAGATGTTCATAAGGAGGAATGTGCAGGGTTAATGGGGCAGAATGTGCAGTTGTCATTTCCAGTGCCTCGTTTGGTATTGGGTTGCTCGTTTGGTTTTACTCATATTAGACCTGTTCTTTGTTGTTTGATACAACAGAGTGGCTTGCTAGACTATTTCAGAGGGTAGTTAAGAGTCAACCACATTCCTTATTCTAGATTTATTCAAGAGGTATTATTGAACCTGAATCCAAACCATTAACTGCTAACATTGCCGTTTGAACTTCTGCTTCTGGATTACTGGTCAAAGAGCATAACAGCTACTCTCCATAGCCAATAACACTCTCTGTATATTGACTGTTTCTGTGTAACTTGATTCTCTCTGTGTCTATAGACTTTCTGGCTGGAATTTCCCGTGTCCGCTGGCGTCAGGCGTGTTCGGTGGCGTGAGCTGACAGTATGGCGCGATCGGTTTCACAACAGCGTGAAACCATTTCGCAATCGTCCGCTCAGCCCACCAATGGCAGCTGTGTTTCCCGCCATCGGACATCGGGAACCTCATTGTAATACATCTGCAAATCAGTATTAAGCCTGGCCACCGGAATCTTCCCTCCCCTGCTGGATTCCCACATCAGCAGGAAAACACGCTGACATGTTTCACAACAGCACATAAGCGACGTGTACCTGGTGAGCTGCACTTCTCTCAGGACTTCGAGGTTGATTTGCCTACCTCGCTTCGGGCAGCACTCACAGTCATCAGCGCCAGGCTTCACACACAGCACCACATCACTTTTAGGGGGGGCTCATGGGCAGGTCTCTACCTACTAGATCAGCCGTATATAGGCGGCTTTTCAATGGCTGCAGGGCTAGGGCTTGCTTGGGGAAGGGGGAGAAGTGGCCTCAGGCAAGGGAAGAGGCTGCAGGGCCAGGGCTGTACTGGGGAAGGAGGGTATCCCAGGTTGTGTGCGGGGGGCACATGTTGATTTGTGCAAGTGGCCTCAGGATGGTGAGGGCTGAGGAGGCAGCTTCCAGAGGAGATGAGGCCAGATGGGGATGTGAGGGTGTGTGTGAGAGAATGGGTGGTGATGTCCCTTGAGCTGGCAGTGAGTGAGATGCCAGTGAATGTGTGATGGGCTTGAGTGTGTGAGTTTAGAGCGATGAGATGGTTGCCTTACCCTGGCTGCACAGATGAGATCATTCATCCTCTATCTGCGCTGGATGGCCAACCTCTTCTGTGCAGCATTGGCACTGATCACCACTGCCACTGCCTCCCAAGCCTGGTTGATCAGGCTGCTGTCCACCCTGCGGCCAGAGCAGGGGTTGAGAACATCATGGCGGCCTCCACAGCATCCAAAAAGCGTTTCAGTGATGCATCAGTAAACCTAGGGCTGCAGTCTTTTTGCCTTTCGTGGACATCTTTCCTGCAGTAATCCTGGGCTGGAAGCACTGAGGTGTTTGCACACGGCTGTACTTTAAATTTGGCGCTTGGCGTGATGAAGCGGTGAGGTGATAGCATGGCGGGCGAATGAGACCCCGCCCACCATGGAAACGACGTGTTTCCTGGGAATGCATAACTAATGGGATGATAAGTGGTGAAATCCTGCCATTGCAGCCACCCGGTAAAATGCCGTTTTACCCGCCTGCTACCGCACTTAGTGCAAATCTGGGACAATTCCGCCCTCTGGGCACATTGACTCTGTATATATTGTATATATTGACTCTCTTCTGTATATTGACTATCTTTTGTGTATATTGACTCTGAATGTATAAGAACACTCTGATTATTTATTCCCTCTATGTACATTGGCTGCCTGTGTATATCGACTGTATACATTAAATCTCTCTGTGGATATTGACTCTCTTGGTGTATACTGTCTCTGTGTGCATTGATTGTGTATATTGACTCTTTTGTATTCTGACTCTATGTACATTGACTCTCTATATTGACTCTCTTGGTGTATACTGACTCTCTGTGTATTGACTCTGTGTATATTAACTCTCTTGGTGTGTACATGTTTTCTCTTGTCTTGTACTCTCTAAAACCCTGTTTACAGCTTGTTTTTGGATTAATGGTCCCACCCTCTCTCATTACTCCGCATAGATCCCTGGTTTGGATGCGATTCAATCTTCAATTACTGTGCGGACGCTATCTACAGTCACTTGTTGATAGATTTATGAGGTGCGGTGACTAATTCTCGGAGGTGCTAGTTTTATAGAGTAATAAGCAGTTGCCCATCTGTTTTATTTCTTGGCACATGGTTAGAAACCAGGGCATGCTATTAATATGAGTTCTTTAGTGCAGGAGACATCTCATATGTTGCTGAAAAGCCCAGTTACTGCGAGTATTGGCATGACTCCTGCGATAGTGAGGGATATTGATGAGAAGTGGTTCATAATGAAGAATGACATGAAGATGCTGGATTAACTCCAGGATATTTGAATGTAACTAGACAGAACATCTCCTACCAACAGTTTTTTAATGATATTTAGCTCACAAAAATTTTCAGTAATTTAATATAAGTAATAACTTTAAAAAATCCATCTTAGGATGTGGGCTTCGCTGGCTAGGCCAGCATTTATTGCGCATCCCTAGTTGCCCTTGAGAAGGTGGTGCTGAGCTGCCTTCTTGAACCGCTGCAGTCCATGTGGTGTAGGCACACCCACAGTGCTGTTAGGGAGGGAGTTCCAGGATTTTGACCCAGCGACTGTGAAGGAACGGCGGTATATTTCCAAGTCAGGATGGTGTGTGACCTGGAGGGGAACTTGCAGGTGGTGGTGTTCCCATGTGTCTGCTGCCCTTGTCCTTCTTGGGTTTGGAAGATGAACTGACTACCAATTTCTAGTCACATTATTCCAAGTGAATTTCGGCACATTGCATACTAATGCTCCTTGCATGAAAAGTATTTCCTATTCAACAAAGCTGGAGACACATTTTATTATAATTAATGGAATGTATCTATTTGAAAATTCACCTTGAAGTGTAAATACCCTGAGTGCAGTAACTGTCCCTTGTTCACCATTTTCTTACCACAGATGCATGTACTGACCTTGACGAATTCCATTCACCCTTTTTAAATTCTGCACAATCTTTCTTTTTTAATTTCAGTCTCAGATCTTTCTTCTGAAAAACGTTTCTTCCTCTTCAGGTTTTTCACACAGCCTCATGTACCACAAGGTGTCTGTCCGAGGGATCAGCTTCTGAGAATCCATCAGTGTTGCTCTGAGATCAGCTGTCTGGAGCAACATCCAGGAAGATCCACAGAAGCCACTACCTCTGACCCATCACCTTGGCCTTTGACCTCTTCCTCTTTGATAGCCTAGACAGAGAAATACGTTTTTTCCACTGCTGGTTGGGAAGTGTGGATATAGGAACGTAACCTTAAAATCAAAGCCAGGTCACGCGGGGTAAAAGTTAGGAAACACTTAATCACACAAAGGATGATAGGAGTGTGGAAATCTCTCCCACAAAAAGCATTGAATGCTGGAACTCAATAATTTTAAATCTGAAATTGATAGATTATTGCTAGACAGAGGTTTAAAAGGATATGGAACCAGGACAGGTGGGTAGAATTGCGATGCAGATCAAACATGATCTCACTGAATGGCAGTACATGCTCTCAAGTGGTCGAATGGCCTCCTCCTGCTTTTCCTCTGGTATCCTCCCAGAATCACAGAATTTTTACAGTACAGAAGGAGGCCATTC
Organism: Cetorhinus maximus; assembly: GCF_964194155.1. Lineage (NCBI taxonomy): Eukaryota > Metazoa > Chordata > Chondrichthyes > Lamniformes > Cetorhinidae > Cetorhinus > Cetorhinus maximus. Next base: position 96,652,450 of record NC_135897.1, on the reverse strand, counting down.
AGCCCATCGAGTCTGCACTGGCTCTCTGAAGGAGCATTCCACCTACTCCCACTCCCCTGCCTTATCCCCATAACCTTGCACATTCTCTCTTTTCAGGTAGCAATCCAAATTCCTTTTTCAATACCTCGATCGAATCTGCCTCCACCACCCTTTCAGGAAGTTCGTTCTGGATTCCAACCATCCTCTGGGTGAAAAATGTTTTCCTTACATCACATTTACTCCTTTTGCCAATTATTTTGAATCTGTGCCCTCTAGTTCTTGATGTTCTCTTGAGTGGGAACAGTTTCTCACTATTTACCCCATCCATACCCCTCCGGATCTTGAATACCTCGATCAAATCACCTCTCAGCCTTCTTTTCTCCAAGAAAAACAGTCCCAACCTCTCCAATCTACCCTCATAGCTACAGTTTTTTATCCCTGGAATCATTCTTGTGAATCTCCTCTGTAATCTCTCCAATGCCTTTGCATCCTTCCTCAAGTATGGCACCCAGAACTGGACTCAGTACTCCAGATGAGGCCTAACTAGTGTCTTATACAAGTTCAACATGACCTCCTTCCTCTTGTATTCAATGCCCCTATTAATAAAGCTTAAGACACTATGTGCTTTATTAACTACTCTCTCAACATGCCCTGCCACCTTCAATGACCTGTACATATACACCAAGTGCCCTCTGTTCCTGCACTTCCTTTTGAGGCTCTCCCTTTATTTTATACTTTCTCACCATATTCTTCCTGCCAAAATGAATCACTTCACACTTCTCTGCACTGAACTTCATCTGCTACTTCTCTGCCCAATCCACCAACATATCTATGCCCTTTTGAAGTTCAAGACTATCCTCATCACAACTGACAACATTTCCAATCTTTGTATTATCTGCAAATTTTGAAATCATGCCCTGCACACCACAGTCTAGGTCATTAATACATATCAGGAAGAGCAAGGGTCCCAACACTGACCCCTGGGGAACTTCACGACAAACCTTCCTCCAATCTGAAAAACAACCATTTATCACTACTCTGTTTCCTGTCATTCACCCAATTTCTTATCCAAGTGCCTATTTTCCCTTTTATTCCATGAGCTAGAATTTTGCTCACAAGTCTGTTGTGTGGCACTATATAAGGTGCCTTTTGAAAATCCATATGCATCACATCAACAGTGTTTTATTTATCAAACTTCTCTGTTACCTCCTCAAAAAAACTCCAGCAAGTTAGTTAGACATGATTTTCCCTTAATGAATCCATGCTGGCTTTCCTTAATTATCCTGCACTTGTCTCAGTGATTATTGATTTTATCCCGTACTATAGCTTCCAGAAGTTTCCCTATCACTGAGTTCAAACTTATTGGTCTGTAGTTGTCAGCTTTAACCTTGCACCCCTTTCTGAACAAGGGTGTAACGAGGGTGTAACATTCACAATTCTCCAGTCCTCTGGCACCTCCCCTGTGTCTAAGGGAGACTGGAAGATTATCACCAGTGCCTCTGCAATTTCCACTCTCACTTCCCTCAGTACCCTTGGATGTATCTCATCCAGTCCTGGTACCTTATCTATTTTAACTTTATAACACTTTCTCCTTCTCAATTGTAAATTGTTCCAGTGCACCAGTTACCTCCTCTCTCACCTCAGCCTGGGCAGCATCTTCTTCCTTTGTAAAGACAGATGCAAAGTACTCGTTCAACACCTGCACTATTTCTCCAGCCTCCACATGCAAGTCCCCTTTTTTGTCTGTAGATGGCCTTATTTTTTCTTTCTTCTCTCAATCTGGTTTTCCCTGATTCGCCCAGCCTCACTCTGAGAAGGAAACCAAGCAGTTAATAAATGGACACCTGTTGCTGACCAGAAATCCATTCGACCTCTTAACACCGGTGATTTGCTGGACAGATTGTGTGGTAGATAACTCCAATCCACCAGCTCATCACAAAACCTAACTATTCCAAAATTAAAATCAACTCCCATGGCTGGAGATATCTGACCAACACTTTCTATTCTAAAGCATCTGTGGTTTCATAAAAAGAAGTGCCAATTTCTGTTGTCCCCAAAAAAGAGAAACAGATTGCTGGTTAATTTAAATTCCTATTTTTATTTCTGGTCGGTGACAGAAGAGAAATTGAAATGTCAAGTATAGCAGAAGGCTATGTTTCAAGAACCCCTTTAATCCTCTTTTCATTCAGCCGTCAGAACCTAATCTCATTGCCCCATAACCCTGTATCAATCCCAAACCGAACATACGAATTAGGAGCAGGAGTAGGCCATTCGGCCCCTCCAGCCTGCTCTGCCATTCAATAAGATCATGGCTGATCTGATTGTGGTCTTAACTCCACATTCCACCCACCCCAAGTCAAGGGTCAATCTACCTCTGCCTTAAAAATATTCAATGACCCCGCCTCCCCCACTCTCCGGGAAAGAGAGTTCCAAAGATTCATGATGGTCTGAAAGATAAATATTTCTTCTCTCCATTTTAAATGGGTGATCTCCAATTTTTAAACCGTGTTCCCCAGTTCTAGTCTCTCCTACAAGGGAAAACATCCTTTCAGCATCCACCCTGTCAAGTTCCCTCAGGAACTTAGCTGTTTTAATAAGACCACCTCTCAATCTTCTAAGTTCCAATGGATACAGACCCAGCCTGTCCAGCTAAACCCATTGCCCTGCTCTCTCACCATAGCCCTGTATAAATCCAAAACTAATCCCACTGCCTCACTCTCTCACCATAGCCCTGTATCAATCCCAAACTAATTGCACTATCCCACACTCCCCCCATAGTCCTGTATCAATCCCAAACTAATCCCACTTCCCTGTGCTCTCTCTCCCCAGAGCCCTGCATCAATCTCAAACTAATGCCACTGCCCTGCTCTTCCTATAGCCATTTATTTTATTAATTCCCAGGATGTGGGCTCCGCTGGCTGGGCCAGCATTTATTGCCCATCCCTAGTTGCCTTTGAGAAGTTGGTGGTGAGCTGCCTTCTTGAACCGCTGCAGTCCATGTGGTGTAGGTACACCCACAGTGCTGATAGGGAGGGAGTTCCAGGATTTTGACCCAGCGACAGTGAAGGAACTGCAATGTATTTCCAAGTCAGGATTGTGTGTGGCTTGGAGGGGAACTTGCAGATGGTGCTATCTGCTGCCCTTGTCCTTCTAGATGGTAGAGGTCGGGGGTTTGGAAGGTGCAGTCATAAGGAGTTGCTGCAATGCATCTCGTAGATGGTACACACTGCTTCTACTGTGTGTCGGTGGTGGAGGAAGTGAAAGATAAAGGTGGTGGATGGGGTGCCAATCGAGCGGGCTGCTTTGTTCTGGATGGTGTCAAGCTTCTTGAGTGTTGTTGGAGCTGCACTCATCCAGGCAAATGGGGAATATTCCATCACACTCCTGACTTGTGCCTTGTAGATGGTGGACAGACTTTGGAGAGTCAGGAGGTGAGTTACTGCAGAATTCCCAGCCCCTGACCTGCTCTTGTAGCCACAGTATTTACATAGCTAGTCCAGTTTAGTTTCTGGTCAATGGTAACCCACAGGATGTTGATGGTGGGCGATGGTAATGCCATTGAATGCTAAGGGGAGATGGTTAGATTCTCGCTTGTTGGAGATGGTCATTGCCTGGCACAACAGTATTTCAGTCAGTGGTCAGTCTGTGGAACAGTGTTTCAGTCAATGGTCAGTCTATAAACAGTATTTCAGTCCTTGGTCAGCCTGTGGAACAGCACATCAGTCAGTGGAACATTCTCCCATGGGTGAAAGGGTTCTGATGAGAGGTCATCAGAAACATTAACTCTGTTCCACTCTCCATAGATGCTGCTAGACCTGCAATTCCTGGTTTTCCTCAAGGATTATGGTGGAAATTTGAGACCTGTCTTTCAATTTTGGGATCCAGTATCTGAGTAATTTGGAATATTTTATGTACTGAGTGTAGCAAGCTTGGGAGGAACACTTCCCACTTCTCATTCCTAAAGCTTGACATTATTGAGGGTTTTCCTCAGCTCATGTCTGTCTCTGTTGTAGACTCATTGATAGAGATTGATCACTGTGATTAGTCAATAACGCCATTATCGTTGGGTCATGTGACTCCCAGGATGGTAGAGAGTGAAGGGGATGGACCTTGGTGTCTTTCAACAAGCTTGTACTTTATGCCAAAGTGTTTTGAATAAATGATTGACTAACCCTTTAAATTGTGACTGTCCATTTACGTTAGGTTGAGCTAGACAGAGTGTAGGATGATCCTTCTCAGTACTAGTTGTGTCTGTGCTTTGGGAGGAGTTTTCTGCTGACTATCATTGATTATAGTGAGGGTGGGGACCCATAGTTGATGCAATAAATTAAATTAGAATAGCAATCTGAAAATAGTCAAAAAAGTACTTCTTAATATTTATAAATTGAAAACACAGAAAATATATTTAAAACCTTCTGGCCGTAAGTGGTGGAGCTCATCAGAATTAACCCTTTATTATAAAATTTCTGTTTATATAAATGCTAATCGCATCTCCAAAATGTCGCAATGGTTTTATTTGTTCTTGGTCGTGGGCATCTCTGGCAAGGCCAGCGTTTCTTGCTCACTACCTGAGTCACCACCTTGAACTGCTGCAGTCCATGTGGTGTAGGTACACCCACAGTGCTGTTAGGGAGGGGGTTCCAGAATTTGACCCAGTGACAGTGAAGGAACGGCGATATATTTCCAAGTCAGGATGGTGAGTGACTTGGAGGGGGGCTTCCAGGTGGTGGTGTTCCCATCTATCTGCTCCCCTTGTCCTTCTAGATGGTAGAGGCTACGAGTTTGGAAGGTGCTGTCGAAGGAGCCTTGGTGAGTTCCTGCAGTGCATCTTGTAGATGGTACACACTGCTGCTACTGTGCATCAGTGGTGGTGGGAATGAATGTTGAAGATGATGGATGTAGTGGGCTGCTTCATCCTGGATAGTATCAAGCTTCTTGAGTGTTGTGGGAGCTGCACTCATCCAGGCAAGTGGAGAGTATTCCATCACATTCCTGACTTGTGCCTTGTAGATGGTGGACAGGCTTTGGGGAATCAGGAGATGAGTTACTCTCCACAGGATTCCCAACTCCTGATCTGCTCTTGCACCCACACTGTTTATGTGGCTAAACCAGTCCAGTTTCTGGTCAGTGGTAACCCCCAGGATGTTGTTAGTGGGGGATTCAGTGATGGTAATGCCATTGAATGTCAAGGGGAGTTGATTAGATTCTCTTTTGTTGAGATGGTCATTGCCTGGAACTTGTGTGGCGCGAATGTTGCTTGCCATTTGTCAGCCCAAGCCTGGATATTGTCCAGGTCTTGCTGTATTTGGGCATGGACTGCTTCAGTATCTGAGGAGTCGCGAATGGTGCTGTACATTGTGCAATCATCAGCGAACATCCCCACTTCTGACCTTACGATGGAAGGAAGGTCATTGATGAAGCAGGTGAGGATGGTTGGGACTAGGACAGTAGAAACACTGTCATATCATTAATAACAACATATCACTAAAAGCTGGTTCCCAGGTACAAACAGTACTGGAAACGACTGCAAAGGGTTGAAATCTGAAATGCAAAGGACAGAAAGTGATGCTTCAACTTGGTCAAACCTCATCGGGAGTAACTGTGTTCAATGCTGGGCATTGCAAATCTGTTGAGATAATTTGACTTTTGATCGGGTCCAGCACAGATTAGCCAAAATGATAGTGGAACTTTTAAAGTGTAAAATTGTGAGGTTAGGTTTCAAAATGTAGTTTGTATTCCCTTGCGTTTAGATGATTGAGGTGTGATCTAATCGAGCTGTTTAAAATGATAAAAGAATTCAATCGGGTATATACAGAGAAAATATTTCCTCTGATTGGGGAGAGTCGGGAACAAGGGGACACAATTTTAAAATTGGGCTGTGGATGTCAGGGATCAGCGAGAGCTTTCGTGATTGATAGTTTTTGGTTTTGTTTGTTTGGCTTGTCCCTTTGGTGAAGGAACTTATTGGGCTGCATTTTACATGCCCCTGCCAGGTGTGTTTCCGACAGGAAGGCATGTGAAAGAGGGCAGATGTCCACCCCACCATCTTTTCACCCAGCCCTGAGCTCACCCCCATTTTACCGGGGGGCTGGGGGTGGAGGGAGGAGTGGGGGGTGTTGGTGAGGTGGTTAGGCTTGAAACAAGCCAATTGACCCCATATTACACTGCCCAAATCATACAATGGTTAACGTGAGGAGTCTATCAGGAATGGGCAGCCCAACCCTTTTCTAATTCTTCAAAGGGTGGGAAGGAAGGGGGGAATCTGTCTTTGAGGGCTGCCCTTTGTGTATCGGGCGGGGCAGACCCCCCATTAAAAGTGAACCCCCCCCGGCTTTCGTCCTACCGACCCGCTGCCTTAAATTCACCATCGCCCACTCATGCCATAACCTGCCCAATAACCCCCTGCCAAGAGTCCGGACTGACCTGGTTCTGGGAGTCACAGGGCCGTTATTGACTTCCTCGGATTCCAATCGGATTAGCCAGCAGCTCCCGAGGTCAGGACTGCTTCCCCAGCCAGGGTTGGAAGTCCCATGCTGGCCCTCGTTCAGCCCATGCACGACACAGGCTGGCGTGGAGCTACTTTGATTCTGGGGGGTTAGGGACAGGCCATTCTGCCTGTTGTTGTCACACAGTCTGCAGCCGAATGTGACTGTTCCGGTTCCACAGCAATATTGCTGGCTTTGACCAGATCTCTGAAGTGATTGACCGAGACACATTTTTCTCTGTGATGTACAGCAGCTGTTGTGCACTTACTGCATTTTGTTAAACTTCTAATAGTCATAGTTTTCCTGTGTCTTTTTGCTGTCCTTTCTGAGTCTAAACTGAGCCCAGTCGATCAGAACTTGGGTGTATAGAGATAGAGATGGCTTTCCCTTATTCAGCACCTAGTTGTGAACTAGGATTGGAACTTGACCTTGTTACCAAATGTCACTGTATACTGTCAACTATTCCTCGTTCTGCCTACCAAGCCCCTTCCATCCATTCTTGAATCTATGTCAGTCAACACCTCCATCCCAAGATGTTAATTAAGCTCGGAATGTGTCCTCAGAATGTGCAGGCTTGGGAACTTGTGGTTCCCTCGCAATCCCATGGAACAAGTGTTGGAGCTCAAAGCAAGGCCATCTGAGACTGAGCTCAGTCTGGGATCACAAGAGGGTTGAAATAATTTTTCTGAAGAAGAGTCATACGGACTCAAAACGTTAACTCTGTTTCTCTCTCCACAGATGCTGTCAGACCTGCTGAGTTTTTCCAGCAATTTTTGATTTTGTTTCAGATTTCCAGCATCCGCAATATTTTTGCTTTTATCTTATTGAAATAATACTTCCTGTCTCTGCCTCTCCTCTCCTGGAAACATTGACTTGTGTTTCAGTTCTGGGTTCTAAGGTGGTAATAGGAGAGGAAGGAACAGGCAGTTATCCAGTCCAGGAGTGAGGGGGTGGGGCAGGCAGTGATCTATTCCATGAGTGAGAGATGGGGGGAAAAGACAGTGATCTATTTCGGAAGTGAGAGATGGGGGACCAGTGCAGATGATTTTACTGATATCTGCTGTGAATTTTCATTCCCACTGATTTCCTCTGACCCCCCGTATCACCTTGGGCTGTGCCAATATTTTTCTAACAGCATTGATTGTTCTTTAATGAAATGGGACTTTAGAGTCTCTGTTGCTTTCCTGCAGATGCTGAATAGCCTATGAAATGTCCTGTGTATTTGACATGTGCTCACACAGTGTTCACCAGGGGTGAAGCTGATCAGTACTTTCTATTTTAGCCTCGTTGCATAAAATTGCAGCAAATTTACACCATTGAAACAGGCCACTTGATTCAAATAACCTTTCTCAGTGTTTCTGTTCCAAACCAGCCTCCTCACACCCCCTTCTTATCTCACGCTATCAACATACCCTTCTATTCCTTTTCCCTCATGTGTTTATTCAGCTTCCCCTCAAATGTATCTATACTAATCACTTCAACCACTCTGTGGTCGTGAGTTTCACATTCTCACCACTCTCTGGGTAAAGAAGTTTCTCATGAATTCCAGATTGGATTTATTAGTGACTGTCTTTATGTTGATGGATCCCAGTTCTGGTCTTCTCCACAAGTGGAACCATCTTCTCTATGTCTACACCACCAAACCCTTTCATAGTCTTAAAGATATTTAACAGATCACCTCACACAATCTTCTGTTTTTTCTAGGGAGAAGAGCCTGTTCAGTCCTTCCTGATTGGTGTTACCTCTCAGTTCTGCTGTTGTCCTCATGAATCTTTTTCTTTTTCAGAGTCATGGAGTTCCCTTGAACATCAGCTCTTCTACTCCACAAACTCCAATGACAAGCTCTCACAGTCCAGTGATCGGACATCAGAGGATGGTTATCCCCTCTCAGCCACTTCTAACAGCCACCAAGAAAGCAGCTGCAAAGCCCCATGCGGCACAGGGCGTAGCTGTGGCTCCAAAGAGCCAACCACAGCCAGTTCCAGCCTCCTATACCACGGCCTCCACGCCTGCCCGACCTGCCTTCAACGTGCAAGTTAAAACAGCACAACCCAATCCAAATTTCATGCCACAGGGGCTTCAGCAAACAGGTCCAGACCCTGCCCCTTCTCAGTACCAGCAGTATAACTTGCAGCCATCCAGGTTCCCTGAACCAGCTCCGCCGATTCAGCATTACACTCAACAGCCCCGCTCCATTGACCATGGGTATGGAGCGATGCCCACACGATACCCTGACCCAGGTTATACTTACACGCCTTCACCAAGCCGTTACCTAGATCATCGACCTATGGCTCCAGCACCAGCATATGGAGTGGGATATGCAGGTGACCCGACATATGGAGCTCAGAATACCTGGAGACCAGAAGCAGCTTATACTCAAGTCACACCTGGATCTAACGCTAGTGCCTATCATCAGCCAGCTCCCACCAAGAAAACCTACATCACTGACCAAGCACCGGGACCAGCTGCACCTCTGCAGCAACCCAAGGTACAAATTCATCTCATGTTAAGAATGTTGTACATTTGCCTAAGGGTCATTTTATGTCCTTTGTTTGTGGCAGTCCCAATCCTCACCTCCCTCACTATTCCATTCACTCTCACAGGCTACAGACCTTGCAAACTCAAGTTTGGTGTCATGTACTCCCCACTCCCTGCCCTACAGAAAATAGCAACTGTGCTTTCAGAATAGTCCATTGATTGTAAAGTGCTCTGGAACTTCCTGAGGATGTGATAGGGTGCTAAAGAAATGCTAAAAAAATAGATGGCAGGAATTTCTGGATTGTTACTCCAAAATTCCCCTTGTAACTTCGGCAATAGGCTCAAGAAATGGTGTAAATGGCTAAAAGTAGTTCTTTATCCTGGTTCTCCTAGGTTTCAAGAGATTGAGAAGAATCCATTACAAATTCTCCTTGCCACAAACAGAAGGCCCTAACTTTCAATTTAAGAGGAAGATAGACAATTACATGAGGGAGAAAGGAATAGGAACATAGGCCTTAGGAGCAGGAGTAGGCCATTTGTCCCTTCGAGCCTGACCTGCCATTCAATAAGATCATGGCTGATCTGGTTGTGGTCCCAGCGCCACTCTCCTGGCTGCCCGCTTGTCTCCCTTGTCTATCAAAAATCCATCCACCCTTCATAACAAAGTAAACAAATTGATAGCACACATTGAAGGAAATAAATATGATCTGATATCCATTATGGAGATCTGGCTGCAAGATGACAAGGATTGGGTCCTGACATATGGCCTTCAAGAAGAATAGGAAGCTAGGTAAAGGTGGAGGGGTAGCACTGTTGATCAAGGATGGCATTCGTGCAATAGTTAGAGATGACCTTGGTTCAGTATGTAGAATTGGTTTGGGTGGAGATGAGGAATAGTAGGGGAAAGAAGTCACTAGTGGGAGTGGTCTACAGGCCACCAAACAGTAACCGCAATGTTGGACAAAGTATGTAAGAAGAAATATTGAATGCCAGTGATAAAGGGATGGCAATAATCATGAGTGACTTTAATCTACATATAAACTGGATAAATCAGATTGGCAGTGGTAGCCTGGATGAGGAGTTCATAGAATGCTTTTGAGGTAGTTTCTTAGAGCAGCACATTCTGGAAACAACCAGAGAGCAGTTTATATTAGATTTGATATTGTATCATTTTTTTTTTCTATTCATGCATGGGATGTGGGCTTCACTGGCTGGATCGGCATTTATTGTCCATCCCTAGTTGCCCTTGAGAAGGTGGTGGTGAGTTGCCTTCTTGAACTGCTGCAGTCCATGTGGTGTAGGTACATCCACAGTGCTGTTAGGGAGGGAGTTCCAGGATTTTGACCCAGCGACAGCGAAGGAACGGCGATATATTTCCAAGCCAGGATGATGAGTGACTTGGTGGGGAACTTCCAGGTGGTGGTGTTCCCATCTATCTGCTGCCCTCGTCCTTCTAGATGGTAGTGGTCATGGGTTTGGAAGGTGCTGTCCAAGGAGCCTTGGTGAATTCCTGCAGTGCATCTTGTAGATGGTACACACTGCTGCTACTGTGCGTTGGTGGTGGAGGGAATGAATGTTTGTGGATGTGGTTCCAATCAAGCGGGCTGCTCTGTCCTGGACTGTGACAAGCTTCTTGAGTGTCGTGGGAGCTGCACTCACCCAGGAAAGTGGGGAGTATTCCATCCCACTCCTGACATGTGCCTTGTAGATGGTGGACAGGCTTTGGGGAGTCAGGAAGTGAGTTACCCGTCACAGGATTCCTAGCCTCTGACCTGCTCTTGAAGCTACAGTATTTATATGGCTAGTCCAGTTCAATTTATGGCCAATGGTAACCCCCAGGATGTTGTTGGGGAATCAGTGATGGTAATGCCATTGAACATCAGGGGGTGATGGTTGGATTCTCTCTTGTTAGAGATGGTCATTGCCTGACACTTGTGTGGAGTGAATGTTACTCGCTACTTGTCAGCCCAAGCCTGGATATTGTCCAGGTCTTGCTGCATTTGGACATGGACTGCTGCAGTATCTGAGGAGTTGCAAATAAGAACATAAGAAATAGGAGTAGGAGTAGGCCATTCGACCTTCAAGCCTGCCCTGCCATTCAATAAGATCATGGCTGATCTGCCCCAGGCCTCAACTCCTCTTTTGTGCCAGCTCCTCATAGCCCTCAACTCCCCGATATTTCAAAAATCTACCTACCTCCTCTTTAAATACTTTCAGTGATCTAGCGTTCACAACTCTCTGGGGTAGAGAGTTCCAGACATTCACTACCCTCTGAGAGAAGAAATTCTTTTGCATCTCAGTTTTAAATGAGTGTCCCCTTATTCTGTAAATATGTCCCTTAGTTCGAGATTACCCCACTAGTGGAAACATCTTCTCAACATCTAACCTGTCAAGCCCCCTCAAAATCTTGTCTGTTTCAATACGATCACCCCTCATTCTTCTAAACTCTAATGAATAAAGGCCTAACCTGTTTAGCTGTCCTTGATAAGTCAACTCCTTCATCCCAGGAATCAGCCTAGTGAATCTCTTCTGAACTGCCTCCAATGCCAGTATATCCTTTCTTAAATACGGGGACCAAAACTGTACACAGGACTCCAGTTGCAGCCTCACCAACACCCTGTACAGTTGTAACAAGACTTCCGTATTTTTAAACTCCAACCCCCTAGCATTACAGGCCAAAATTCCATTTGCCTTCTTAATTACTTGCTGTACCTGCATGATAGCCTTTTGTGGTACATGCACAAGAACACCCAGATCCCTCTGTGCTGCACTTTTTTGAAGCCTCTCTCCATTTAAATAATAGTCTGCCTTTTAATTCTTCCCACCAAAGTGCATGACCTCACACTTTCCTACATTAAACTCCATCTGCCAAGTTTTTGCCCACTTACTCATCCTATCTATATCCCCTTGCAGATTCCTTATGTCCACATCACACCATGCCCTCCCACCTATTTTTGTATCGTCAGCAAATTTGGATACATTACACTCTGCCCCCTCCTCCAAGTCATTAAGTTAGGTAGTAAATAATTGAGGCCCTATGACTGATCCTTGAGGCACTCCACTAGTTACGTCTTTCCAACCTGAAAAAAACCCATTAACCCTGACTCTCCGTCTTCTGTGTGTTAACCAATCCTCAATCCATGCTAATACATTACCCTGGATACCATGAGCTCTTATCTTGTGCAATAACCTTTTATGTGGCACTTTATCGAATGCCTTCTGGAAATCCAAAAAAGTGCATCTACCGGTTTCCTTTTATCATCTCTGCTTGTTATATCCTCAAACAACTCTCGCAAATTTGTCAAATATGATTTCCCTTTCACAAAACCATGTTGACTCTGTTTGATTGCGTTAAGCTTCTCTAAATGTCCTGCTATTTCTTCCTTCATAATGGACTCTAGCATTTTCCCAACGACAGATGTTGGACTGACTGGCCTATAGTTTCCTGCTTTTTGTCTCCCTCCCTCCTTGAACAGGGGCATCACATTAGCAGTTTTCCAATCCTCTGGGACCCTCCTGGAATCCAATGAATTCTGGAATATTTTGACCAATGCCTCCATTATCTCTACAGCCACTTCCTTTAAAACCCTTGGATGCAAGTCATCAGGTCCTGGAGACTTGTCTGTCTTTGGTCCCACTAGTTTGTCAAATACTTTGTCCCTCATGTTGGAGACTGTCACAAGATCTTTCCTCCCATTAGCTCCTTGCTTATCTGATACCTTTGGAATATTTATAGTCTCCAACTCCATGAAAACTGATGCAAAATATTGGTTTAAAGTATCTGCCATTTCTCTATTCCACACATCCTCCAAGGGTCCCACGCTGACTTTAGCTACTCTCTTTCTTATATACCTGTAGAAGCTCTTGCTGTTTGTTTTATATTTCTTGCCAATTTACTCTCATAATCAATTTTCTCCCTCTTTATTAGCTTTTTAGTCATCCCCTGCTGGTTCCTAAAAAATTTCCAATCCTCTGGCCTACCACTAGTTTTTGCCGCTTTGTATGCCTCAGTTTTTGATTGGATACTCTCCTTCACCACCTTTTTTAACCACGGGTAGTTCATCCTTCTCATCGAGTCCTTCTTTTTGACTGGGATAAATTTTTGCTGAGCGTTATGAAATATCTGCTTAAATGTCTGCCACTGCTCATATACTGACCTTCCCCTTAGTCTATTTTCCCAGCCCACTTTAGACAACTCTTTCTTCATACCTCTGTAATTGCCCTTATTTAAGTTGAGGACACTGGTTTGAGACCTGAGTTGCTCGCCCTCAAACTGAATTTGAAATTCTACCATGTTGTGATCACAACCCCCTCGAGGATCCTTAACTACGAGATCTCTTATTAATCCCACCTCATTACACATTACTAGATCTAAAATACCCTGTTCCCGGGTAAGTTCTACAACGTATTTCTCTAAGAAACAATCCCTGATGCACTTTACAGATTCGTTTTCCATGTTACCCCTGCCAACCTGATTTGTCCAGTCAATATGCAGATTAAAATCACCCATGACAATTGTAGCGCCTTTCTTACACATCTCCATTATTTCCCGAATTATACTTTGTTCTACAGTGAGGCAACTCTTCGGGGGCTGATAGACAACTCCCATCCATGACTTCTTCCCCTTGCTATTCCTTATTTCCACCCAAACTGATTCCATATCACGATCTATTGCACCTATATCACTACTCACCACCGCACTGATACCTTCCTTTATTAACAAAGCTACCCCACCTCCTTTTCCTTTTTGCCTATTTTTCAGGAATGTCGAATACCCTTGAATATTGAGTTTCCAGCCTTGGTCACCCTGCAACTGTGTCTCTGTAATAACTATCAAGTCATATTCATTTATTTCTATTTGTGCCGTCAACTCATCTATCTTGTTATAAATGCTGCGTGCATTCAGATATAGAGCCTTAAGCCTTGACTTTTTACCATTATTACTCATTCTGTTTCTAATTTCTGCTGCACCCTTCTGCTTATATTTTCTGCCCCTCCTGTCACACTTTGATTATTATTTGCCTCTTCACTGCCTTGTACCTCTGCTCTCTTGTTTCTTTTTGATTTTTTAAACTTCCCTTCAATTGAACCCTCCCCCCCTGCTAATTAATTTAAAGCCATATCTACAACCCTAGTTATAAGATTTGCCAGGACACTGGTCCCAGTATGGTTCAGATGTAGCCCGTCCCAACAGGATAGCTCTCTCCTTCCCCAGTACTGGTGCCAGTGCCCCATGAATCGGAATCCATTTCACCCACATCAATCTATGAGCCACACATTTACCTCTCTAATTTTATTTACCCTACGCCATTTGCACATGGCTCAGGTAGTAATCCGGCGATTATTACCTTTGTGGTTCTGCTTTTTAATTTAGCCCCGAGCTGCTCGTAGTCCTTCAGCAGAACCTCTTTCCTAGTCCTACCTATGTCATTGGTACCTACGTGGACCACGACAACTGGATCCTCCCCCTCCCGCTCCAAGTTCCTCTCCAGCCCAGAAGAGATGTCCTTTACCTTGGCACCAGGTAGGCTGCACAGTTTTCGGGACTCTTTGTCTTTGCTGCACAGAACAGCACCTATTCCCCTGACTATGCTGTCCCCTATTATTACTACATTTCTCTTTTCTCCTCCTACTTGAATGGCGCTCTGTACCATGTTGCTGTGGTCAGTTTGCTCATCCTCCCTGCAGTCTGTGCTCTTGTCCACACCGGAGGAAAGAACCGCATACCTATTGGACAAGGGCACTGGCTGAAGCTCCTCCAAAGCTAAATTCTGGATCCCCATACCTGCCTCACTCGCAGCCACACCCTCCTGTCACTGACCACGGACAAAATTTGACGCAATTAATCGAAGGGGTGTGACTGCCTCCTGAAACACAGTGTCCAGGTAACTCTCCCCCTCCCTAATGTATTGCAACATCCGTAACTCGGACCCCCGCTCATCGACTCTGAGCCAAAGTTCCTCGAGCAGCCAACACTTGCTGCAGATGTGGTCACTGTGGATCACACCGGCGTTCACCAGCACCCACATACTACAGCTGCAACACATCACCTGCCCAGCCAACTCTATTCTATTTAATTAATTAATTTGGATGTTAAATATTTTAAAAAGTGAATTTCTTAGCTGTACTCTTCAGCTGTAATAACGTCTCCTGATTTAAACCACTTGGCCAATCAAAGGAGACATGGAAGAGATAGCCACTAATCATCTACCTGTTTTCCTGTGACATCGCGCACTGGCTCTGACAGGTAGAAACACGTTAAAGGGGCTCTATACCACCGCTGCCCTTCTCACACAGATCTGCTCTCCGTATGCTCCCGGCTCTCCTCTTGCTGTTTTAAACTGTGAAAATCCCGGCCCTCCCCTCACTGTTTTAAACTGTGAAAATCCCGGCTCTCCCCTCACTGTTTTAAACTGTGAAAATCCTATCTCACTCTCACTGTTTTAAACTGTGAAAATCCCGGCTCTCCCCTCACTGTTTTAAACTGTGAAAATCTCAGCTCTCCTCTCGCTGATTTAAACTGTGAAAATCCCGGCCCTCCCCTCACTGTTTTAAACTGTGAAAATCCCGGCTCTCCCCTCACTGTTTTAAACTGTGAAAATCCCATCTCACTCTCACTGTTTTAAACTGTGAAAATCCCGGCTCTCCCCTCACTGTTTTAAACTGTGAAAATCCCAGCTCTCCTCTCACTGTTTTAAACTGTGAAAACCCCGGCTCTCTTCTCGTTGTTTTAAACTGTGAAAATCCTGGCTCTCCCCTCACTGTTTTGAACTGTAAAACTCCCTCAGTCACCAATCTCCAACTGAAGCTCTCTACTACAGCCAAACACAGCACTCCGTGGTGCTGAACATTGTGCAATCATCAGTGAACATCCCCACTCCTGATCTTATGATGGAGGGAAGGTCATTGATGAAGCAGCTGAAGATGGTTGGGCTGAGGACACTACCCTGAGGAACTCCTGCAGTGATGTCCTGGAGCTGAGATGACTGACCCCCAACAACCACAACCATCTTCCTTTGTGCTAGGTATGACTCCAACCAGTGGAGAGTTTTCCCCCTGATTCCCATTGACTCCAGTTTTGCTCGGGCTCCTTGATGCCACACTCTGTCAAATGCTGCCTTGATGTCAAGGGCAGTCACTCTCACTCTGACTGGATTAATTAATGACCTCAGAGAAACCGCACCCCCCAAGGTAGCATCGACCACAATATGATTGAATTTTACATTCAGTTTGAAAGGGAGAAGAGTGGGTCTAAGACTTATATTTTAAAATTAAATAAGGGCAACTATGTGGGCATGAAAGCTGAAGTGAACTGGGATACCAGGCTAGGGAAAGATCAATAGAGAAGTGGTGGCAGACATTTAAGGGGATATTTCAGGCCACTCCACATAAGTATATTTCTACTATAAAGAAAAATTCTAAAGGGGGGACCTGCCATCCGAGGTTAGCTAAAGAAATTAGGGAAAGCATCAAACTTAAAGAGAAAGGATATAACTGTCCAAAGATGAGTGGCAGGACAGATGATTGGTCAGAATATAAAGAATGGCAGAGAGTGATTAAAAGGTTAACCAGGAGAAAGAAATTAGAGTATGAGAGGAAGCTAGCTAGAAATGTACAAACGGATAGCAAGAATATCTACAGGTATTTAAACAGGAAAGGAATAAGCAAAGTGAGTGTTGGCCCTGTACAGAGTGAGAATGGGGAGTTAATAGTAAATAATAAGGAAATGAAAGGATGAAAGGAATAAATATTTTGCTTCTGTCTTCACTATAGAGGATACAAAAAACATTCCAGTAATAGCTGTAAATCAGGAGGTGAAAGGGAGAGGGGAACTTGGTGAAATTACAATCACTAGGGAAATGGTACTGAGCAAACTGATGGAGCTGTGAGCTGACAGGTTCACCCTAGGATGTTAAAAGTGGTGACTCATGAGGTAATAGATGCATTGGTGTTAATTTTCCAAAATTCCCTAGATTCTGGAAAGGTTCCATCGGGCTGGAAAGTAGCAAATATAACCCTCTATTCAAGAAGGGAGGGAGGCAGAAAACAGGAAACTATAGGCCAGTTAGCTTGACATCTGTTGTGGGTAAGGTGTTAGAGTCAATCATTAAAAAGGTTATAGCTGGGCACTTAGAAAAGCTCAAGTTAATCAGGAAGAGTCAGCATGGTTTCATGAAAGGGAAATCATGTTTAACCAATTTATTGGAGTTTTTTGAACGAGTAACATGCACTGTGGATAAAGGGGAGCCTGTGGACGTGCTGTACTTGGATTTCCAGAAGGCATTTGATAAGGTGCCACATCAAAGGTTATTGCGGAAAATGAAAGCGCATGGTGTAGGGGGTAACAGGATAGAAGATTGGCTAGCTGGCAGGAAACAGAGAGTATCCATAAATGGGTCTTTGTCTGACTGGCAGGATGTGACAGGTGAAATCCCTCAGGGGCCTGTGCTGGGGACAGAATGTTTTACAATTTACATCAATGACTTCGATGAGGGGAGCAAAGGCATAGTAGATGTTCCCCTGGTCGGGTGGGCACAGCGGGTGGGCCCGGGAGTGACTGTGTGACGGTCCACCACCCGCGATCGGGCCCCGACTTCCATTTCATGCTGGCTGGCCAATTAGCGGCTTGCCGGCGTGAATCGCACACTGAAATGCTCAGCGCTGCCCGGGTGGGGAGGAAGGAGGACGAGCGTGGAAGTCAGCGCATGAGCGCCGCGTGTGCTCAGTGAAATCTTTCTGAAGGCACAGAGCTGCCTCAGGGAGCTGGAGATTTTTCAAATTACAGGTGAAGAATTGAAAAATAAGGAAAACATGTTCCCTCATGTGACTCTGTGACATGAGCAGGGACTTGTTAAAAATAATTTTTAATAGTTTTTTTTCGAATCACTGGTTGAAACCTCACCCCACCTGTGGATGAGGTTTCGAAAAAAAATGCAAAGGCCGCTTGACCTATTCACCTGCCCACCAACTAAACGGTTGGATGGGCAGTGAAAAATTCCATTTAATTAATTGATTAAGGGCCTTAATAGGCCTCTTAATAGTCGGTGACATGCTCCCACCTCTCGCGTGCGCCCGCCAAGCGAAATATTGCGAGAGTGCGCGATGACGTCGGGACACTTGCCCGACATCATCGTGCGCTATTTTACTGCCGATCACACCCACCCAACAAGGGAAGAATTCTGCCTGAGGAGTTGGCAGACGGATATAGATAAGTTGAGTGAGTGGGCAAAAATCTGGCCGATGGAGTATAATGTGGGAAAATGAGAAGTTGTTCACTTTGGCAGGAAGAATAAAAAAGCACAGTATTACTTAAACGGAGAATAACTGCAGAATTGGGAGGTGCAGAAGAGATCTAGGTGTTCTCGTGCATGAATCACAAAAAGATAGCTTGCAGGTACATTGTAATGAAGAAGTCTAATGCAATGCTATCCTTTATTACGAGAGGAATTGAATGTAAAAGTAAGGATGGAAAATCTCAGCAGATCTGACAGCATCTGTGGAGAGAAAGACAGAATTAACGTTTGGAGTCTGTATGACTTCTTCAGAGCCGACATCATCGTGAAGAAGAATCTGAAGAAGAGTCATACAGACTCGAAACATTAACTCTGTCTTTCTCTCCACAGGTGCTGTCAGACCTGCTGAGTTTTTCCAGCAATTTTTTGTTTTTGTTTCAGATTCCCAGCATCTGCATTATTTTGCCTTTATGTAAAATTAAGGATGTTATGCTTCAGTTACACAGGACATTGGTGAGAACACATCTCAAATACTGTGTGCAGTTTTGGTCTCCTTATTTAAGGAAGGATGTAAATGTGTTGGAGACGGTTCAGAGGAGGTTTACTAGATTGATACCTGGAATGAATGGGTTTTCTTATGAGGAAAGGTTGGACAGACTGGGCTTGTTTCCACTGGAGTTTAGAAGAGTAAGGGGTGAATTGATTGAAGTTTACAAGATCCTGAACGGCCTTGACAAGGTGACGTGGGAAGGATGTTTCCTCTTGTGGGTGAGTCCAGAAATAGGTGGCACTGTTTTAAAAATAGGGTTTGCTCTTTTAGGACAGAGATGAGGAGAAATGTTTTCTCTCAGAGTGTTATGCGACTTTGGAACTCTGCCTCAGAAGGTGGTGGAGGCGGGGTCACTAAATATATTTAAGGCGGAAGTAGAGAGATTCTTGTTAGGCAAGAGAATCAAAGGTTATCAGGGGTAGATGGGAATGTGGAACTTGAAACACAAACAGATCAACCATGGTCTTATTGAATGGCGGAGCAGGCTCGAGGGGCCAAATGGCCTATTTCTGCTCCTATTTCTTATGTTTGTGTGCTTTCTGGAGAAGAGAATTCCACAGACTACTGACGCTCTGAGAGAAAAAAAAATCTCCTCATCTCCTTCTTAAAAGGGAGACCTCTTACTCTTAAACTGTGTCCGCTGGTTCTAGTCTCCCCCCACAAGAGGAAACATCCTCTGGGTATCCGCCCCATCAGGCCCCCTCAGGATCTTATATGTTTCAATATGAACAGCTCTCATTCTTCTAAACTTCAATGGGTATTGGCCCAACCTGCTCAACCTTTTTCACAAGATATGCCTTTCATCCGAGCAATGAGTCCAGTGAATCTTCTCTGAACTGCTTCTAATGCAATTATATCCTTCAAATAAGGAGACCAAAGCAACACATCTGGTCTTACCAAGTCTCTGTACAACTGCAGTAAAACTTCTCTACTTTCATGCTCTATTCCCCTTGCAGTAAACGCCAAAAGAATGATAGGGTGACTGAGGGAGATGAAGAGGGGGTGGGAGGAGGCTTATATGCAGCATAAACACTGACAGGAACCCAATGGACTTTTTCTGTGCTGTAAATACTGTGTACGAATTCTGCCATTATGAGAGATAATTCTACTTTTTTTATTCTTTCATGGGATGCGGGCATCAGTTGTGAGGCCAGCATTTGTTGCACGTCCCTAATTGCCCCTTGAAATGAAGGGCAGTTAAGAGTCAACCACATTGCTGTGCATCTGGAGTCACATGTAAGGATGGCAGTTTCCTTCTCTAAAGGGCATTAGTGAACCAGGTAGGTTAATGGGTTAGCTACTGGAACCAGGTAGGTTAATGGGTTAGCTACTGGAACCAGGTAGGTTAATGGGTTAACTACTGGGACTAGCTTTACGTTCCAGATTTTATTAATTAAATTTAAATTCCACGGCTGCCATGAACCCATATCCCCACGGCATTAGCCTGGGCCTCTGGATTACTAGTCTAATGACATTACCATTACACCCCCATCTCCCTTATTGTGTGGAGACTATAATTAACAAGCCTGTGGAGCTTCTCATGTAGTGTTGGATTCCTTGTGTATTCAATGACTGTGCCTTTGAATGGCTTCTTTCCCTAATTAATGATGAGAGACCAGGAACTGTGGGGGAGCTAAGGCATTTAGGTGTTTGTGTACACACATTAGTACACAGGTAAGAAAAGCAATCAGAAAGGTGAAAGGAAAGATGACCTTTACCTGAAGGGGCTTGGAGTACAGAAATGAAGAAGTGATGTCCAGAGTCTTGGTCACACCCCATCTGGAGTAGCTATGTTCAGTTTGGACACTGCACCTTAGAAAGGATATGTTAGCTCATGGGGGCGTAGCATAGATTTACCAGAATGATACCAGGGTTTAAAGGATTAAATTATACATTCCCTTCTATAGAAGAGCAAAGAAGATTAAGGGATGATCTAATTAAGATGTTTAAGATGATTAAAAGATTTTAAAGGGCAGGTGGAGAGAAACTATTGCCTCTGGTAGGGGAGTCCAGAACAAGGCAGCATAACCTTAAAATTAAAGCCAGGCAGTTCCGAGGTGAAATTAAGAGTCAACTCTTGGCTCCCCACAAGAAATACAACAGCAACACCTTGCATTTATATAGTGCCTTTAACATAGTAAAATGTCTCAAGGTGCTTCACAGGGGCATTATCAAACAAAATTTGACACTGAGCCATCAAAAGCGATATTAGGACAGGTGACCAACACTTGAAGGAGGATTTAAGGAATGTATTAAGGAGGACAATGCGAGACCGAGAGGTTTAGGAAGGGAATTCCAGAGCTTAGAGTCCAAGCAGAGGAAGGTACGACCAGCAATGGTAGAGCGATGCTCAAACATCAGAATCGGAGCAGCAAAGAAATCTCAGTGAGTCATAGGGCTGAAAGAAATTGGAGATAGGGAGGGTTGTAGGGCTCAAGGAGGTTATAGGGATAGGGAGGGTTGTAAGGGCTCAAGGAGGTTACAGGGATAGGGAGGGAGGGTTGTAGGGCTCAAGGAGGTTACAGGGATAGGGAGGGTTATAGGGGGTCAAGGAGATTACAGGGATAGGGAGGGTTGTAGGGCTCAAGGAGGTTACAGGGATAGGGAGGGTTGTAGGGGCTGGAGGAGGTTAACGGGATAAGGGAAGGTTGTAGAGGCTGGAGGAGGTTACAAGGTTAGGGAGGGTTGTAGGGGCTGGAGGAGGTTACAGGGATAAGGGAGGGTTGTAGGGGCTGGAGGAGGTTACAGGGCTAAGGGAGGGTTGTAGAGGCTGGAGGAGGTTATACGGATGCCTCTTCTCTGAGATGAGAGATCAGCCTACTTTGAAATGCCACTGGTCAAGAGTTGTGTTTCTGAGTTGTTGATGTGTTGCCTGGTTACAGGGACACTATGGGAGAGGAGAGAAATTTCACAGAGCTTTGCTGAATTGAAATGTATAATCAGTGTTTGTCAGGAGATGGAGTGAGTTGGATTGTGAGTCCTGTGAATGGTCTGTCAATGGAAAGTGCATTTTTGGTACTAGTCTTTAGGTTTTATCAGCTTATTGAGAACCTTCTGTGTTGGAGCTACTGAATCTGTTGGACAGGTCACTATCTTGAAGCACAGTTGAAGTGAGGGAGATCTATTTCCATCCCGTGACCCGCTTCACCCTCCGTTCCTCCCTCCCCCACCTTCCTCCATCCCCTCTACCCCTCTCTCTGCATCTCCTTTGCCCTTGGTTAATCTCCGTATGGTGACATTGCGTGAACTGTGCGCCAGCGATACTGGAAATACCTTTCCCACCCAAAACTGTCTCAGAAAGTTACTGTACCTTTGAGGTCTGTCATATTTTTGACTAAGTCACTATAGAAATGACTCCTGAAGCACAGGAAGCAAGGCGGAAATATTAATTCTGAGTAGTAGCTGTGATTATGAGCTTGTTGTTGATGTGATAATTCCCTCAGGAAGCAGTTTGTGCAAATTAAGGATGTACGTGTGTGTTGGGGAAGGAAGGTGTGACTCATTTCACTGGCAGCTTGTCTTGCCAACTTTCCTCATTCTGCAGTTAAGTGATGCTGCCTGTTGAAAATATAACAGCTATTTTCCTAAATCTGTTCATTAGCTAAAGAGAAATGGGAGACTAGGCAAAAGTGAAACCTTTTTGCTTGCAGTGAGCTGTTTACTGGGATCTTCAAGCTGTTTTGATGGTTTTCATTGCACTGATTGATCAGAGGCCATCTCAGTGTTTAGATTAAAGAGGCGGCATTTTTAAATTTAATGAACTCCCAAACAGAACAGAATGAGATTCACAACAAGAGAGAAACTCTTGCCGCTCAGAGCAGAACAGAAAGGGGACAAGAGACATCACATCACACACTGTGATTGAGAGGGTGAAGGTGAGAATTTCATCCACACAATCTAGAAATGTTCTGGAGATAAAAAAACAAGGCTGTGCGCGGCACCGAGGAACACAAGAACCCGACGGTAGGACTCTCAGGCTCAGGGGTGGGGTGGACCACGACACACGCTGTCAGCCATGGCTCAGTGGGGAGCGCTGTCACCTCAGAGTCAGGCATCTGTGTTAAATCCCACTCCAGAGACTAGATCGTAAAATTTAAACGACCAATCTGAATGCAGTACTTGAAGGAGACTGGACTGTAAGAGAGTCAGTACTGAGGGAGTGCCGCACTGTCAGAGGGTCAGTACTGAGGGAGTGCCGCACTGTCAGAGGGTCAGTACTGAGGGAGTGCCGCACTGTCAGAGGGTCAGTACTGAGGGAGTGCCGCACTGTCAGAGGGTCAGTACTGAGGGAGTGCTGCACTGTCAGAGGGTCAGTACTGAGGGAGTGCCGCACTGTCAGAGGGTCAGTACTGAGGGAGTGCTGCACTGTCAGAGGGTCAGTACTGAGGGAGCGCCACACTGTCAGTGGGTCAGTACTGAGAGAATGCTGCGCTGTCAGAGAGTTATAACTAAGGAAGTGCAGCACTGTTGGAAGGTCAGTACTGAGGGAGTGCCACACTGTCAGAGGGTCATTACTAAGGGAGTGTCGCACTGTCGGAGGATCAGTGCTGTGGGAGTGCTGCAATATCAAAAGGTCAGTACTAAGGGAGTGCTGCACTGTCAGGGGGTCAGTACTGAGGGAGTGCTGCACTGTCAGGGGGTCAGTACTGAGGGAGTGCTGCACTGTCAGAGGTTCAGCACTGAGGGAGTGCTGCACTATCAGGGCGTCAGTGCTGAGGGAGTGCTGCACTGTCTGAGCTGCCATCTTTCAGATGAGCTGTTAAACCAAGGCTCCTCTATTCACCGGTGGTTATAAAAGATCCCATGTAAATTATATAAAGAAGAGCAGGGTAACATTGGCTCTATTTGTTTTACATGTATTTATTTAATGACTTGTACCCGGCCCCATCATACCAAATATTTTCTCATCAAAGATTTTGAAAAGGCACACTGCTGAATATCCAGACCAGAAAGAGCTCCTATTATTACACTATCGTTCCATTAAATATCAGATAATCCAGGCACACTCCTGAATATAAGGTAACTAGACCGCTTACAGTGTGACCAGTACTGTCGTATATGGGAGGATATCTAAAGATCCAGAAGTTATAAAGGATGAAGGAACAGCATCACACCTTTTAATGATATATTCTTTGATTTGAGGAGCCATATATCCACTCATGTAGACGGAAAAAGTCTGATATCAACTCATGTACCCAGAGAGAGTCTGATATCCACTCATGTACCCAGAGAGAGTCTGATATCAACTCATGTACCCAGAGAGAGTCTGATATCCACTCATGAACCCAGAGAGAGTCTGATATCCACTCATGTACCCAGAGAGAGTCTGATATCCACTCATGTACCCAGAGAGAGTCTGATATCCACTCATGTACCCAGAGAGAGTCTGATATCAACTCATGTACCCAGAGAGAGTCTGATATCCACTCATGTACCCAGAGAGAGTCTGATATCCACTCATGTACCCAGAGAGAGTCTGATATCCATTCATGTACCCAGAGAGAGTCTGATATCAACTCATGTACCCAGAGAGAGTCTGATATCCACTCATGTACCCAGAGAGAGTCTGATATCCACTCATGTACCCAGAGAGAGCCTGATATCCATTGTGTACTCAGAGAGAGTCTGATATCCACTTGTACACAGAGAGAGTCTGATATCCACTCATGTACACGGAAAAAGTCTGATATCCACTCATGTAGATGGAGAGAGTCTGATATCCACTCATGTACACAGAGAGAGTCTGATATCCATTGTGTACACAGCGAGAGTCTGATATCCACTCATGTACATGGAAAAAGTCTGATATCCACTCATGTACACATAGAGAGTCTGATATCCATTGTGTACACAGAGAGAGTCTGATATCCATTGTGTACACAGAGAGAGTCTGATATCCACTCATGTAGATGGCGTGAGTCTGTTATCCACTCATGTACACGGGGAAAGTCTGATATCCACTCATGTACACTGAGAAATCTGGGGCCCCTGAGTCAAGGCAAAAGCAATGTCTGTTTATTGTAGTGATCACAGGCAAGTCTGGAGCATATATCCCGTCTCATTCCTGTTTCTCCTCTCCCTTCTCTTGCTCCAGTGTTTTATTACTCTATAAGAGATTCACACGTCTGCTCTCCTCCAAATCATGAGCTCCAAACCTTCTCACTCCCCACCCCTCCCTCTGACTACCTCTCCACATGGCTGTCCACTCACTCCTCACATCCCTCCTCCCTCCCTTCACTAAGGTGCAAGTTTACGGGTATCACATGATGAGCACTGAGGTGAGGTGTACGGAGCTTATCAAGTGAATGTAAAAGATCCTATGAAACTATTCTGGGCTAATCTTTGTTCCTCAACCAACATCACTTAAAAAAAAAACACTTGGCTGTTTTTGGGATCTTGCTGTGGAGAAATTGCCTGCCACCTTTTCTGCATTACAGCAGTGACTACATTTCAAAATACTTCATTGGTTGTAAAATATTTCAGTTAAAGGATTAGGGAAATCAGCCAGGAACCCTAATGAAAATCTGAGGAGAGATTTGAACCCAGGTGTGATAGCCTCCACTGCCAAATAGCCCAGTCAAATAGCACTCTCCAAGCTCAGGCAGGGACAGTGACCATATGCCCAACTGCTCCAGGTGCCTAGGGGGCTGGTTGTTTGATTTCAATAACCCTTTGCAAATTCCTTTTTGCAGTTCTTACTATATTTCTCATTCACCAGGATCTGTGCTAATGTTTGCACTTTTGTATACCTTTTTGTTTAGTTTTATCTTTCTCTTACCTCGCTAATTGCTCATGCTGGTTTTATTGCCAAGTAGAGCTTTTACCCCTTAGCTTTATAAGCTGGTTCTGTATCATATTAAATTCTTTTTTGAGCACCACTCATTGACCTTCTGTTATTTTACCCGTTAACTGATTTGACCAGTTTACTGTGGACACTTTCGATCTCACTGCATTGAAGTCAGTCTTACCTACAACTAGAATCTCAGTAGCTGTTTAGTATTTCTCCCTTTCAAACACGACATTGGATTCGATCATATTATGATTGCTATTAGGTAGGTTTGCGAGCACTGATGGGCTGTGAACTAAACCTGGCTCATTGCTCAGTAATATATCGAAAATGGCCTTACGCCATCTTCAGACGTTTTGTTGCAGAAACTATCCCGGACACACTCAGGAAGTTCATCACTTGGCTGGCACAGACTCGTCTGCTTATCCCAATCTGTATTGAAGTTAAAAGTTAAAATCTATCTCATTATTTTGTTTTGAACTAAGGATTTTTAGGGGAACAGTGTTTGAGATCTGCTGAAGTTGAGAGGAAAGAGTGAGCTGAAAAAACACCTCATTACAGTGAATCAGACATCAGATCTAAACGGAGAATTGTTTGTTTATTTCAAAGCATTTGTCTAAATGTTCCTGAGAACACAGAGTACAGTAAATGTGACTGAAGAAGCTCTCAGGCAGTGTGTGACTGATGGGAGAGGACAGTCAGTGTGGCACTTGCTGTAGGAAACTGTGTTATTCTCTCTGGAAAGAGGCATCAAACGGAAGAAGATTCATTGGCTTCCAGACATCTCTGCACAAATTGATCTGCAGCTTTCAAGAATGATGCTGATGTGTCCCATCAGTTCCACAACCTAATGAACAAAATTACAGATAAAAGTGCTTCTTGAGCACAGAACATGATGTCCACAATCTGACTCTTTTGCTGTTGTGTTTCCATCACCTGCTTCCTTCATCTTGCTGTGAATTCAGTACTTCTTACCGATTGTCTCCCAACCTAACCCCTTCTCACAAACACTCCTGTACCCCTTCCCCCCACCACTCCCTGTTTTTGCCCTCCTGCTCCCAAGGTTCGATCTGGGCTATGTGTTTTCCAATCACCGTGTTTACAGCACAGAACCAGAACATTTCTAGAGAGAAGGATCCCAAACATTCACATCCACCGAAAATGAGGCTTTAGGCTTAACGTCCTAACTAAAAGTTGACACATCTAGTAGTACAACACTCCCTCAGTATTACACTCCGACAATACAGTTCTCCCTCAGTACTGACCCTCTGACAGTGCAGCACTCCCTCAGTATTACACTCCGACAATGCAGTTCTCCCTCAGTACTAACCCTCTGACAGTGCGGCACTCCCTCAGTACTGACCCTCCTACAGTGCAGCACTCCCTCAGTACTGACCCTCTGACAGTGCAGCACTCCCTCAGTACTGACCCTCTGACAGTGCAGCACTCCTTCAGTACTGACCCTCCGACAGTGCAGCACTCCCTCAGTACTGACCCTCCGACAGTGCAGCACTCCCTCAGTACTGACCCTCTGACAGTGCAGCACTCCCTCAGTACTGACCCTCTGACAGTGCAGCACTCCCTCAGTACTGACCCTCTGACAGTGCAGCACTCCCTCAGTACTGACCCTCTGACAGTGCAGCACTCCCTCAGTACTGACCCTCCGACAGTGCAGCACTCCCTCAGTACTGACTCTCTGACAGTGCAGCACTCCCTCAGTACTGACCCTCCGACAGTGCAGCACTCCCTCAGTACTGACCCTCCGACAGTGCAGCACTCCCTCAGTACTGACCCTCTAACAGTGCAACACTCCCTCAGTACTGACCCTCTGACAGTGCAGCACTCCCTCAGTACTGACCCTCTGACAGTGCAACGCTGATAGAATTTCACTTCAGTTTGAAAGGGTGAAGATGTGGTGTACTTGGATTTCCAAAAGGCATTTGATAAGGTGCCACAACAAAGATTATTACACAAGATAAGAAAAATGGTTACAGATTAGCATTGATAAAGGATTGGTTGACTAACAGGAAGCAGAGAGTAGGGGATAAATGGGTCTTTTTCAGATTGGCAAACTGTGACAAGTGGAGTGCCACAGGGATCAGTGCCGGGGCCTCAACTATTTACATTCTACATCAATGATTTGGATGAAGGGGCTGAATGTATATGAATTACATTTGCTGATGACACCCAGATAGATAGGAAAGTAAGTTGTCAAGAAGGTATAGGGAATCTGAAAAGGGATATAGACAGGTTAAGTAAGTGGAAAAAAATGGCAGATGGAGTAAATTTTTGGAAAATGTGAACTTGTCTATTTTGGCAGGAAGAATAGAAAAGCAGAATATTATTTAAATGGAGAAAGATTGCAGATCTTGGTGGTACAGAGGGATCTGGCTGTCCTGGTACATGAATCACAAAAATCAGTCTGCAGGTACAGCAAGTGATCAGGAAGGCAAATGGAATGTTGGCGTTTATTACAAGAGGAATGGGATATAAAAGTAGGAAAGTTTTATTGCACCCTGTACCGGGCATTGGTGAGACCACATCTGGAATACTGCGCACAGTTTGGTCTCCTTATTTGAAAAATGATATAATTGCATTAGAAGCAGTTCAGAGAAGCTTCAGTGGACTCATTGCTGGGATGAAGGACTTATCCTATGAAGAATGGTTGGACAGGTTGAGCTTATGCTCATTGGAGTTTAGAAGAATGAAAGGTGACCTTATTGAAACATATAAGATCCTGAGAGGACTGGATCGGGTGGATACCTGGATGATGTTTTTTCTCATGGGAGAGACTAGAACCAGGGGACACAGTTTTAGAATAAGAGGAGCCCCTTTTAAGGCAGAGATCAGGAGAATTTTTTTCTCTCAGTAGGGTGTTAGTCTGTGGAATTCTTTTCCC
Source organism: Cetorhinus maximus (assembly GCF_964194155.1). Taxonomy (NCBI): domain Eukaryota; kingdom Metazoa; phylum Chordata; class Chondrichthyes; order Lamniformes; family Cetorhinidae; genus Cetorhinus; species Cetorhinus maximus. Next base: position 96,624,039 of record NC_135897.1, on the reverse strand, counting down.
CAGAGAGCAGTGGAGGCTGGGTCAGTGAATTTATTCAAGGCTGAGTTAAACAGATTTTTGGTAGACAAGGGGGTCATGGGTTACGGGAGGCAGACAGGAAAGTGCAGTTGAGACCACAACCAGATCAGCCATGATCTTACTGAATGGCAGAGCAGGCTCAAAGGGCCGAAAGGGCTACTGCTGCTCCTAAGTCCAATGTTCCTCCCTCAGCACTGACCCTCTGACAGTGCAGTACTGCCTCAGCACTGATCCTCCGACAGTGCAGCACTCTCTCAGCACTGACCCTCCAACAGTGCAGCACTCCCTCAGTACTGACCCTCTGACAGTGCAGGACTCCTTCAGTACTGACCCTCCTACAATGCAGCAATCCCTCAGTACTGACCCTCTGACAGTGCAGCACTCCCTCAGTACTGACCCTCTGACAGTGCAGCATTCCCTGAGTACTGATCTTCTAAAAGTGTAGAGCTCCCTCCATACTGACACTATGACAGTGCTGCACTCCCCCAGTATTGACCCTCCAACAGTGCAGCACTCCTTGAGTACTGACCATCTGACAGTGCAGCACTCCCTCAGTAGTGACTCTCCGTTAGTGCAGTTCTCCCTCAGTACTGAATCTCCGACAATGCAGCACTCCTTCAGTACTGCACTGGAGTACTACCCTACAATTATGGACTGTCCACTTTACCCATACTGTGAAAGATAGGCATTTATAATTGGGGTTTGCAGACTAAGAAAGTGTGGGTAGAAACTCACCTGCTCAACGCCAATGCCAAGGACCCTAACTTCCAGTAACATTTTTAGCCTCCTGTGCAAGACCTGAGCTGATACCCAGAGAGACCCTGAGACCTGCCTGGGAGCAGCACCATAGAAAAGTTACAGCACAGAATGAGGCCATTCAGCCCATCTTGTCGATGCCAGCCCGAGGACACCCAGGTGCCCTTTCTAATCCCACCTTCCTGCACCCAGCCCATAGCCCTGCAGCTTACAGCACTTAAGGTGCAGATCCAGGTACTTTTTAAAAGAGTTTAAAGTTTCTGCCTCTACCACCAACTTGGGCAGCGAATTCTAGACACCCACCACCCTCTGCATAAAAAAGTTCTTCCTCATGTCCACCCTACACTTGCTGCCACTTATCTTGAATCTATGTCCCCTGGTTCTAGAATTCTCCACCAAGGAAAACAATTTTATCCTGTCCACTCTATCTATTCCCCTCATGATTTTGTACACCTCAATCAAGTCTCCTCTCAGCCTTCTTTGTTCCAAGGAAAATAACCCCGACCTATCCAATCTCTCCTCGTAGCTACACTTTTCTAACCCTGGCAACATTCTTGTAAACCTCCCTTGCACTCTCTCCAGAGCTATTACGTCCTTCCTGTAATGTGGTGACCAGAACTGCACACAATACTCCAGTTGTGGCCTCACCAGTGTTTTATACAATTCCAACATTATATCCATACTTTTATATTCTATGCCTCTGCCAATGAAGGAGAGGATTCCATATGCCTTCTTTACAACCTTATCTACTTGAACTACTGCCTTCAGGGACCTGTGTACTTGTACGCCAAGATCTCTCACTTCATCTACCCCTCTTAGTATATTCCCATTTATTGTGTAATCCCTGTAACTGTTTGACCTCCCTAAATATATGACCTCACACTTCTCTATGTTAAAATCCATCTGCCACTTTACCACCCACTCCACCAACCCATCTATATCGTTTTGGAGATTATGGCTATCCTCTGCACTATCCACTACTCGGCCAATCTTTTTGTTATCTGCAAATTTCCCAATCGTGCCCCCCATGTTCACGTCCAAATCATTAATATATAACACAAACAGTAAGGGTCCCAACACCAAGCCCTGTGGAACACCACTTGAGACAACTTTCCATTCGCAAGGGTATCCATCGACCATTACCCTTTGTTTCCTGTTACAAAGCCAACCTTTTATCCAGTTTGCCACATTACCCTGAATCCCATGGGCTTTTACTTTCCTGACCAATCTGCCATGTGGGACCTTGTCAAATGCCTTGCTAAAATCCATGTACACAACATCCACTGCACTACCTTCATCAACCCTTCTTGTCACTTCCTCAAAGAATTCAATCAAATTTTTGAGGCAAGACCTTCCTTTAACAAATCCATGCTGACCATCCCTGACTAGTCCATGCTTTTCCACATGACAGTTAATCCTATCTCTCAGGATTGATTCTACTAATTTGCTCACCACCAATGTAAGACTAACTGGCTTATAATTGTCTGGCATTTCCTTTGATCCCTTTTTAAACAATGGAACTACGTTTGCATTTCTCCAGTCCTCCTGTACCTCCCCTGTATCTAGTGAAGATTGGAAAATCATCCTCAGAGCATCTGCTATCTCCTCCCTGACTTCCTTCAGCAGCCTCGGAAACAATCCATCTGGCCCTGGCGACTTATCAACTTTCAAGGATTTCAACCCTTCAAGTACTTCCTCTCTCTTTATGACTATCCCGTCCAATATCTCGCAGTGTTCCTCCTGGACTACTATATCTACATCCCCCCTTTCCTTTGTAAACACGGAGACAAAATATTCATTCAAAACCCTTCCCACGGCCACTGCATCTACACTCAAGTTTCCATCTTCATCTCTGATAGGTCCCACTTTTTCCTTAACTAACCTTTTAGCATTAATGTATTGGGAAAACATCTTTGGGTTATCTTTAACTTTACTTGCTAATCTTTTTTCACGCCCTCTCTTTGATTTCCTTATTTCTTTTTTTACTTCGTCCCTGCACTTCCTATATTTGTCTAGGCTATCTGCAGTGCTTAGTTCTTTGTGCCTATCGTACGCTTTCTTTTTCTGTTTGATCTTCCCCTGTCTTCCTCTAGACAACCAAGGGGGTCTAGATTTGGCAGTACCACTCTTACTTTGGTAGGGGACATGTCTACTTTGTACAATTAGAATCCCACTTTTTAGTGCTTCCCACTGGTTTTCCACTGTTTTATCTTCCAGCAGTGCTGTCCAGTCCACCTCAGCCAAGTCCCTTCTCATTTCTGCAAAATTTGCCTTCCCCCAGTTCAAGACTTTTACTCCTGCCTTATCTCTGTCCTTTTCCATGGTAATGCTAAATCTAACTGAATTGTGATCACTTTCCCCGATATGGTCGCCAATTGTCACTTCACCCACTTGCCTTTCTTCGTTGCCCAAGACTAGGGCTAGAATTGCATCTCCTCTCATTGGGTTTGTCACTAATTGGTTGAAAAAATTTTCCTGGACACACTGCATGAATTTTTCTCCCTCAGTGCCCCTTATGTTGTTTGAATCCCTGTTGATATTAAAGAGGCGGGCAGGTTCCTCACCTTCATTCTATGTTTGACTGTGGTAATTTCACAACAAAAAATGTGTCTTTGAAACGATGAGTTGGAGCCAGTGGTTTTAGTATCATGGTTTTTCTGTGCTTTTGATTTGTACAGGCATTTAGTTGTTACAACTGATCTCCACTTCTGTTGGTTTAATTATTTTAAGATGGCCGGTTAATCCAGAACAATATATCTCAGTCCCATGTGTCTGCTACACTTGAGATTCACAGAATAAGAGTTTCCCCCTTACGCTGTGCAAAGCTGACTCTTTCAGCCAGCCTGGGGAGTGCGTATTGGTCTCGGGCTCCATAGCAGGGATATTTGCTTTTTCAAGCGCAGGCTAGTGTTGGATCCCCTCCTAATTGCTGGTCTTGCCTTGATTTCAGTGCCGCTATCTCCATTTGTGGTCACTTTCAATCCCAGAAACTGAAATTATTCTAAATTTGCAACAGTTGTGGACTGAATCATTCCACTGCTCCCACCATGAATTACTACTGAGTATGTCTTGTTATTGATGCTGAAACTAAACTTCAGACGACTTTCTCAACGCCTCAGCCATCGTGGACAATTCTTGTTTGTCTTCAGCCATTAGGGAAGTGTTCTCGGTATATCTGATGTTTCGGATGTTGTGACCACCAAGATGTTCTAGGAGAGCAGAGCTGACTTCTCTCGTGACCGGTTCTCCTATGGCATTGAGCGATAGTGATGAAAACTGGAACATGGGGACATAGTCTTAGGATAAGGGATCAGTCATTTAGGACTGAGATGAGGAGGAATTTCCTCACTCAAAGGGTTGTGAATCTTTGGGATTCTCTACCCCAGAGGGTTGTGGATGCTCCATCGTTGAATACATTTAAGGCTGGGATAGACAGATTGTTGCTCTCTCAGGGAATTAAAGGTGTATGGGGAGTGGGCAGGAAATTGGAGTTGAAGCCCAAGATTGTATTGATGGGCTGAGTGGTCTGTCTGCTCCTGTTTCTTATGTTCTTATGCTTTACGTCCTTTTCTGACTCCTTTGCCAGGCTGAATGACTCTGTCTTATCACCAGTACACCACACCTGAGCATTAGCAAGGAGAAAACTGCCCAGACAATTCTCTCTCTAAACAACCCAACCACATTCTGCATCATTACAACATTTATTAAGTGGAGAAACATCCCAAGTTCTTCTCAGGAAATGAGAGAAAGATAATGGAATGAACGGAGAGGTTAGAACACAAAACTTAGATTAAAACAGAAAATGCTGGAAAAACTCAGCAGGTCTGAGCGTATGTGGAGAGAGGAACAAAGTTAACGTTTCGAGTCCGTATGACTTCTTCAGAGCTGTTCAGACGGAACTTGGATTTTACTTTGTATCAGATGTACTGTGAAGGTGACTCACAATAGCTACAAGATCCTGCAGAAATTCACTCTGATTTACTTCACTAGAATACTTCCTGATATTGAATCCTTTGATCTGACCTCCTCTTCATCTTTTCTGTTTTAGTAAAATATTCCCAGTTTCTTATAACCTAGGATCACCTTCAACTGAAATTTAGTGAATCGTTCTGGACTATATTTATCCCTTAATCAATACCTTAAAAAACGGATTATTTGGGTCGTTATCACATATCTGTTTGTGGGATCTTGCTGTGCACAAATTGGCTGCAATGTTTCCTACATTATAGCAGTGACTACACTTCACCTGATTGGCTGTGAAGTGCTTTGGGGAATTCAGAGGTTGTGAAAGATTCTATTGGAATGCAATTTCTTTTTCCTCTTTTGCACCCTCTGTGGTCTCAACGTCATTATCACTCTATTACTCCCTCGCTTCTCCTCTCCCCCAATCTCTCCACTCCTCCCTCTCCGAGCTCTCGCCTCTCTCTTTCTCCTTCGCTCTCTCCACTCTGCACTCTCCACCTCCCCCCCTCCCTGACTCTCCTCACACCTCCTCTCCACATCTTTCCTTCTCCCTTTCCCTCATTCTCCACTTACCTACTTCTCTCATACTCCACTCTCCCTGACTCCCCTCACTCCCTCTCTCCACCTATCTCCCATCTGCCCTCTCCCTTTTCTCCTCTCTCCCTCTTGCTCACTTTCCCATCTCCCATTCTCGCCCCTCTCTCTCTCCCACCCCTCTCCTCCACTCTGTCCATTCCCTTCTCCACCTTCCCCGCACCACCTCTTTCCTGTCTCACCTTCTCCCTTCTCAACCTCTCTCCACACTCTCCGTGTTCTCTCCGCAATCCCCTCCCTACTTTTCCCCTCCACTCTCCTCTCTCTCTGTCCACCATCTCCTCTTCTTCCCCCTCTCTCAGTCTCTTCTTCGCCTTCCCCCCTTGCTCCCCCCAATCCCCATGGTTTTCTTGACCCTCCTGATGGTGGGACATGTGCTGTGCTCAGTGAAATTATAAATCGTAAATTTTTGTTTCACAATTACCTTTTTCAAAAGGACCATTTGATTGATTTTAATCTTCTATGTGGGGTAACAAATCACTCGCTTTTTACAGAGCTTTATTCCACTGAAGATTAAAATCAACTTCTGCATTCTTTAAATAAGAATCAGGAAGAGAAATGCTGGACTTGAGAACAGCTCAGTCAGTACAAGTACAATGGCAGTTGGGTGGCAAAAGGTTAATGTAAGGATCTTTCATCACAATCTGACCAAACTCTCCATAAATGCAAATACAGCGAGGCTTTAACATGATGTGTGTGACCCCCTAGTAACTGTGTTGCCAAACTGAACAGCTTTGAACCCTGGACTGTACCCAGATTTCTGATTAACAGGGCTGCTAAGATTGAATGTTTGTCCCCAGGATGGAGAGAGTGGGTAAAAGATCAGCCTTGGCCCATGTGCCTCATCACAAAGTGATGGAAGGTGTTGTTGACATTGCTATCGAGCGGCATTTACTCAGCAATAACCTGCCCACTGACACACAGTTTGGGTTCCGCCAGGGCCACTCAGCTCCTGACCTCATTATAGCCTTAGTCCAAACATGGACAAAAGAGCTGAACTCCTGAGGTGAGGTGAGAGTGACTGCCCCTGACATCAAGGCTGCATTTGACCAAGTGTGGCATCAAGGAGCCCTAGCAAACCTGGAGTCAATGGGAATCAGGGGGAAAACTCTCCGCTGGTTGGAGTCATACCTAGCACAAAGGAAGATGGTTGTGGTTGTGGGAGGTCAGTCATCTCAGCTCCAGGACATCACTGCAGGATAGAGTCCTCGGCCCAACCACCTTCAGCTGCTTCATCAATGACCTTCCTTCCATCATAAGGTCAGAAGTGGGGATGTTCGCTGATGATTGCACAGTGTTCAGCACCATTCATGACTCCTCAGATACTGAAGCAGTCCATGTCCAAATGCCGCAAGAACCTGGACAATATCCAGGCTTGGGCTGACAAGTAGCAAGTAACATTCGCGCCACACAAGTGTCAGGCAATGACCATCTCCAACAAGAGAGAATCCAACCATCGTCCCTTGAAGTTCATTGGCATTATCATCACTGAATTCCCCACTATCAACATCCTGGGTGTTACCATTGACCAGAAACTGAACTGGAGCAGTGTTAGGAACTAGAGATACTTTAAGCAAATTATATTTGTATTTGTGGGTGTTAGGAATGAGTTTTAACTTTAAGTTTAATTTGTATTTCTGTATTTGTGTGTTAGGAAAGAGAGAACTTGAGTTTTAGTTTCACTTTAAAAGATGCCTACATTTGTATAGGTTTTATAGACGACTCTTGAAGGGGAGTTAAAACAAACATAAGGTAGGAGAATTATGCTGTTGCCTAGCAACAGGAGTCCAGAGAGAGAGAGGCTCTACACAGACACAAAGAAACTGAAAGCAGTTTGAGTTCAGGTGGTCATTCTGCTCTAAGGTGAAGGGAGCACTTTAAGTCTCACTCTAGCTGAAATACTGGCAGATTGCTGAGGAGAATAAGCCTAAGAATGTTAGATGATTTGCTCTAAAGTTAAAGTAACAGTGAATGTCAAGTGAGTTCTGGATCTCAAGGGAGATACCAAGTTGTTAGCAGTATATTGGGAGAGGGATCTGCAGGGAGCAGGTCCTAAAAGAAGAAAGAGGAAGGCACAAGAAGCCCTTTCAGTTAAGTCAAAAGACAAGGACAGGAATCTGGAAAAGGTCCTGTTAAGTGAAGTTAAGAGTGAGGAGCAGAGAAAGACTCCAAACTTAAAGGGAGAAAGCTGCAGGACTCAGACTTGAAGCAAAATAGGCTTGCAGAAAGCCTGAAGATCCAAGGAGTCAGCCGAAGATCTGTAACTCTTCCTTATGGGAAGTGTAGCAGTGGTGTTCTGTTGGCATGGCTGAACATTTGAGAGAGAACGCGTAAAAGGCAAAGCTTGAATAGACATGGCGATCCAGGGGAGACGAACGGAGAGTTAAAAACCCTGGAGGTGAACCCTTGTGGAAGGTGTCCAAGATAAGGCATCATTTGGGAGAAGATTCCAAGGCAAGTTCTTCAAGAGTGGAGATAAGAAGCCCTCGAGTGAAAGATGGAGTTCAGTGAGACTGTTTGGCTTACGGTGTACCAAGCCTCTGGGAGGAGTTGATGGGAGATCCATAGCATCTGTTTGGGGTGGCATCAGTCACAGTTTCAGGGTATAGTGTGCCTGGCCACAGGTCACCTGTTGGTTTACTTGGACTGCGTACCTACGGTGGACATTAGAATTTAAGATAGCTTTTTTTTTTATTTATTCACAGGATGTAGGCTTCGCTGGCTGGGCCAGCATTTATTGCCCATCCCTAGTTGCCCTTGAGAAGGTGGTGATGAGCTGCCTTCTTGAACCGCTGCAGTCCATGTGGTGTAGGTACATCCACAGTGCTGTTAGGGAGGGAGTGCCAGGATTTTGACCCAGCGACAGTGAATTGTAAATTGTGTTATCATTACGAATCTAGATATATCTGTAAAAGTATAGTTGTGGGTGAAGGAGTATTGTAATATAGTTCATCTTTTCTTGTTTAATAAATGTTTTATTCTTTTGTTAGAAGTTCATTAGCTGACTCCTGTGACTCTGTTCAGTAGCCACCCTCCATGTTTCTAAACAAAATATAAAAGTTAGGATCCATCAAGCCGGGTTCCACCCTGGGATCTGGGTTGTCCAGTAATAACATCAGCTGAGATCATAACACCAGCCATGTAAATACTGTGGCAACAAGAGCAAGTCAGAGGCTAGGAATCCTACAGTGAGTAACTCACCTCCTGATTCCCCAAAGCCAGTCCACCATCTACAAGGCACAAGTCAGGAGTGTGATGGAATACTCCCCATTTGCCTGGATGGGTGCAGCTCCAACAAGACTCAAGAAGCTCGACATCATCCAGAACAAAGCAGTCCGCTTGCCTGGCACCCCATTCACCACTTTAAACATTCACTTCCTCCACCTCCAACGCACAGTAACAGCAGTGTGTACCATCTACAAGATGCACTGCAGGAACTCACCAAGGCTCCTTTGACAGCACCTTCCAAACCCGCAGCCTCTACCATTTGGAAGGACAAGGGCAGCAGGTAGATGGGAACACCACCACCTGGAAGTTTCCCTCCAAGTCACTCACCATCCTGACTTGGAAATATATCGCCGTTCCTTCACTGTTACTGGGTCAAAATCCTGGAACTCCCTCCCTAACAGCACTGTGGGTGTACCTATACCACATGGACTGCAGCGGTTCAAGAAGGCAGCTCACCACCACCTTCTCAAGGGCAACTAGGAATGGGCAATAAATGCTGGCCCAGCCAGCGACGCCCACATCCCGTGAAAGAATAAAAAAAACCCACAGACCAGTGACCTCTATTGCAATGTGTGCAGCTAATAGTAACTCGGACATGCTGGGTGCCATGTCTAACCACCTCCCACTCTTTAGACTTGCTTCCCTGAACCCCAACAATCAGGCATTGAGGTCAGGAGAGGAGAACGTGGAGAAAGAAAAAGCCAAAATTGACTGTCAGTTGTGGATCCGTGAGGAGCACTATCAGCTGTGAATCAGATGGTTGTGGATCAAATCACACTCCGGAGACTAGAGGATAAAAATGCAGTCACCCATCCCAGTGCATTTCTGAGGGAGTGTGAGGGATAAGACAATAAACCAAGGACATGCCTGCTCTGTCAGATGGCTGTAAAGGATCCCATGGCACTATTTTGAAGAGGAGTTGGAAGGTTCTCTTGTTTCCTGGTCAATATTTATTCCTCAATCACGTGTAATGTAATCATTACCACATTGCTGTTTGTGGGAGCTTGCTGTGTGCAAATTGACTGCCACATTTTCTACGTTATAACTGTGACTGTTCTCTAAAGTGTTTTGGGATGTCCTGAAGTCATGAAAGGTGCTATATAAATGCAAGTCCTTTTCTTTCTCTATCCTTTGAGCACATGTTAGCATTGTGCGAATGATTAGTGTTGGAGGGAGCAGGGGCCCGATCACATTGTTTAGGGGATCTGAAATTACCCTCCCATAATGACCACTCTCACTGGGCCCCAGCTCTCAAAAAACACATTAGGAAATTGCTGTTGGGTTGTTCAGCCTCTAATTTGAAGCATCTGCTCTTGTAGGAATCCCATTAAATTCCCAGGATAGGAAAGAATCTAACTGAGATCAAGGAATTGTCATTTCAAATTCCTGAATTGAGCAGAAGGATGTTAAAACATTTTGCCTGTAAGGTGATGAATGAAAAGGAGAAAATTAATTTCATTTCCCTCCCAGCCTTACATCTTACACTTAAATCCCCGAGTTCTGGGGTCCCCGACAAGTGGAAACATCTTCTCCACGTCTATCCTATCAAATCCTTTCATAATCTTAAAGACCTCTATCAGGTCACCCCTCAGTCTTCTGTTTTGCGGACAGAAGAGTTCAGTCTTTCCTGATTTAACCTCCAAGTTCTGATATCGTACTTGTAAATCTATTTTCCTCTTTCTCCAATTTCACTCTTTCCTTTTTGTGTTCTGGAGACCGGAATTGTAAAGAGTACTCCAGATGTGATGTCTTTCTCCGAAAGACCTGCATTTATTCATCACCTTTCACTTCCTCAGAATGTCCCAAAGCACCTTACAACCAATGAAGGTACTTTTGAAGTGGAGTGACTGTTGTAACAACCACAACCATCTTCCCTTGTGGTGGGTATGACTCCAACCAGCGCAGTTTTCCCCCGATTCCCATTGACTCCAGTTTTGCTCGGGCTCCTTGATGCCACACTCGGTCAAGTGCGGCCTTGATGTCAAGAGCAGTCACTCTCACCTCACCTCTTGAGTTTAGCTCTTTTGTCCATGTTTGAACCAAGGCTGTAACGAGGTCAGGAGCTGAGTGGCCCTGGCGGAACCCAAACTGGGCATCAGTGAGCAGGTTATTGCTAAGCAAGTGTCGCTTGATAGCGCTGTTGGTGACCCCTTCCATTACTTTACCAATGATCGAGAGTAGACTGATGGGGCGTTAATTTGTCGTAATTGAGTTCTGTTGAAGGGTCATCAGGGCTCGAAACGTCAACTCTTTTCTTCTCCGCCGATGCTGCCAGACCTGCTGAGTTTTTCCAGGTAATTCTGTTTTTGTTTTGGATTTCCAGCATCCGCAGTAGTTTTTTGTTTTTATCGTAATTGGCAGGGTTGGATTTGTTCTGCTTATTGTGGATAGGACATGCCTGGGCAATTTTCCACATTTCCGGATAGATGTGAGTGTTGTAGCTGTACTGGGACAGCTTGCTTAGGGATCCAGCTAGTTCTGGAGCACACGTCTTCAGTACTGTTGCCTCATGGATTTAATTAAGTGAAGAGAACTGCCTTTGAAACAATTGTTTCTGTCGACAAACCATTTGGGAATTTGCAGTGAGGCAATATATAATATCTTAAGCAACCTAAGTGATGTCTCGTCTCCTCCCACAACGCTGTCGTTGAAACTCTGGAAGCAGCAGAGCAAACAGCTCCGGAACTCAGCATAAATTATTCATGGTAGCAGGACAGGTGGAAAGAGCAATTAATAAAGCAGACAGTATCCTGGGCTTTATTATTAGGGGCATAGAGTACAAGAGCAGGGAGGTTATGCTGAATTTATATAAGACACTGGTTAGACCTCTGCTGGAGTATAGTGTACAGTTCTGGGCGCCACACTTTGGAAAGATGTGAACACATTGGAGAGAGTGCAGGAGAGGTTTACACGAATGGTTCCAGGGATGAGAAACTTCAGTTATGAGGATAGATTGGAGAGGTTGGGACTGTTCTCCTTGGAGCGGAGAAGGCTGAGAGGAGATTTGATAGAGCTGCTCAAAATCATGAGGGGGCTGGACAGAGTAGATAGGGAGAAGCTGTTCCTGCTCGTAAAAGGATCGAGAACGAGAGGGCACAGATTTAAAGTGACTTTACAAAAGAAGCAAATGTGACGTGAAAAAAAACTTTTTCACACTACGAGCGGTTCGGGTCTGGATTGCGCTGCCTGGAATTGTGGGGGAGGCAGGTTCATTCGAGGCATTCAAGAGGACATTAGATGGTTATTTAAATAGAAACAATGTGCAGGGGTACGGGGAAAAGACAGGGCAATGGCACGAGGTCAAAATGCTCATTTGGAGAGCAGGTGCAGACATGATGGGCCGAATGGCCTCCTTCTGTACCATAACAATCTGTGATTCTGTGATTCTGAGGTCTGAGTTTGAGCCTGTTTCAGTCTCACCATTCTCCTTACATGTTTCCTCAGATAAAAAATGTTTCATAATTTTCACCGAGTTTGGAATAGTCTGTAGCTGTTCCAGGTTGTGGGACTGCGTTCCTCTGCTGGTCAGCTCCCTACTCTCTGATCCACCCGGAATTATTTGCTGCCAGGGTGTCAGAGAGCAGGCAGTATTCTCAGCTCTGAGTCAGAAGGTGGTAGGTTCAAGTCCCACTTCAGGAACTTGAGTACAAAGTCCAGGCTGACACTCGCAGTGTAGTATTGTGGGAGTGCTACTCTGTCAAAGGTGCCACCTTTTAGATGAGACATTAAACGAAGGCCCTTTTTGCTCTTTCAAGTGGTTGCAAAAGGTCCTATGAACTCTTCAAAGATGAGCAGGGAAGTTCACCTCAGTGCCCTGGCCAGAGTTTACCTGTTATTAACTTATTGCTATTTGCAGGATCCTGTAAACTGGCTGCTGCATTTGCTACATTACAACAGTGACTACACTGCAAAGTAGCTCATTGGCTAAAACACTATAGGATGTCCTGTGGTCGGGAAAGGTGCTATAGGAATGCAAGATTTTCTTAAATAGGACCATGGTTAGACCGACACTCAGATTTTCTGTCAGGACCTCTCACACAAAACTGGTCCTGGCAACGTGTCCCCCACAGACTGTCCCCCACAGCCTGTCCCCCACAGCCTGTCCCCCACGGACTGTCCCCCACAGCCTGTCCCCCACAGCTTATCCCCCACAGCTTATCCCCCACAGCCTGTCCCCCACAGCCTGTCCCCCACAGCCTGTCCCCCACAGACTGTCCCCCACAGACTGTCCTAGGGATTACACACACACACACTCTGATCTGTAACTGTGTTATCCTGGGGCTTCTGAAGAATTCAAATCCTGACTTATTTTTAAGAAGTGTTTTTGACGAAGCTGTGAGTGACACGTGCAGGTTCATTAAATGTATGTTTCTTTTAATAAAAGATAGCACCTTTTACAGGGCAGCTTTGGGGAAATCTCTGGGTGGGCATTCAGCTAGGAACAGTCCTAGTCAGAGATATCTCGGTCTCTGCTGCTCGGATAATATTTACAGCTTTGGCTGGCCTGCCCTGGAACACACTTTCAGATGGTTTTCATTTCTGCAGCTTGTGCTGAAATAGATTCACCATTAACCCAATCAGCTCACTATCTCTGACAGCATTACTCCCCACACAGTGATTTGAGGGCACAAAGGTCCAAAGCTTCCTCCACTTTGCAATTGCTTCTGCCATCAGCCTGCAGTGAGCCGACAGAGACATGCCAAGGTGCTTCAGACAGACATCATCAGGCACAAAAAGATCCTGAACTAATGGAGATATTAAGACTGGTGACCTTTTTTTGGTCAAAGAGGTAGGTTTTAAGGAGCAACTTAAAGGAGGAGAGAGAGGTAAAGAGGTGGAGGGAGTTCCGGAGTGTAGGATATCCCCACTTCTGACCTTATGATGGAAGGAAGGTCATTGGTGAAGCAGCTGAAGATGGTTGGGCCGAGGACACTACCCTGAGGAACTCCTGCAGTGATGTCCTGGAGCTGAGATGACTGACCTCCAACAACAAATGGACAGGAGGCAACTGAAGGCACAGCCACCACAGTGGATTGATTGAAACCAGGGATGCTCAAGAGGCCAAAGTTGGAGCAACAGAGACTGTATGTGCGTGTCATCGTCTTACATTTTTACCCATTCATTCCATCTAGCGATCCAGTCTAGCACCATATAGCTTTATCATAACCTCAATCATAATTTTGATGACCTTTGGTAGGTTATCCTTTAACCCCCTACACTCTAGTGAAATAAAAGCAGCAACTTGCATTTGTATAGCACCAGTAATGTAGTTAACTGTCCCAAGGAATTGAACTGAATTGGAAAAAAAACATGACACTGAGCCACATGAAGAGATTTTTTTTTATTCAGTTACGAAATGTGGGCATCACTGGCTGGGCCAGCACTTATTGCCCATCCCTAGTTGCCATTGAGAAGGTGGTGGTGAGCTGCCTTCTTAAACTGCTGCAGTCCATATGGTGTAGGTACACCCACAGTTAGGGAGGGAATTCCAGGATTTTGACCCAGTGACAGTGAAGGAACGGCGATATATTTCCAAGTCAGGATGGTGAGTGACTTGGAGGGGAACTTCCAGCTGGTGGTGTTGCCATCTATCTGCTGCCCTTGTCCTTCTAGATGGTAGTGGTCATGGGTTTGGAAGGTGCTGTCTAAGGAGCCTTGGTGAATTCCTGCAGTGCATCTTGTAGATGGTACACACACTGCTGCTACAGTGCGTTGGTGGTGTAGGGAGTGAATGTTTGTGGAAGGGGTGGCAATCAAACAGGCTGCTTTGTCCTGGATGGTATCAAGCTTCTTGAGTGTTGTTGGAGCTGCACTCATTCAGGGAAGTGGAGAGTATTCCATCACACTCCTGACTTGTTCCTTGTAAATGGTGGACAGGCTTTGGGGAGACAGGAGGTGAGTTACTCGTCGCAGGATTCCTAGCCTCTGAACTGCCCTTGTAACCACAGTGTTTATATGGCTAGTCCAGTTCAGTTTCTGGTCAATGGTAACCCCCAGGATGTTGATAGTGGGGGGATTCAGCAATGGTAATGCCATTGAATGTCAAGGGGTAATGGTTAGATTCTCTCTTGTTGGAGATGATCATAGCCTGACACTTGTGTGGCATGAATGTTACTTGCCAGTTGTCAGTCTATTCTGGATATTGTCCAGGTTTTGCTGCATTTGGACATGGACTGCTTCAGTGTCTGAGGAGTCGCGAATGGTGCTGAACATTGTGCAATCATCAACGAATATCCCCACTTCTGACCTTATGGTGGAAGGAAAGTCATTGGTGAAGCAGCTGAAGATGGTTGGGCCGAGGATACTACCCTGAGGAACTCCTGCAGTGATGTCCTGGAGCTGAGATGACTGACGTCCAACAACAAATGGACAGGAGGCAGAGGGTAGGGATAGATGGAGTGTTTTCAAGTTGGTAGGCTGTGGCTAGTGAGGGCTACAAGGATCAGCCTTAGGACCTCAGCTATTTACAATCTGTATTAATTACTTAGATGAGGAGACAGAGACTAATGTATGTAAATTTGTTGACGGTACAAAGCTAGTTGGGAATGCATGATGCAAGGAGGACACAAAGAAGCTGCAAAGAGATAGAGACAGGTTTGTGACTGGGCAACAAGATGGCAGATGAAGTCTGTAGGAAGTGTCAGATTATCCACTTTGAATGTATGAATAGAAAAGCAGAAGATTTTTTGAAAGACATGAAATTTGTAAATGTTGATGCTCAGAGAGACTTGGCTTTACTCATACAAGGAACACAAAAGCACGCAGACACTGGTATGGATTGAGAATTGGTTAACAGAGAGAAAACAGAGAGTAGGAATAAAAGGCTCATTCTCAGGTTAGCAGGCTGTTAGTAGTGGGGTATTGTAAGGATCAGTGCTGGGGCCACAGCTCTTCACAATCTGTATCAATGATTTGGATGTGGGGACCAAATGTAATATTTCCAAATTTGCTGATGGCACAAAACTAGGCGGGAATCTGAGTTGTGAGGAGGATGCAAGGCAGCTTCAAGGGGATTTGAACAGGACAAATGAGTGGGAAAGAACATGGCAGATGGAATATAATGTGAATAAACGTGTAGTTATCCACTTTGGTAGAGAAAACAAAAAGTCAGAGTATTTCATAAATAGTGAGAGGTACACCAAGTCAGCAGGTATAAACAAGCAAGGTACAAACAGCAGGTACAAACAAGCAAGAAAGTAAATAACCCTAACCCAACTTCTCTCCCCCCACCCCCCACCTTAAACCAGCTTATATTTCACCCCTCTCCTAACTATACTCAGTTCTGCTGAAGGGTCATGAGGACTCGAAACGTCAACTCTTTTCTTCTCCGCCGATGCTGCCAGACCTGCTGAGTTTTTCCAGGTAATTCTGTTTTTGTTTTGGATTTCCAGCATCCGCAGTAGTTTTTTGTTTTTATCAAGAAAATAAATGGCATGTTGGACTTTATTGCAAGGGATTTGGAGTACAATAATAAGGAACCTCCCAACAACTGTATGGGACTTTGCTGAGACCACACCCAGAATACCGTGTGCAGTTTTGGTCTCCATATTTAAGGAAGGATATACTTGCATTTGAGGCAGTGCAGCGAAGGTTCACTAGATTGGTCCCTGGGATAAGAGGGTTGTCCTCTGAAGAGAGGCTGAGTAAATTGGGTCTATATTCCCTGGAGTTTAGGAACATAAGATCATAGGAAATAGGAGCAGGAGTAGGCCATTCGACCCATCAAGAATGCTCCATCATTCAAACAGATCAGGCTGAACATCTACCTCTTTAATTTTTCCCCACTATCCCCTTATCCCTTGATGTCAATAGAAATGGATAGATTTCTGTTTTGAACATGCTCAATGATTGAGCTTCCACAGTCTTCTGGGGTAGAGAATTCCAAAGTTTCACCACCCTCTGAGTGAAGAAATTCCTCTACATCTCAGTCTCAAATGGCCCACCCCTTATTCTGATACTGTGCCCCCTGATTCTAGGCTCACCAGCCCACAGTAACATCTTATCCACATCCACCCTGTCATCGCCTGTACGAATTTTGTAAGTTTCAATGAGATCACCTCTCATTCTTCAAAACTGTAGGAATACAGGCCCAATCTCCTGAATCCTTCCTCAAAAGACAATCCCACCATCCCAGCGATTAGTCTGGTGAACCTCTGTTGCACTCCCTCTATGGCAAATACATCCTTTCTTAGAGAAAGAGACCAAAATTGTATGTAGTACTCCAGATCTGATCTCACCAAGGCTCTATACAATTGCAGCAAGACATCTTTACTCCTGTACTCAAATCCTCTTGCAATAAAAGCCAACATACCATCTACCTTCCTAATTGCTTGCTGCACCTTCATGTTAGTTTTCAGTGACTCATGAACAAGGACACCCAGGTCCCTTTGGACATCAGCATTTCCCAACCTCTCACCATTTAAGAAATACTCTGACTTTTTGTTTTTTCTACCAAAGTGGATAACTCATGCTTATTCACGTTATATTCCATCAGCCATGTTCTTGCCCACTCATTTGTCCTGTTCAAATCCCCTTGAAGCTGCCTTGCATCCTCCTCACAACTCAGATTCCCGCCTAGTTTTATGTCATCAGCAAATTTGGAAATATTACCTTTGGTCCCCACATCCAAAACATTGATATAGACTGTGAACAGCTGTGGCCCCAGCACTGGTCCTTGCAATACCCCACTACTAACACCCTGCTATCCTGAGAATGAGCCTTTTATTCCTACTCTCTGTTTTCTCTCTGTTAACCAATTCTCAATCCATACCAGTATGTTATCCCCAATCCCATGTGCTCTAATTTCGTTTGCTAACCTTCTGTGTAGGACCTTATTGAAAGCCTCCTGAAAATCTAAATGCACTACACCCACTGGTTCTCCTTTATCTATGCTACAAGTAACATCCTCAAAAAACTCCAACAACTTTGTCAAACATGATTTCCCTTTTTAAATCCATGTTGACTCTACCCCATGATACCATTATTTTTTAAGTGTCCAGCTATCACATCCTTTTTAATAGGTTCCAACATTTTCCCTACTACTGACGTCAAACTGACAGGTCTGTCGCTCTGCAATCTCCTTCCCTTCCTTCTTAAATAATGAGGTTACATTTGCTACTTTCCAGTCCACAGGAACCTTTCCAGAATGTATCGAAATTTGAAAGATAATCACCAATGCATCCATTATGTCTATAGCCACCTCCTTCAATGCTCTGGGATGTAGCTCATCTGGTCCAGGGGATTTATCAACCTTCAATCCAATTAATTTTTTGAGTATTACCTCTTCAATACTAATTTCTTTCAGTTCCTTATTTTCACAATTCCCTTGGTTCCCTACTATTACTGGAAGATTTACTGTGTCTTCATCCTTGAAGACAGACAAAAATTAAATATTTATTTTCTCCACCATTTCCCTATTCTCTATTATAAATTCTCCTTCTCCGCCTGTAATATACCCACATTAAATCATACCCATTTGCCTCCATTTGCACCTTCAAATCATCTACCTTGTTGTGAATGCTATGTGCATTCTGATCGAGTGCTCTTAACTTTGTCTGTTTGGTATTATTCTGCATTCCGATCCTCTTTGATACTTCCCTTTGTTTTGTGTCTTCTATTTTTGCTTACTACTTTTCTACTTCCTTTTACCAGTTTTGCTTCCTTCCAATCTGAGCTCCCTCTGAGGTTCCCATCCCCCTGCCAATCTAGTTTAAACCCCCAAACAGCACTAGCAAATCTCCCTGTGAGGGCGTTAGTGCCAGTCCTGCTAAAGTGCAACTCATTCATCTTGAACAGATCCCACTTGCCCCAGAACTAGTCCCAATGCCTCAGAAACCTGTTGCCCCCCCCACCTACAACAGTTCTCAAGCCACATGTTCAATTGATCAATCCTCCTATTCCTCTGCTCACTAGCACGTGGCATTGGGAGTAATCCTGAGATTACTGCTTTTGAGGTCCCGCTTTTTAATTTCTTGTCTAACTTCTTAAAATCTGCTTTCAGGACCTCATCCCTCTTCCTACCTAATTCATCCATACCAATGCGGGCCACAACCTCTGGCTGATCGCACTCCCCCAGAAGAACACCCTTCAGCCGCTCCATGACATCTGTGACCCTGGCATCATGGAGGCAACATATCATCACATCTACAGCTGCAGAAACACCTGTCTGTTTCTCCTAATTATCCAATCTCCTATCAACATTGCCCTTCCACTCTTCTTTCTCTCCTCCTGTGCAGCTGAGTCATCCACTGAACCATGGACTTGCCTCAGGCTGCACTCCTCTGAGGAGCCATCACCCTCACCAATATCCAAAATGGAAAACCGGTTGGCGAGCGAGATCAACTCAGGGGACTCCTGCACTATCTGCCTGGCTCTCTTAGACTGCCTGGAAATCACCCATTCCTGCTCTGCCTGCATACTCCTAACCTGCAATGTGACCACCTCCCTAATCATGCTATCCGCATAGTTCCCAGCCTTGTGGTTGTGATGCAGTGACTCCAGCTGCCGCTAGAGTTCCACAGCCCAGAGCTAAATCTTCTGCAGCTGGTGATACTTCCTACAGATGTGTTTGTCTAGGACACATGGTGCATCCACGACTTCCCACATATCACAGGAGGCACATTTCACACGGCTCAGCTGCTTTGCCATACCTTAGAAGAATGGGGTGATCTCATTGAAACATTCACAATTCTGAAGGGGCTTGATAGGGTAGACAATGAGAGGCTGTTTCCCGTGGCTATCTAGAACATCTAGAACACAGGGACACAGACTCAGAATTAAGAGGATGATCACTTAGGACTGAGAGGAGAAGACATTCCTTCATTCAAAGCATTGTGAATCTTTGGAATTCTATACCCCAGAGGGTTGTGGATGTGCTATCAGTGAGTATATTCAAGGCTGAGAGAGATTTTTGATCTCTCAGGGAATTAAGGGGTATGGAGAGCAGGTGGGAAAATAGAGCTAAAGCCCAAAATCAGCCCATGATCGTATTGAGTGGCGGAGCAGGCTCAGGGGGCCATGTGGTCTACTCCTGCTCCTGTTCCTTATGTTCTTATGTAATTAACAAAAGAACCAGTGGGAAGACGAGGAGAAATCATTTTACACAGTGAGTTCTGATGATCTGGAAAACATTGCCTGAAAGTGTGGCGGAAACATGTCTTGGAAACATTTATAAAGAGATTCGGATAAATACTTCACATGGAAAATATTTTCAGGGCTATGGGGAAATGGCAGAGGTTGGGACGAATTGGACAGTTCTCTCAAAGAGCTGGCAGAGGCACAATGGGTTGAATGGCTTCCTCCTCTGCTGTATCATTCCATGATTCTATGATGTGCTGTTGTGTGAGGGATTGCGGTGAACTGTCATGCATTATGTAATGAAATTCCTCCACGCCATTCATCCTCTCCCCCTCTCCAACCTGGCCTTGCCAAACTTGGTGTCAATTTAAGGGTAATTTTGGGCTCTTTACTCTTACCCACTATTAAATTAGCACTTGCTTCTCTGACCTATTTAACATGTAATACTTCAGCCATTGGTACTTCATTCCATTAGCGGAAGCTGAACTCAGAGTCTGTCCATACAAGCCAGTGTCAAACCTCCTACTCCCCAAACCCCACATCTTCCATTTCCATTATCTAGTTCCATATTTACAAACATAAGAAATGGGAGCAGCAGAAGGCCATTCAGCCCCTCGAGCCTGCTTCATCATTCAATAGGATCATGGCTCATCATCTACCTCAATTCCACCTTCCCATACTGTTCCCATATCCCTCCCTTAGTGCCCAAAAATCTATCAATCTCTGTCTTGAATGTACTCAATGACTGAGCATCTATAGCTCTCAGCACAGAGAATTTCAGAGGATCACAATTGCTTGGCAAATGATTGTCTAAATAGGATAGGGGAGCAGAGGGATCCACAGATACACAAATCATTGAAAGCAGTGACACAGGTTAATTGAGAAAAAAACAAAGTACTCGGGTTCATTTCTGGAAAGATAGAATTGAAAAGCAGGGAAGTTATGTGCAACTTGTAAAGAACTTTGGCTGGACTATATTTGTTCACAGATCCATATTACAAAAAGGACACCAGAGATACAGGAGAAGGTGCAAATTAGATTTACTAGGATGATATTAGAACTGAGAGGGTATACTGATCAGGAAAGATTGAACAAGCTGAAGCATTTTTCTTTATAAAGGAGAAGATTGAAGGGGGACTTTAAGATTATGAAAGGATTTGGTAATATAGGTGGAGAGAAAATGTTTCTACTTACAGGCAAGACCAGAATTAGGGGCTAATGCTAAGATAGTCACTAATAAACCCAATAGGGATTTCAGGAGAAACTTTGGACTTGACTCTGTGGCATCTCCCACTGGGCTTGTTTTGAGCGGGCAGTACATAAAATATGTTGGGTGGCCAACCCACCTCCTTCCCACCCACCCCCGACCTGTTCCCCATAATACAGGGTGGGGGTTTGGTTGGGAGGTGGGTGCTGTAAGTCTGTAGACCTATTGAGATCCCTAACTGCCCAATTAATTGGCAATTAAGAGCCTCAGTTCACCTCCACTGTGATAAACCGCTGGGCAGTGGCAGAAGGGCCAGAATGCAAAGGTGGTTTTTGAATAGGCTTCTTTGAAAAGGTGGA
Source organism: Cetorhinus maximus (assembly GCF_964194155.1). Classification (NCBI taxonomy): domain Eukaryota; kingdom Metazoa; phylum Chordata; class Chondrichthyes; order Lamniformes; family Cetorhinidae; genus Cetorhinus; species Cetorhinus maximus. The sequence continues at coordinate 96,602,838 of NC_135897.1, read as the reverse complement.
TGGAAGGGGGAATGGTGCACATCAGTCAAGGAGGTGTCCTGGGGGCACCCTCCCCAAGACATCACCCCCTACTTTGTTCCTCTCTGCTTGCCCTCCAAAACCCACACCCCACCCCTCCCTCCCCTCTCCTTAAGCTCTGCAATCCCTCCCAGCCTTAAAACCCTGGGACTTACCTGACTCCGGACACCATCAGAGATCTCGGTGGGCCTCCTTGCAGCTCCAGCAGTGCCCACCACTGGTCTCTGGTGCTGCTGGGACTGCTAAAGGTGCCGGCCAAGCAGATTGACCCTCAGCCTGTTTAGCCCAGCATGTTATTGCTGTGGAGCAGGCTTTTTAAAAGTTTGGGGCTGACATTCCTTCCGGGGAAGGGTTGAGGGTGGAGGAGTGGGGGAGGGGTGGGAGTGGGGGGGAGCTGGTGAGCCAGCTCTTCTCTACCCAGAGAGTGGTGAGAATGTGAAACTCGCTACCACAGAGAGTGGTTGAGGTGAATAGTATAGGTACGTTTAAGGGGAAATTGGATAAACACAAGGGAGAAAGGAGTAAAGGGACACGGTGATAGGATGAGATGGAAAGGGGTGGGAGGAAGCTCATATGTTGCATTAACACCAGCATAGACCAGTTAAGCTGAATGGCCTGTTTCTGTGCTGTAAATACGCTGGAATACTCTGTAGTTTCAAGAATTCTTGGAGAGACTCTGAGGGGAATGCAGTAATTTTTAGTTCTGGAATTGAAGTCAAAGGTGATTTCATAACCATAAAAACATTTTCTTTCTTTCAGAATGTCTACCAGCCTCCAGTTCCTGCTCCCATCCCTGCTCCAGTTTCCACTCCAGCTCCTGCTCCACCTCCTGTTGCGGTTCCCACTCAAGCTCCTGTATTGAGTGCGACTGGTGCAAGACCAGAGGATGAGCTTGAACGTTTGACGAAAAGGATGTTGTACGACATGGAGAACCCACCTTCTGATGATTACTTTGGTAAGGAAACCGAATGGAGGGCAATCCAAATTCAAATGGATTTCGGGAAGAGATTTCTCCCAATCTCCCAGTCTCACTAATTTTGTGACAATTTAAAGTTGATGAAGCTCTCAGCCCTGACTCCCCTATTCACCATCAAAACAATCCATTATTTCAAAAACCTCTTAAATCTCCTCTTTTCCATCTCAGCTCCAGTGGGAATAGTGCCAGTATGTCAAGTCTCTCCTCATAACTATAGTTTCCCATTCCTGGCATCACCCTGGTGAATCTACACTTGTCAGGCCTCTATGGTTTTAATGCTTTTTATATAATGGGACTCAAAACTGTACACAGTCCTCAAACAGTGGATTAACCCGGTTTTATACAAATTTACATGTATTTCCCTATCCATAAAATCCCGTCCGTTTCTACACTGATCTTCAGTTTGACATTTCATTTAATATTTCCCATTTAGTTCCAAACTTAGAGTCATAGAGCCATTTACAGCACATGTGGAGACCATTCAGCCCATTGAGCCCATGACAGCTCTCTGCGGAGCAATCCAGTCAGTCGCACTCCCCAACTCAGTCTCCGTAGCCCCACAAGTTTATTCCCTTCAAGTGTCTATCCAATTTCCTTTTGAAATCCTTGATTGTTACAGCGTCCACTGCCCTTGTGGGCAGCGAGGTCCAGGTCAATGCCACTTGCTGCATAAAAAAAAGTTCCTCCCCACATTCCCCCTGCATCACTTGCTCAAAATCTTAAATCTGTTTCCCCTAGTCCTTGCACCATCAGCAGCTCACCACCACCTTCTCAAGGGCAATTAGGGATGGGCAATAAATGCTGCCCCCAACGACATCCCACGAATGAATTAAAAAACTGCCAATGGGAAGAGTTTTTCCTCATCTACCTTATCCAAGCATGTCATAATCTCCATTTGCTCCAAGGAGAACAACCCCAGCCTTTTCAACCTAACCCTGGGACTAAAACTACCCATCCCTGGAACCATTCTGGTAAATCTCTGCACATTCTCAAGGACCTTCACACCTTTTCTAAAGTGTAGCGACAAGAACTGGATTGCATTTGGAGTTCTGTGAACGGTTTTGCTTCACCTGGATAAAAAAACGTGTGAGCTGCATTTATTGGTAGCCTGCGCTGTGTTGCTCAGCACGATCTAGTTATGGGAGTAGATTCACAAGTTACTGTGAATAAAATTAGCTCATGGACAATCTGCTTGAATAGCATTGAAGAAATGAAATATTGGAGAGTTTTAAATAAAGGGCAATCGATCTGTAATACTACCTTCATGCTCAGTCCACAAGTTGAAAATCTACTGCACACTCTTACTGAAGTGTGATGGAAGCAGTGAGAGTGACAGCTCCCCCTCAAAACATCCCTGTGTTTATATTGTACAATTTGTTCTGTTGAGACAAAATGAACATTTTGCTCTGGAACTTGGGTACTGAGTTGATGAAGCCCCCACGGATTACAGCTTGCCGCCTGTACACTGGGGACATTGCTGGCAGATGCAAAGCCGCTGTTTAGCTAACATCATTCCAATTGCTACAATTTGTGTTGTGAATATTTTTTTCAAGAATAGCATGACTCTTCCTAGGTTTGGCAGGGCTCCTGTGTTTCCAGGGAGAGGTTTAACTGTTTGTCTGTTTACATTGGTGATGGTGCTGTTCTCCAGAAATCTGCCGAGACAGCTTGGCTTTGCTCCATTTTTAAATCTTAGAATTATGCAGCACAGAAAGAGGTCATTCAGCCCTTTGAGCCAGTACTAGTTCTTTGAAAGAGTTACCCTGTTAGTCCCATACCTCTCCCTTTCCCCGCAGCCTTCATTTTTTTTTAAACCTTTTTTTTTTCCAAATCCAATTCCCTCCTGAAAGTTGCTTTTCAATCTTCTTTCACCACCCTTTCAGGCAGTGTCTTCCAGATCAGGACGGGAAGAATAAATCATTTTTTTTCCCCTTTCATCCAAGAAGCAGCTGGAATATGAAAGTGAGAGAGTTACACTTCAGTGAAACAGGGCTGTAGTCAGCCCCTATCTGGAGGGCCCCCCACCTCAGGATGGAAACACTGTCCCTGGAGGGAGGTGCAGTCAGATTCACCAGTATAATATTGCGGTTAAAAGCATTAACGTTTGAGGACAGGCTGCAGAGAATTGGTGTATCCCTTGAGTTTCAAAGGTTGGCGAGTGCTCTAATTGAGCCACAGGCACTGGACCCCTTTATCCGGTGTGCCGAAATCTAGAAGGACCCCAAAAACCAGCTATATTCGAAGCTGGTGCCCTGGGTAGCAATTTTAATAATGCCATTTTATTCTTTTATTTTTCATACTTTATTTTATGTCTTATAAGCAGAACCTAGGCCTAGGACCCAAAATCCATAAAATCCCCAAATCCGGCACACATCCGATCCCGAGCTTCCCGGATATGGGGCAGAATTTTACAGCCCCGTTTCGGCAGAGACGGGGCTGTAAAATGCGGCGAGACATTCTAAATCTCACTGACGACAGCGGGAACGTAAAATCCCACTGCCGTAAAATTCTGCCCATGGGGCCTGGTACCTGTATTTAAAAATGACAAAGGATTCAATAAGGTAGATAGAGAGAAACTATTCCCTCTGGTGGAGGGGGGAAGGGGAGGGGGAGTCCAAAACAAAAGGAATCATTTAAAAATTAGACCAGGCTGTTCAGGGGTGAAATCCTGCAGCAGATTTTCATGCAGAGGGTAGTGGGAATCTGCAATTCTCCCCCAAAAAGGCTGTAGACATAGATGGGGGTCAACTGGAGCATTCTAAATTGAGAATCCATGTGGGTAGATACTAAAGATAATAAAGAATCAACCACACCATTATACAGATCACCTAATAGTAGAAAGGAAGTGGAGGAAGAAACATGCAAACAAATTAGGGAAATTAGTAAAAGAAAATGGAAGAATAATCATGGGGGATTTTTAACTACCCAAAATTAATTGGCTGGAAGAGTTAGGTAAAGAGAACAAGGAGCTGGATTGTGTACACCCAATATTTTTAAAAACTCAAGAAGGGAGGAATTGCTAGTGGATCTTGTAATGAGCCAGAGCAGATAAAAGAAGTACAAGTAAAATTTAGGCAATAGTGACCATAATATCATATGACTTAAGATAATAATTGGAAAGGACTTAAGTATGACCAGCATAATAAAGTAGAGATAATCCCATTTTGGGGTTTGAGAATAAAACTGGGAAAATAAAATGGACAACAATATTGGCAAACAACGATGTAGAACGGCTCTGGGAAATATTTAAAACAGATCAACAGAGTCGAGGAAAAATATATTTTGCTAAAAGCAAAGATGAACTAAGTACAAATGAGACACCATGGATAAATAAAGGCATAAGGGAAAAATTAAAGGCAAGGAACGAGACAAATAAGTAAGAACATAGATGACAGGGGAAAGCATGACCAGGAAGAGTACAAAGAGATTAGGAGAGAAATCAAAATCACAGTTAGGACAACAAAGAGGCTATGAAATTAAATTATTGGAGGACCTAAAATAAAGTAGTAAAACATTCTACAGACATATCAATTAAGAAAATAAATTTGGGATGAGATTAGCGCCACTAAGGGTCGGACAGGATAGAATCATAGATGATGATAGCAATATGGTATAAATATGAAATAATTACTTTGCTTTACCAGGGAGTCAAATGAGGTAGAAATGGCATTTGAAGATGAGATTAGAAATGATAAAACCTCATTTAAAATAAAAAGAGCAGAAATATTAAATAAGCTAATCAAACTCAAAAAGGATAAAATTCCTGGTCTGGATGGATTGCATCCATGCATTATTAAATAAGTGATAGTAGAGGCACTATTACACATATTTAATACTGTGTTAGGAAATGTGTAGTGCCAGAACACTGGCAGTTGGTTAACGCTATAACTATATTTAAGAAACAGAGATAGAACGTGTCCATGAAACTATAAACCACTCAGCTTAACTTCCTTGCTAGAGGACAGAATAGGCAGATATCTAGAAACCAAAAATATAATAATGAATAATCAGCATGGATTTCAAAAAGGGGCTTGACCAATCTCACTGAATTTTTTGAAGAGATAATAGACAGAGTAGGCATGGATAATATAATCAATCTAGTGTGTTTGAGACACAAAGTGCTTTACAGCCAAGTATAGTCACTATTGTGATGTAGTAAATGAGTTCTTCTGCAACAATGTTAACCCCATCTTGAATATTCCCATGCTGGGAATTTCCATGAAAAACTGACACCATCAACATCTGGTTTCAAATGTTCCCAGGTGAAATTCTTCTAGACATCTTCTGAACTTGACCACGACAGTTGCTTGTTCTAAATGCAGATGGAGACGTGGCTCAATGGGCCCTGGATTCAGGCAGCATATATTTGTTAATCAGGCTGTCAGAAATACCCAGGCCCCCAAGATGAAAGATAAAGTATTGATGAAATGCAGGATGTGAGTTGCAGCAAAGTGTTTGCTGTCAAAGTACCTTCAAATAAATTAACTGATAGAATATAACATACATATGACCATATGAATTAGATGCAGGAGTAAGACATTTGGCCCAGTGAGCACCTTACTCCGCTATTTGATAAGATCATGGCTGATCTGACTCTTGCCTTAACTCCATTTTCCTGTCTACCCCTCATACCCTTTGACTCCCTTGTCAGTTACAAATCTCTCTAACTCAGCCTTAAAAAGATTCAATGACCCTGCCTGCACTGCTCTTTGAGGAAGAGAATAGTATCAAAGTTTACTGTTATCACCAAATTAGGAATATAACATATTATGAGCAAGCTTGTGAATGATTTTTCTAATTGGTTCATGGGATGTATGCAAGGCTGGCAGTTATTTCCCATCTCTAGTTGCTCTGAAAAGGTGGTGGTGAGCCACCGTCTTGAATTGCTGCAGTCTGTGTAGTGCAGCAGTCCCCATTATGGGGATCTTTTAAAGAAATTCTGAATATTGACCCGATAATAATGAAGAATGTTGATGTACATCCAGGTCAGGATGACTGGGGAGTTGGAGGTGATCTTGGAAGTGATGGTGTTCCCCACAACATTGCTGCTGCTTCTTGATGGTAGAAGCCGCGGGTTTGGAACGTGCTATGGAAGGCGCTTTAGGGAGTTGCTGCACTGTGTCCTGCAGATGGTACACATTGCTGCCACTGTGCACCAGTGGTGGAAGGAGTGATATTGAGTACAGTGACAGGGACATCAATCAAACAAACTGCACTGTCTTGGATGGTGTTGGGCTTCTTGAATGCTATTGCATCAGATTCACGGTCAGAGCCCTGTAAATGATGGAGAGATTTTGAACAGTCAGGAGAGAACACACTGGGTGCAGTGGATTCAACCTTTTACCTGTAGCCACAGTGGTGATGTGGCAGGTTCAGTTAAACATCAGTTAGTGGTGACCTCTAAAATGTTGCTGGTGGGGACACAGTTGAGTGCAGAAAAATGTAAGATAATAGGTAAGATAATGTAAGGTAATGGGTAAGAGTAGTAAACAGGTTATTATACGTTGTTAGAGGGAGGGAGGAAAGTGGAGCCACAATCAGATCAGCCATGATCTTATTGAATGGCAGAGCACCACCATCGGCGCACAGTAACAGCAGTGTGTGTACCATCTACAAGATGCACTGCAGGAATTCACCAAGGCTCCTTAGACAGGACCTTCCAAACCCACAGCCACTGTCATCTAGAAGGACAAGGGCAGCAGATAGATGGGAACACCACCACTTGGAAGTTCCCCTCCAAGCCACTCACCATCCTGACTTGGAAATATATCGCCGTTCCTTCACTATCGCTGGGTCAAAATCCTGGAACTCCCTAACAGCACTGTGGGTGTACCTACACCACATGGACTGCAGTGGTTCAAGAAGGCAACTCACCACCATCTTCTCAAGGGACAATTAGAGATGGGCAATAAATGCTGACCCAGCCAGCGAAGCCCACATCCTGTGAATGAATAAAAAAAAAGCTATCTTATATTCTAATGTCCACCATAGGTATGCAGTCCATATAAACCAATAGGCGACCTGTGGCCAGGCAAACCACACTCTGAAACTGTGACAAATGCCACCCCAAATAGATGCTATGGGTCTCTCATCAACTTCTCCCAGAGGCTTGTTACACCGTAAGCCAAACAGTCTCAACGAAAGGCCGAATGCTGCTCTTAATTCGTACGTTCATATGCAATGTAAGGAGATCATGTCAGAAAAGCAAAAGGAATCATAAGGCATAGAACACAAAACCAAGGAGTTAATGTTGAACTTGTCCAACATCTTAGTTAGGCCACAGTTGTATTATTATGCAAAACAATCTGCTTTCTGGAGCTATATTACATAAAGAACACAGTAAATGGTAGGGCACTGAGGAGTGCGGAGGAACAAAGGGATCTGGGAGTTCAGATACATAATTCCCTGAAAGTGGCGTCACAGGTAGACAAGGTTGTAAAGAAAGCTTTTGGCATACTGGCCTTCATAAATCAAAGTATTGAGTATAGGAGTTGGGATGTTATGGTGAGGTTGTATGAGACATTGGTAAGGCCAACTTTGGAGTATTGTGTGCAGTTCTGGCCGCCTAACTACAGGAAGGATATCAGTAAGATTGAGAGAGTGCAGAGAAGATTTACTAGGATGTTGCCAGGTCTTAAGGAGTTGAGTTACGGGGAAAGATTAAACAGGTTAGGACTTTATTCCTTGGAGCGTAGAAGAATGAGGGGAGATTTGATAGAAGTTTACAAAATTGTGAGAGGTATAGACAGAGTAAATGCGAGTAGGCTCTTTCCACTTAGATTAGGAGAAATAAACACGAGAGGACATGGCTTTAGGGTGAAAGGGGAAAGGTTTAGGGGGAACTTCTTCACTCAGAGAGTGGTGAGAGTGTGGAACGAGCTACCATCTGACGTGGTAAATGCGGGCTCACTCTTAAGTTTTAAGAATAAATTAGATAGATACATGAATGGGAGGGGTCTGGAGGGTTATGGACTAGGTGCAGGTCAATGGGACTAGCGGAATAATATTTCGGCACGGACTAGAAGAGCCGAATGGCCTGTTTTCTGTGCTGTAGTGTTCTATGGTGCTAACATCCTGAAACTTTCACTGTAATGGGAGAGTATGGAGTGAGCCAGTGAGGAATGGATTAGAGGGACAGGCTTTGTCGAAGTCATGTGTTTTGAGAAGATTTTTAAAGGAGAAAAGGTAGATTGAAGGGTGGAGGGATTCAGGAAGGAAGTTCCAGAGAGAAGGAAACAGACAACTGAAGGACCTACTTACACAGTGGGACAAGGAGGAGGAGGATACAGAAGCCCAGGGTCAGGCATGTCTGGGGGGAAAGGGGAATGGGACTGTAAGCGGTTACAGAGATTGGGTGGGGCAAGACATTGGAGGCTTTGAAAGATGGGTGTATCATTTTGACCCGGCATTACAGGATGGACATGAAGATACTGGAAAAGATGCCGTGTGGACTCACTGGGCTGTTTCCAGGGCTGAGGGATTCCAGTCGGAAGAGATATTTGATAGTTTTGGTAGCTTTTCATCAGAATGTAGAGGGTTAATGGATGAACTCATAGATGTATTCAAGATTATGGAGGGTCCTTTCTGGTAGTAAGGAAACTAGCTTAAGATAACCACAAATAAAATTAAAGGGAAGGTTGAAAAATATTTCTCACACAGTGGGAAGTTAAAAAGTAGAACTCACTGCCAGAAACTGTTATTAAAGCTAAATCCACACATTTTTAAAAAGGAATTACATAGTTTGTGCACAGCAAGCTCCCGCAAACAGCAATGAGATAATGACCAGATAATTTGTTTCAGTGATGTAGGCTGAGGGATAAATGTTGACAAATTGACCAAGACACTGGGGAGAACTTCCCTGCACTTCTTTCAATTGTAAAGAGGGCAGAGGGAGCCTCAGTTTAAAGGCATATCTGAAAGACAGTTTGATAGTTTAACTCAAGTTCCAACATTTACCCTAAGCAGAAGGTTGTATCTGACTGGCAATGGTTGATGCATAAAAGATATGATGCCCTAATTAACCATTTCTTTCCTGCACATGAAGCCGTTCTCCACCTGACAGCCAGGGTTTATTCTGGAACCTCTCATTGCAGGCTGCTGTGCTCGTTGTGGGGAGAGTGTTGTTGGGGAGGGTGCAGGCTGCACAGCAATGGACCAAGTCTTTCACGTTGATTGCTTCACCTGCGTGACGTGCAGTCACAAGCTCCGAGGGCAGCCCTTCTATGCTGTGGAGAAGAAATCCTACTGTGAGCCCTGCTACATTGTGAGTATCAGAACTAATTATTATAACACACAAAAGCGGGGTCTTTCATACTCACTTTAAAAAGAAACACAAATTCACAGGTCAGTGATCTTGACGCCAACAATATTGGCTCTGTAGCTGGATATTAAGGGTCCCTGACTCAGAATCCTGCCAGTCAGAGGTCCGGAAATGTATGTTTATTATTGTCCTTCATCCTTCCTAGTGTGACTTTCTTTGAATGCGCTCCCTCCTGCCCCCTTTCCCTCTGCACCCAGTGCCCACTCCTCCATCACTCAGCAATCCCCAATTTAATGGGAGCCTTGATTTTTCTTTCCAGAACTATTCTTTATTCATAAACTTTGTAAAAGTACATGACATAACAGTTCAAATTTAACATTACATAAAGTACAATCCAGATCGATTTCTTTCCATACAGAATGCGGCAGTCTGAGGTGCCTCACTAAAGCTACATTTACAGGTTATGTCAACAATATTCATTTCACGTCAAATGTACAGCGGGTTCCAGCCCCTCAGTGTACGACAGCGGGAGGTTTAGACTGTGGCCACTCTTCATTGAGCCTTTGCAGCGGCTGCCCCAAGCTTTAGTGTGCCCCTCAGCACATAGGGCTGGAGCTTGGAATGTGCCAGTCTGCAACACTAGGCTGTTGGCAGCTTTTTACATGGCAAAACTAGCAAGTTCCGGACATTCCAGGCACTCTAGATGTTTTCTTCCACCAAAAATATACTTTATACATCAATCTTAAAATTGCTGGCTATTCTTTTAAAAATAATACCCAGGGTTTGGGCATCACTGGCAAGGCCAACATTAACTGTTCATCTCCAGTTGCCATGAGAAGCTGGAGGTGATGATGAGATTTCTTCTTGAGCCACTGAAACAATTTGATATGACTGAGGAGCTTTGCTAGACCACTTCAGAGGGCAATTAAAAGCTAATTAGATTGGTGTGGGACTGGAGTTACATACAAGCCAGATGGGGTAAGGAAGGAAGATTTCTCATCTAATAGCTGATCTTTGGTGACATCATCCATAAACACAATTTTAGGTTCCACAAGTATACCGATGACACCCAGCTCTACTTCACCACTACCTCACTCAAACTCTCCACTGTCTCTAAATTATCAGACTGCTTACCCAACATCAAGTACTGGATGAGCAGAAATTTCCTCCATTTAAATATTGGGAGGACCTTAACATCGCCCAACTTCGCCCTGCTTAAGCTGATCTGCTGCTGAAACTCTCAACCATGCCTTTGTTACCTGTAGACTTGACTATTCCAATGGTCTTCTGATTGGACTTCCATCCTCCATCCGACCTCAGCTTGAGGTCATCCAAAGTTCTGCTGCCTGTGTCTATAGTCAAACCTAGTCCTGTACACCAATCACCCCTGTGTGCAGTGAACTACACTGCCTCCTGGTTGCATAGTGCCCCAATTTTAAAATTCTCATCATTGTTTTCAAATCCCTCCATGGCCCGGTCCCTCCCTACCTCTGTAATCTCCTCCAGGCCCACAAACCTCTCAAATTAAGGGAGGTGGTGGCATAGTGGTAAGATAACTGAACTAGTAACCCAGAGGCCTAGGCTAATGCTATAAAAACAATGACTCCAATCAGTATAGTAATTTGGAATACCTTTTGCACTGTAACCCAACCACTGTCCCCCAACCCATACTCTAATCCCCCACATACTTCAATGGGAATGAGTCTATGAATACAACAACGGAACCTGGAGTCAAAGGGCATTCAGTAAACATTCCAAATAAATTAGCCACCAAAAAATGCACTTTAGAAAGTAATGGAATGTTCTCACTGCTGAATTTAACAGCAAAATGTTTATTTAATTTAAAATAGAAATATTAAAATGCATCAGTTCCTGTAGGCAGCTTGTTCCAGGTTTCTATAAAAGAGATGGGAGATTGATTTACGGAGTGAAAAATGGCTATTTACATAAGAACGCAGCAACTTCCTCAATAGCAAATGGCAATGAAACATGTTAATAATGCAGAATCAGTCAGATACTAACAGCACCACAGCACCGAGTGCATTAGCAACCCAGAGTCTCCATCCATTGAACTGCACACTACAGTTTAACTGTCAAGTGTAATTGTGAAAGGAGTAGGTGTGCAAATTAGTCGAGTATTAGAACAAAATCAATGCTTTCTATTTCATCCACCGTCTTTGCGTTATTGTCCAGAGGCAGGAGGAGTATGTCAGTCAGGTGAGTTTCTTTAAAGGAGAGCAGCTGGTCATATTCAGGTGACATCAGTACAAAATCATAGAATTATGCAGCACAGAGAGACACAATTCGGCCCATTATGTCCCTGCTGGTATTTTGGTGAGAATAGTCATAACCTAATCCACTACCCCAATCTCTCCCCATGACCCTGTATCGATCCCAAATGCACACAGCAATCACATCAAGATGGATAAATTGATAGCACAAATAGAAATAAATGAGTATTATAAGATAGCCATTACAGAGACATGGTTGCAAAGTGACCAGGGTTGGAAGCTGAATATTCAAGGGTATTTGACATTTTGGAAGGACAGGATGAAAGGAAAAGGAAGTAGGGTAGTTCTATTAATAAACGATGAGATCAGTACAATAGTGTGAAATGACCTTGGTTCAGACGGTCAAAATGTAGAATTGGTTTGGGTGAACATAAGAAATAGCAAAGGAAATAAGTCACTACTGGGAGTAGTTTATAGGCCTGCTAACATCAGCTATGCTATAGGCAGAGTATACAGAAAGAAATAACGGGCTTGAAAGAGAGATACTGCAATAATTGTGGGAGATTTTAATCTTCTTATAGATTGGACGAATCAAATTGGCGAAAGTAGCTGGAGGATGAGTTCATAGAGTGTATTCAGGACAGTTTCTTGGAACAATATGTTCTGGAACCAAGCAGGGAACAAGCTACTTTAGACCTGGGAACTTGTAATGAGACAGGATCAATTAATAACCTCATAGTAAAAGATCCTCTGAGTAAGAGTGATCATAACATGATAGAATTTCACATTCAGTTTGAGGGTGAGAAGTTGGGGTCTGAAATAGTATCTTAAACTTAAACATAGGCAATGACAAGGTTATGAAGACAGAGTTGGCTAAAGTGGAATAGAAAGATAGGTTAAAAGGTAAAGCAGTAGAGAAGCAGTGGCAGACATTTAAGGAGATATTCCGTAACTCTCAACAAAGATATACTCCATTGAGAAAGGAGGGTGCTATATGAAGGATCTATAGCTAATTAAGGAAGTTAAGGATAGTATGAAAATGAAAGAAACAATGTAAAGATTAATGGTAACCAGAAGATTGGGAAAAAATTAGAAATCAACAAAGGATGACAAAAGAAAAGTAAAGAGGGAGAAATTAGAGTATAGGAGAAAACTATCAAGAGATATAAAAACAGTCAGTAAAAGCAAGTATAAAAAAAGGAAGATATTAGCTAAAGTGAGCATTGGGTCTCTAAGAGGGTGAGACTGGGGAATTAATAATGGGAACAAGGAAATGACAGAAACTTTGGACACATATCTTGCATCTGTCTTCACAGTAAAAGACAGAGAAAGCATCCCAAGTATAGGAGGAAATCAAGAGGCAAAAGGGAGGGAGGAACTTTAAACAATCATGATCATTGATAAAATACTAGAAAAACTAATGAGACTGAAGGTTGACAAGCCCCCTGGATCAGATGGACTCCATCCTAGGGTCTTAAAGGAAGTGGATGTAGAGATAGTGGATGCATTGGTTATACTCTTCCAAAATTCTGTAGATTCTGGAAAGGTCCCAGCAGATTGGAAAGTCACAAATGCAACACTCCTATTCAAAAAAGGAGGAAGACAGAAAGCAGACACTGTAAGCCAGTTAATCTAACATCTGTCATTGGGAAAATACTAGAATCCATTATTAAGGAGGCAGTGGTAGAACATTTAGAAAATCATAATACAATTCTGTTTGCTTTCCTAATTACTTGCTGTGCCTGCATGCTGACCTTTTGTGATTCATGTACAAGGATACCCAAAAAATCGAAAAGAAATGAGAGAGCAGAGGTGCAGGGTAGTGCAGAGGCAAACGATAATCAAAGTGTGACAGGAAGAGGCAGAAAATATAAGCAGAAGAGTGCAGCAGAAATTAGAAACAGAATGAGTAATAATGTTAAAAATTCAAGACTTAAGGCTCTTTATCTGAATGCATGCAGCATTTGTAACAAGATAGCTGATTTGACAGCACAAATAGAAATAAATGAATGTGACTTGATAGTTATTACAGAGACATGGTTGCAGGGTGACCAAGATTGGGAACTCAATATTCAAGGGTATTCGACGTTCCTGAAAAATAGGCAAAAAGGAAAAGGAGGTGGGGTAGCTTTGTTAATAAAGGAAGGTATCAGTGAGGTGGTGAGTAGTGATATAGGTGTAATAGATCATGATGTGGAATCAGTTTGGGTGGAAATAAGGAATAGCAAGGGGAAGAAGTCATGGATGGGAGTCGTCTATCAGCCCCCGAAGAGTTGCCTCACTGTAGGACAAAGTATAAATCAGGAAATAATGAAGGTGTGTAAGAAAGGCGCTACAATTGTCATGGGTGATTTTAACCTGCATATTGACTGGACAAATCAGGTTGGCAGGGGTAACATGGAAAACGAATCTGTAGAGTGCATCAGGGATTGTTTCTTAGAGAAATACATTGCAGAACCTACTAGATTTGAGATCTAGTAATGTGTAATGAGGTGGGATTAATAAGAGATCTCGTAGTTAAGGATCCTCGAGGGGGTTGTGATTACAACATGGTAGAATTTCAAATACAGTTTGAGGGCGAGCAACTCGGGTCTCAAACCAATGTCCTCAACTTAAATAAGGGCAATTACAGAGGAATGAAGAAAGAGTTGTCTTAATCAGGCTGGGAAAATAGACTAAGGGGAAGGTCAGTGGATGAGCAGTGGCAGACATTTAAGCAGATATTTCATAACGCTCAGCAAAAATTTATCCCAGTCAAAAAGAAGGACTCGATGAGAAGGATGAACTACCCGTGGTTAACAAAGGTAGTCAAGGAGAGTATCCAATCAAAAACTGAGGCATAGAGAGTGGCAAAAACTAGTGGTAGGCCAGAGGATTGGGAATTTTTTAGGAACCAGCAGCGGAGACTAAAAACCTAATAAAGAGGGACAAAATTGATTATGAAAGTAAATTGGCAAGAAATATAAAAACAAACAGCAAGATCTTCTACAGGTATATAAGAAGAAAGAGAGTAGCTAAAGTCAGCGTGGGACCCTTGGAGGATGTGGGGAATAGAGAAATGGCAGATACTTTAAACCAATATTTTGCATTGGTCTTCACAGTGGAAGACACTATAAACATCAGAAAGAAATCAGATAAGCAAGGAGCTAATGGGAGGAAAGATCTTGTAACAGCCTCTATCACAAGGGGGCAAAGTATTTGAGAAACTAATGGGACTAAAGGCAGACAAGTCACCAGGACCTGATGACCTGCATCCAAGGGTTTTAAAAGAAGTGGCTGTAGAGATAGTGGAGGCATTGGTCAAAATATTCCAGAACTCACTGGATTCCATGAAGGCCCCAGAGGATTGGAAAACTGCTAATGTGACGTCCCTGTTCAAGGAGGGAGGGAGACAAAAAGTAGGAAACTATAGGCCAGTCAGCCTAACATCTGTTGTTAGGAAAATGCTAGAGTCCATTATTAAGGAAGAAATAGCAGGACATTTAGAGAAGCTTAATGCAATCAGAGTCAACATGGTTTTGTGAAAGGGAAATCATGTTTGATAAATTTGCTAAAGTTCTTTAAACTCCATCTCCCAAGTTTTTGCCCACTCACTCAACCTATCTATATCGCTTTGCAGATTCCTTATGTCCTCATCACAACATGCCCTCCCACCTATTTTTGTATCGTCAGCAAATTTGGATACATTACACTCTTCCCCCTCCTCCAAGTTATTAATTTAGATAGTAAATAATTGAGGCCCTAGGACTGATCCTTGTGGCACTCCACTACTTATGTCTTTCCAACCTGAAAAAAACCCATTAATCCTGACTTCTGTCTTCGGTGTGTTAACCAATCATCAATCGTGCTAATATATTAACCCCAATACCGTGAGCTCCTATCATGTGCAATAACCTTTTATGTGGCACCTTATCGAATGCTTTCTGGAAATCCAAATACACTACACCTGCCAGTTCCCCTTTATCAACTCTGCTTGTTATATCCTCAAAGAACAGAACATGATTTCTCTTTCACAAAACCATGTTGACTCTGTTTGATTGCGTTAACCAAATGTCCTGCTATTTTTTTCTTTATAAATGTACAAATATCTTTGGTGAATGGGGTAGGACTCAGATACGTGTATATCATACTGATAAGTAGATCAAAAATGACTACTCCCTTCCTCTCCAGTGTGCTTCTCAAAGTTACAAAGATGGGACAAATATAGACAGACGTATTCATAATTAGGTCTTATTTAGACTTGGAGAAGCAGACAAGGATCATTTCCCTTTGGCATAGGCCATTTCACCCTCAAGCCTGCTCTGCCATTCAATAAGGTCATGACTGATTTTCCTACCCTCTTCCTTGACTCTCTTAGTGTCCAAAAGTCTATCAATCTAAAACTGAGTGACTGAGCATGTACAGCCCTTCAGGGTAAGGAATTCCAAAGAGTCACAACGCTCTGAGTGAAGGAATTTTGCCTCCTCATTCCTAAATGGCCGACCTCATATACTGAGACTATATCCACTAGTTCTAGACTCTCCAGCCAGGAAAAACCAGCCTCAGCCTCGACTCTTGGGCCAAAAGCAAAATACTGAGGATGCAGGAAATCCAAACTAAAAACAAAAAGTGCTGGAAATACTCTACAAGCATTTGACCTATTATTCACGCATTTGTTCTCAGATTGTGGGTGTCATTGGTAAAGAACATGAGAGCAGGAGTAGGCCATTCATCCCCTCGAACCTGTTCCATCATTCAATTAGATCATGGCTGACCTGTATCTTAATACCATCTACCTGCCTTGGTTTTGCAACTCTGAATACCCTTACCCAACAAAAATCTATTGATCTCTGTTCTTAAAGTTTCAACTCACCCCCAGCCTCAACAGCTTTTGGGAGAGAGTTCCAGATTTTCACCTCCCTCTGTGTGAAGAAGTGCTTCTTGACATCACTCCTGAATCGTTTAATACTAATTTTAATCCCCTTGTTCTGGACTCTCCCAGCAGAGGAAATAGTTTCTCTCTATCCACCAAATTAAATCCTTTAATCATCTTTAACATTTTTTTTTAATTCATTCACGGGATGTGGGCTTTGCTGACTGGGCCAGCATTTATTGCCCATCCCTAGTTGCCCTTGAGAAGGTGGTGGTAAGCTGCCTTCTTGAACCGCTGCAGTCCATGTGGTGTAGGTACACCCACAGTGCTGTTAGGAAGGTAATTCCAGGATTTTGACCCAGTGACAGTGAAGGAACGACGATATATTTCCAAGTCAGGCTGGTGGCTGGCTTGGAGGGGAACTTGCAGGTGGTGATGTTCCCATCTATCTGCTGCCCTTGTCCTTCTGGGTGGTAGTGGTCGTGGGTTTGGAAGGTGCTGTTGAAGGAGCCTTGGTGAATTCCTGCAGTACATCTCAACTAGATCACCCTTAATCTTCTATACTCAAGGGAATACAAGCTTAGTCTATGCAACCTATCCTTAGCCCAGATCCACAAAAATCTTGAGTAATGTCCCCATATCAATAGCTTCACTGAATACTCCTCTCTCACTTTACAGCAAACAGTTTTCATTTACAAGGGTACAGTAATGCTTAGCTTACTGGACTAGAAATCCAGAGGACGTGCATCAATTCAGAGGCTGCACATCCTGAGGTTGCAGGGAGAGTAAGCAGCAAGGCCACAGGTTTTACTTGGATCCAGGAATTATAGATGCGATTGACCTGACGAGGCAAAATTATATGTAACACTCAAACAAAATGGAGAAACGAGGATAATTCTTGATCAAAGTCATCACAATTCAAGATGGAGAAAGGTGGGGGTCAAAGGTCAGCTCCCTTTGTAGAGGGAGGCATTTAATGAACTGTCACTAAGTATGACCAACACTGCCCTATTTTGGCACACAGGAATCTTTTGTTTTTCTCCTTTCCCTTCTTCACCTCTCAACATATTATCAACATATTGTCTATTCCTCTCTTCTTCTTCCCTTCCATTCCCTCCACCCTCCCCTTTCTCTACCTTCTCACCCAGTCACATTTTTGCCTTCTTGCAACATTTCCTCTCAATTCCCACCTCATCCCTACCCGCTTTTTCTCTCTTTTTCTCTTTAACTCTTCTCCTCCTTCTCTCTCCTCTCTTTGCCTCCCCACCTTTTAATCTTTTCTGCACCTCTCCATTTTCCTTCCTTTCCTCTCTTCTCCTTCCTTCCCTTCCTCACATATCCCTTTCCCTTCACTCATCCTTTCCTCCCCTCTACTTCCTTCCTCTGCCTTCTCTTCTCCTTCTTGTGAAAATTCCGTCAGATGAATATTGCAGTAGAATTCTATCTATCTTTTGAAGAAACTGGCATAATTTTGAAAGCACAATGGCACTGCCCCAATGCACCCCAGCGTCATATCTCTCAAACCCTTCTCTCCAAAACACCCAGTTATCGCTTGGTTCCATTTTCACTTCTCTATCCTACCCTGGAAGCTTTCTCGAAACGCATCTCTCCTTTAGATGAGGAAGTGTCACACTCTTGTGTCCCTGGTAACTCCAGCTCCCCCATGTTTTAATCTTTGCCCACTAGGATTTGAACTCTTTAACATGAGCAACTAATTGCGGCAATCAACTTTATTAACTCCCTTCAGGATCTTGAAAACTTCAGTGAGATCACCTTGACGTCTGTCATTTTCCAATGTAAACACACCCAGCTTCCAATATAAACCCAAACCAACTGCAGGATTGCAAAATCTCCAAACTCCCTTCGCATTTCACAGCTCTGCAAAGCCAAGCATAACAGTTTTAGCCAAGACACTCCTCCCTATGTAACATTCCCCAAAATATTTTTGTTTAAATGCTGAGTCCATCAAGTGTAGTAAAACGTGTGCCAACCATTGCTTCGGAAGCTGAATTTCATTTGTACAAGCCTTTTATGGATGGAAATGCAGACAATTCAGGGTTTGGAAACTTGTTTTCATCAGGGCTATGTGTTAACTTGCCACTTGAAATTTAGTCATTCTCAGGCTGTTGGTATCGCTGGCAAGGCCAGCATTTGTTGCCCATCCCTAGTTGCCTTGAGAAGATGGTGGTGAGTTGCCTTCTTGAATATATGAACATACAAAATAGGAGCAGGAGTAGGCCATTCAGCCCCTCGAGCCTGCTCCACTATTCAATAAGACCATGGCTGATCTGTTTGTGTTTCAAATTCTACATTCCCAGCTATCCCCAATAATCTTTGATTCCCACTGATAACTGATGAGTGACCTTTTTTCTTACATTTATTTGTTCATGGGATGTGTGTCACTGTCTAGGCCAGAAACTGCATTGTCCATGGGTCAGTGTGTCAATGTCCAGTCAGTGCTGGAGGAAAATGCAAAGCTTGATTTTCAAGTAAAAATGAATATTTGTTAAGAGTGAATTACAATTTATTTCATACCTTACTGTCCAAATTGTAGAGCTCGATTCAGATCTTATCCTCACCATTATCATTGTGACCTTTCTGTAAGGCTGCACACTTTAAATTCAGTAGGCTAATGTTGTGGTAACCTTTAGCTTTAAGCACACCACAAATTTCAGTGACTCTCTCTCACTCTGTGGGGTATCAGGCTCTGGACATCCGCACATCCCAAAACATTCACAAACAATAAAGCATTTTTGAAGTGTGGTCCTTGTTGTAGTAAGGAAACATGACAGCCAATTTGTGCACAGCAAGCTCTTACAGTCAAGGGGTGGGCTGTAATCAAGGGGGTGTGGTGAGCTGTAATTGGTGAGTGTGAGCTGTAATTAGTAGAGTGGATTGTAATCAGGGGGTGGGCTGTAATTTAAGGAGTGGACTGTAATGATGGTGGGAGTACTGTTTTGTATTCTCTGTTTAGTGCCACCAATTTCTCCCCCATCAACTGCAAATAAAGCTGAAAATCACTTATTTGAACTTATTCCATTACTATGTTACATTTTAACAATGACCCCTCCCACCCCAACCTTGCTATATACAATGTGTGGGTTTACTTCAGCTGTGAGTGGTTTATTTGGGGGTTTGGAGGGGGAGGGAGAAAGCGAAGGGGCAGTTTTCAGGTCAATTGTTTGCCACTGAGACATGCGTTCTCTCTTTATTGGAAACATATGGACTCGTTACCTCAGAAGAGATTCTTTGGAGTGGGTCCAGATCCTTGTTGACACAGCACTGATTCCACAAACATCCAGAGCCTGATACCCCACAGAGTGAGAGGGAGTCACTGAAATTTGTGGTGTGCTTAAAGCTAAAGGTTACCACAACATTAGCCTACTGAATTTAAAGTGTGCAGCCTTACAGAAAGGTCACAATGATAATGATGAGGATAAGATCTGAATCGAGCTCTACAATTTGGACAGTAAGCCGCTACAGGAGTGTGCAGCATGATCAATCAGACTGAGTGCCCCAGTGGGAAGAAACTGACCATTTGCAGGGGAACCCACACCATGTTGAGCAACTGAGGCTCTGAAACGATTTTGGCAGCGAACCAGGTTTACTGAATAAAGAGCCAAGGGAACGGCCAACAGAAATAATCAATTTCCACCCCAACTGAAGCAGAGGGAACAGTTCATTGCAAACCTCAAACTATGCTTCAGTTTTCTGATTAGCAGTTTCTCCACTGACCATAGCAACAGGAAGAGGCCATTCTGCCCTTCAAGCCTGTTCTGCATTCAATTAGATCATGGCTGATCTGTATCACCTTTGCTCCATGTTCCTAGAGGTGTCAGCTGTGGCTCAGTTCATAGCACCCTCGCCTTTGAATCAGAAGGTTGTGGGTTCATGTCCCACTCCCGGAAACCAAGAACTGTGAATGTACTCGAAAGAGTTACAATAGAGGTGTCAGCTGTGGCTCAGTTCATAGCACCCTCGCCTTTGAATCAGAGGGTTGTGGGTTCATGTCCCACTCCCGGAAACCAAGAACTGTGATTGTACTCGAAAGAGTTGCAATCTGTGACTGTTGATAACTCAAAAGAGTTGCTCCATGTTCCTTGATACCTTTGCTCAATAAAAATTTATTGATCTCTATCTTGAACGTTCCAGTTGACCCCTGACACCCACAGCCTTTTGGGGGAAGAGAGTTCCAGATTTCCACTCCCCTTTGTGTGAGGAAGTGCTTCCTGACATCACCCCTGAATGGCCTGGCCATCATTTTAAAATTTTAAGCCCATTTGCCTTGGACTTGCCTACGATAGGTAATACTTTCTGCCGGACCCTTGAATCATTTTAATCAATTGGATCCTAAACTAAAAGCAAAATACTGCAGATGCTGGAAATCTAAAATAAAAACAGAAAGTGCTCTTCCTCTGAGTCAGATTGGACCCCAAATGTTTCTCTCTGCACAGATGCTGCAAAACCTGCTGAGAATTTCTAACCCTTTCTGTTTTTACCTCAGTATGGTTGCCTGTCATCTTCTATATTCAAAGGGATGCAAAGCCACAATTTGTACAACCTGTTCTCGTAGTTTAACCCTTTAAGCCCTGATATTATTCTGGTGAATCTGCACACCCCCTCTAAGCTAATAAATCCTTCCTGAGATGCAGTGTCTGGGTTGAACACAGTTACTCCAGATGGGATGTAACCAAGACCCTGGACGACTGTAGCATGACTTCCTCTCCTTGTATTTCAGCTCCCTTGAGCCATACCCCTATTGGACAACAAGGATTGTTTGCCACCTGAGTGTGTGGTAACTTCAGGAAATATCTCTTTTTAAGTTTATTGAGTTTCACTTCAGGAGTCTCGCATGCCTGTAAGAATGGCCAAAGGAACAATTGTGCTTTGTGAACCTGTTTGAGAAGGGAGCAGACACGGTTAGTTGGAGGCAATGTGTGAATGTGGTGTACATGGACTTTAGGAAAGGTACTGCATGGGAGGATGACTGGGGAAGATTTTTGTTATTCGACCATGTGGAGCATGGCAGCTGAGCCCAATCCTGTCCATAGCCATACAGTTCCCGATTGTGGTTACTGGATGATGAGCAAGAGCACAAGGGACTGGCTGATATTCTCTCCCTCCCCAAACTAGAATAGCTGAGGTTAATTAAACTGCTGCAGCTATCATTAACTCAGTGCAGAGCAGGTGTGGAACCTGACATCTTCGAGTAGGTGTACCAGTCCTCCACACTTGAACATTGCAGTAATTACAATGTTCTGAAGGTGCTGTAGAAAGCAAATCTACAAGCACTCTATTGAATAGTTAGTCTGAAACCAAAAATGATAATAAGATCATAAGACCATAAGACATAGGAGCAGAAATTAGGCCATTCGGCCCTTCGAGTCTGCTCCGCCATTCAATCATGGCTGATAAGTTTCTCAACCCCATTCTCCCGCCTTCTCCCCGTAACCTTTGATCCCCAAATACATGGAATACATAATGGAATACCTCAGCTCATATTTGTTCAAGCCGAATTTGATTGATGAAGGGCAATAACGCATGACTAGAATCTGAAGGTCAGACATTATCTAAAAGATAACAAAAAATACTTATGTACAGTCCCCATCTTCTAAAGTGTATTAGAGAGTGCACTCGGTGACAGCGTCAACAGAGCAGACAGGTGTTTACAAAGCTGCTCAGAAATATTGATTCCTGTTTCTATCTCACTATTTCATCATTTCATTTCTTGATTCCCAGCTTTTAAATGAATGAATTTTACAAACAATGAGTGAGAGTTTCAGTTGAGGGTATAACAGGTGAATGGGAACACAATGCCTAAGTCAGGTGGGCTGAATGGCCTCCTTCTGTGCTGTAATGATTCAGTGATTTTGTGATGAGCAATGGAATGTATACATTGTATATAGGGGGGCCAAGGGGTATAACCAGCGGGGTTGTAGAGTGTGTGGAGGGGCATTAGCACCAAGGGTATAGAGTGGTGATGCTAGCAGCAGGGGTATAGAGTGTTTGGGGCTATTAGCATCAGAGGTAGTAAGTGTTTGGGGATATTAACAGCAGGGGTGTAGAATGTTTGGGGGTATTAGCAGCAGGGGTGTATAATGTTTGGGGGTATTAGCAGCAAGGGTATAGAATATTTGGGGGTATTAGCAGCAGGGGTGTATAATGTTTGGGGGTATTAACAGCAAGGGTATAGAATGTTTGGAGATATTAGCAGGGGTATAGAATGTTTGGGGGTGTTAGCAGCAGGGGTGTAGAATGTTTGGGGGTATTAGCAGCAGGGGTGTAGAATGTTTGGGGATATTAGCAGGGGTATAGAATGTTTGGGGGTGTTAGCAGCAGGGGTGTAGAATGTTTGGGGGTATTAACAGCAAGGGTATAGAATGTTTGGGGGTATTAGCAGCAGGGGTATAGAATGTTTGGGGGTATTAGCAGCAGGGGTATAGAATGTTTGGGGGTATTAGCAGCAGGGGTGTATAATGTTTGGGGGTATTAACAGCAAGGGTATAGAATGTTTGGGGGTATTAGCAGCAGGGGTGTAGAATGTTTGGGGATATTAACGGCAGGGGTGTAGAATGTTTGGGGGTATTAACAGCAGGGGTATCGAGTGTTTGGGGGTATTAGCAGCAGGGGTACAGAATGTTTTGGGGCATTAGCAGGGGTATAGAGTGTTTGGGGGCATTAGCAGGGGTATAGAGTGTTTGGGGGCATTAGCAGGGGTATAGAATGTTTGGGGGCATTAGCAGGGGTATAGAGTGTTTGGGGGCATTAGCAGGGGTATAGAGTGTTTGGGGGCATTAGCAGGGGTATAGAATGTTTGGGGGCATTAGCAGGGGTATAGAATGTTTGGGGGCATTAGCAGGGGTATAGAGTGTTTGGGGGCATTAGCAGCGGTATAGAGTGTTTGGGGGCATTAGCAGGGGTATAGTATATTTGGGGGCATTAGCAGGGGTATAGAGTGTTTGGGGGCATTAGCAGGGGTATAGAATATTTGGGGGCATTAGCAGGGGTATAGAGTGTTTGGGGGCATTAGCAGGGGTATAGAATATTTGGGGGCATTAGCAGGGGTATAGAGTGTTTGGGGGCATTAGCAGGGGTATAGAGTGTTTGGGGGCATTAGCTGGGGTATAGAGTGTTTGGGGGCATTAGCAGGGGTATAGAGTGTTTGGGGGCATTAGCAGGGGTATAGAATATTTGGGGGCATTAGCAGGGGTATAGAGTGTTTGGGGGCATTAGCTGGGGTATAGAGTGTTTGGGGGCATTAGCTGGGGTATAGAGTGTTTGGGGGCATTAGCAGGCGTATAGAGTGTTTGGGGGCATTAGCAGGGGTATAGAGTGTTTGGGGGCATTAGCAGGGGTATAGAGTGTTTGGGGGCATTAGCAGGCGTATAGAGTGTTTGGGGGCATTAGCAGGCGTATAGAGTGTTTGGGGGAATTAGCAGGGGTATAGAGTGTTTGGGGGCATTAGCTGGGGTATAGAGTGTTTGGGGGCATTAGCAGGGGTGTAGAGTGTTTGGGGGCATTAGCAGGGGTGTAGAGTGTTTGGGGGCATTAGCAGGGGTATAGAGTGTTTGGGGGCATTAGCAGGGGTATAGAGTGTTTGGGGGCATTAGCAGGGGTATGGAGTTTTTGGGGGCATTAGCAGGGGTATAGAGTGTTTGGGGGCATTAGCAGGGGTATAGAGTGTTTGGCATTAGCAGGGGTATAGAGTGTTTGGGGGCATTAGCAGGGGTATAGAGTGTTTGGGGGCATTAGCAGGGGTATAGAGTGTTTGGGGGCATTAGCAGGGGTATAGTATATTTGGGGGCATTAGCAGGGGTATAGAGTGTTTGGGGGCATTAGCAGGGGTATAGAATATTTGGGGGCATTAGCAGGGGTATAGAGTGTTTGGGGGCATTAGCAGGGGTATAGAATATTTGGGGGCATTAGGGGTATAGAGTGTTTGGGGGCATTAGCAGGGGTAAAGAGTGTTTGGGGGCATTAGCTGGGGTATAGAGTGTTTGGGGGCATTAGCAGGGGTATAGAGTGTTTGGGGGCATTAGCAGGGGTATAGAATATGTGGGGGCATTAGCAGGGGTATAGAGTGTTTGGGGGCATTAGCTGGGGTATAGAGTGTTTGGGGGCATTAGCTGGGGTATAGAGTGTTTGGGGGCATTAGCAGGCGTATAGAGTGTTTGGGGGCATTAGCAGGGGTATAGAGTGTTTGGGGGCATTAGCTGGGGTATAGAGTGTTTGGGGGCATTAGCTGGGGTATAGAGTGTTTGGGGGCATTAGCAGGGGTGTAGAGTGTTTGGGGGCATTAGCAGGGGTATAGAGTGTTTGGGGGCATTAGCAGGGGTATAGAGTGTTTGGGGGCATTAGCAGGGGTATAGAGTGTTTGGGGGCATTAGCAGGGGTATGGAGTTTTTGGGGGCATTAGCAGGGGTATAGAGTGTTTGGGGGCATTAGCAGGGGTATAGAGTGTTTGGGGGCATTAGCAGGGGTATAGAGTGTTTGGGGGCATTAGCAGGGGTATGGAGTTTTTGGGGGCATTAGCAGGGGTATAGAGTGTTTGGGGGCATTAGCAGGGGTATAGAGTGTTTGGGGGCAATAGCAGGGATATAGAGTGTTTGGGGGCATTAGCAGGGGTATAGAGTGTTTGGGGGCATTAGCAGGGGTATAGAGTGTTTGGGGGCATTAGCAGGGGTATAGAGTGTTTGGGGGCATTAGCAGGGGTATAGAGTGTTTGGGGGCATTAGCAGGGGTATAGAGTGTTTGGGGGCATTAGCAGGGGTATAGAGTGTTTGGGGGCATTAGCAGGGGTATAGAGTGTTTGGGGGCATTAGCAGGGGTATAGAGTGTTTGGGGGCATTAGCAGGGGTATGGAGTTTTTGGTTTCCGGATTGGGGGTGAGGTGGGATGTGTAATTTAGCAGGTGGGGATACATAAAGTGCTCGATTTGTAGATTTGTTTTGATCTACAATTTGAAGGACTTACAATCAATTCCTTCAGCTCAGAATCTCCTCAAGACAGAAGTCACCCCCAGACTGCCCCCCTCACCTTTCTATTCGCCTTTCACCTCCCATTGATCGATACCCTCCCTGAGTCTGTCAGTAGAAAGTGCCTACAGCATTGAGGCTTGTTCTTGCACTCACTGAACTTGAATCGTCATAGAGCTTCTATCAATGGGAGTGTGTCATGTACCCAGAGGGACTCTGCATAGTTTCCACTAATGATGTCTTCTTTTTATAATTGTGACATTTCTCACTGGTTCTGGTCAATTTCACACAGCTGAAGTGATTCAATCAGGATAAAAACAAAAAACTGCGGATGCTGGAAATCCAAAACAAAAACAGAAATACCTGGAAAAACTCAGCAGGTCTGGCAGCATCGGTGGAGAGGAACACAGTTAACGTTTCGTGTCCGAATGACCCTTCAACAGAACTAAGTAAAAATAGAAGAGAGGTGAAATATAAACTGGTTTAAGGGGGGATGGGACAAGTAGAGCTGGATAGAGGGCCAATGATAGGTGGAGATAACCAAAAGATGTCATAGACAAAAGGACAAAGAGGTGTTGAAGGTGGTGATATTATCTGAGGAATGTGCTAATTAAGGGTAGAAAGCAGGACAAGCAAGGTACAGATAGCCCAATCTGTACCTTGCTCGTCCTGCTTTCTACCCTTAATTAGCACATTCCTCAGATAACTGTGTTCCTCTCCGCAGATGCTGCCAGACCTGCTGAGTTTTTCCAGGTATTTCTGTTTTTGCTTTGATGTAGAGGATGAACACAAGCCTGTTAACCAATGACAGCACAGTGTGAAAACACCAGGATCCTTCCAAGACTTTCTCTCTCTAACCCAGGGAACACTGGACAGTGATCAGGAGCAGGAACCCTGGCTGATTTCTTTACCTTAATCCTTGGCGATTGAGCCAGTTGTGAAGTGAATCACACCTTCCTAAGACTAATATATACAGGGAAAAAAAACAGGGAATCAAACCTTGACTTTTGTTTGAGTTCAGCCACTAAAAGTGTAATCCGATGTGTACATGGTGTGAATCTGGTGTGTACGCAGTGTGAATCCAGTGTGTACACGGTGTGAATCCATTATGCACACAGTGTGAATCCAGTGTGTACATGGTGTAATTCTGGTTTGTAATTGGTGTAAATCTGATGTGTACATGGTTTAAATCTGGTTTTATCTTGCGTATAGTGATTGGGTGATGTGATTGGGTTCATGTCTTCGGGGCTGTCAGACATTTTTGATAAGTATCCCATGTAATTTACCGCAATTCACAATTGTTAACCCATCACAACACAGGAACAGGAGGAGGCCATTCAACCCCTTGAGCCTGTTCAGCCACCGTTCAGTGAGATCAGTGCTGACCTGTGACCTAAGTCCATATGCCTGGAGTCATACCTAGCACAAAGGAAGATGGTTGTGGTTGTGGAGGTCAGTCATCTCAGCTCCAGGGTATCACTGCAGGAGTTCCTCAGGGTAGTGTCCTAGGCCCAACCATCTTCAGCTACTTCATCAATGACCTTCCTTCAGAAGTGGGGATGTTCGCTGATGATTGCACAATGTTCAGCACCATTCATGACTCCTCAGATACTGAAGCAGTCCATGTCCAAATGCAGCAAGACCTGGACAATATCCAGGCTTGGGCTGATAAATGGCAAGTAACATTCGCCCCACACAAGTGTCAGGCAACAAGAGAGAATCCTAACCATCGACCCTTAACGTTCAAAAGCACTACCATCATTGAATCCCCAGTGGGGGCATGTGTGGTGGGGGGGGGGGGGGGGGGGGGGGGGGCTAGTTGAAGGGGGTAGAGAGGAAGTAGTTGAGCAGGGACCAATGGTTTTGTCCACAGCAGCTTTGCTGACTCTGATGGAGCCTCGGAGCGGAGAATTGTGCACACGGGTATAATGGAGACTCTGAGCTGTTCCCAGGACTGTCCCACCAAACTCTTCACTCAAAAGTCACCATGGCTGCCTTGGAGCTCTTAGTTTTGGAACCCCTGATTTAGAAAGTGCCCTATTGCTCTAAAGTAGATCAGCTCATATTTGCCTACATTGAAACCCATTTGCTACACGTTTGCACTTTCACCTAGCCCACTAATACCTCTCTGTAATTTTTATGCTCTCATCTACACTGCTTACATTACCATCTACCTTTGTGTCATCAGCAACCTTGTTACATGGCTTTCTTTCCTGCCATCGAAGCTGAATAGTTGAGAGCCCCACAGAATTTTGCGGGGCACCGCAAGTCACATCGTGTCATTTAGAGTACCTGCCCATATCTCCTGATACTCAGCCTACTTCCTAACCAGGTCAAACATTTGTCTTCAATTTCATAGGATCATAGAAAAGTTACGGTGCAGAAAGAGGCCATTCAGCCCATCGTATCTGCACCGGCCAAAAAGATGAAAAAGAAACTAGCCGCTCATTTTAATCTCACTATCCAGCACCTGGTCAGTATCCTCGCAGGTTACAGCACTTCAGATGCAGATCCAGGTACCTTTTAAATGAGTTGAGCATTTCAGCCTCAACCACCAGCTTAGGCAGTGAAATTCCAGACACCCACTACCCTCTGGGTGAAAAAGGTTTTCCTCATGTCCCCTTAACCCTTTTACCAATCATCTTAAATCTATGCCCCCTGGTAATTGACCCCTCAGTTAGGGGAAACAAGTCTTTCTGAAGAAGAGTCATATGGACTTGAAATGTTAACTCTGTCTTTCTCTCCACAGATTTGTCAGACCTGCTGAGTTTTACCAGCAATTTTTGTTTTAGTTTCAAATTTCCAGCATCCTCAATATTTTGCTTTTATCTTTCCTATCTACCCTGGCTAGTCCTGTTATAATTTTGTCCACCTCAATTAGGTCACCCCTCAGCTTCCCCTGTTCTATGGAAAACAACCCTAGCCTATCCAATCTCTCCTCATAGCTACAATTTTCAAGCCCTGGCAACATTCTTGTAAATCTCCTCTGCACTGTCTCCAGAGCAATTATGTCCTTCCTGTAATGGTGACCAGAACTGCACACAAAATTCCAGCTGTGGCTTAACCAGTGTTTCATACAATTCTATCGTTACATCCTTGCTTTTGTATCCAATACCGCGCCCAATAAAGGGGGATGCTTTCTTGATCACCTTGTCCACCTGTCCTGCTACCTTCAAGGACCTGTGGACATGCACTCCAAGGTCTCTCATTTCCTCAACCCCTCTCAATAACTTCTCGTTTATTGAGTATTCCCTCGCTTTGTTTGCCCTCCCCAAATGCATTACCTCCCACTTTTCCGGATTGAATTCCATTTGCCACTTCCCTGCCCACCCAACCAAACCATTGATATCATTCTGGAATCCGCAGCTATCCTCTTCATTATCACTACACAACCAATTTTTGTGTCATCTGCAAATTTCCCAATCGTGCCTCCCACATTTAAGTCTAAATCATTAATATATACAGCATGAGCTTTGACTTTAGCTAGCAGTCTTATGTGAGGGACTTTATCATTTGTCTCCTGGAACTCTATATATATAACAGCCAGACATTCCCCTATCCAGTACTTTAGTCAACTCAATTTGCACGCAACTCCGATAATCATCCAGAGGTTATAACCCTTCTATTCTTTTGTTTAGCTCCTAAATCCTGGTACATCCCCCAAATAGGGCATCTTGCCTACTCTTCCCTATGTTGTTGATCCAAGCATGGATCACAATGACTGGATCTTCCCCTTCCCTCTCTCATATCATTTCAAACTGTTTATGTCTCTTCCCTATGTGGAACTCTTGATCCTGCTTGCAAAGGGTGCTCCCTGTCCCCCGAATTATCGAATTATGTTTTCTCTACTCTCCTTGCATCCCCATCACCACCCCCCCCCCCCCCCCCACCCCCCGCCCACTATTTGGACAGCCTCCTACTTTGAGGTGTCTAGGTCCACATTCAGGCTGTCCTTCCGACTGTCGTTATCCTTATCCTCACAGGTAACAAGTACATTGGACCTTTTGAGTAGGATCAATTTCTGTGGTTTCACATTCTCTATCTCACCTCGTACTTTGTAAACTATCAGTCACGCCAACTTGTTCCAAACCTGTACCTCTCCATGAGGTATGACCAAAGCCTGGAGCAAACTGCCCAGACACTGATCCCGTCCCCTACATGTCAGAGTGTCTCCAACTCTGTGCCAGAGAGATTTGTGACGGTGACATTTACTGCACAAGTGTTTATTGAAGACAGCCTCATTGTTCGCATGACTACATACTGCAGTCTAGATACACAACCTGCTCTGCCATATCTAAATCTAGATTATTTATATCCACCTTTTAGTTTGATGTATGTTTTTTTTTCTTTATCTACTCATTAACCTGTTAGCACTAAAACACTTGACAAAAGTTTTAACCATCTGTTGCATGGGATTGCCACATGCAACACCCCCTCATGCCAAATCCCCAAGGGTCAAAGGAAGGATTCCTGCACAGACAGCCCTCCACCAGGGGTGCAGGCTCCTCCACACAGCAGGATGGAACGTCACAGCATGTCCAGACGGCCGGCAAGGACAAGTGCAGGGTGTGCAAGAGCAGCCCACGCAGGAAACTCCTCCGGGCAGAGTGGAGTGGCACAGAGGGGATTTCCAAGAGGCCACTCAGATTGTGGGGCTGAGGCTCCTGAGGAAGTTTTCGTTGCCTGGCACCGATCAGAAATTCTGTCGGTTATGAGCTGACGGAGTACAGTGCTTGTCGTACTCCGACTTTATTAGAACTGAATGAGCTTTAGGACATGATTGCATTTCAATCCATTCAATGGACAAGATGGTCCAAATGGCCTCCTTCTGTGCTGTAACTTTTCTATGGTTCTAAGGTTCTAATCCAAATACTGTTCAGACAGGAGCCCTCCACACACCTGAGCCACCTCGACACCTTGAGTATACTCAAGCATCACTTTAAGTGTCTCGATAGCTTTGGCCGTGAAGCTGGGCTCTAACCAGGGACTCTCGTCAGGCAAGTTCTTCCAACGACATCCAGCCCACTCCTCCACCATGCAGTACACCCCCAGCTCTGGTCACCTTGACAGCCAGAGCCCTCTCTCCTCCACCATGCAGTACACCCCCAGCTCTGGTCACCTTGACAGCCAGAGCCCTCTCTCCTCCACCATGCAGTACACCCCCAGCTCTGGTCACCTTGACAGCCAGAGCCCTCTCTCCTCCACCATGCAGTACACCCCCAGCTCTGGTCACCTTGACAGCCAGAGCCCTCTCTCCTCCACCATGCAGTACACCCCCCAGCTCTGGTCACCTTGACAGCCAGAGCCCCCTCTCCTCCACCATGCAGTACACCCCCCAGCTCTGGTCACCTTGACAGCCAGAGCCCTCTCTCCTCCACCATGCAGTACACCCCCCAGCTCTGGTCACCTTGACAGCCAGAGCCCTCTCTTCCTCCTCCAGCCACAAAATCCTTGAAGCTTCTTCCATTGTTTTTAAAATTCTATGTTAAATTCCAAATGTTAAACTAAATTCACCGCTTGCCAGCAAATTCCCACTATCACCAAATTCACATCTTTTGCACAAATGACAAGTACTGCAGATGCAAGAAATCTAAAATAAAGACAAAACAAAACTGCTGGATAAACTCAGCAGGTCTGGCAGCATTTGTAGAAAGAGAAACAGGTTTAACATTTCAGGTCTGCGATCTTCCTTCGTTCTGAAGTTCATCAACCTGAAACGTTAACTCTGTTTCTCTCTCCACTGATGCTGCCTGACCGGCTGAGCAACTGTTTATAAACACTTAGTGTGACCACAGTAACCCACTGCTGACCCATGCACTGCAGAAAGTGGAAACACAGATTGCACTTAATAAGATAGACTGCCTCAGGAAGCATTAGTGCAGCCATCAGCAGGGTTACCGATGCTTTTGAGCCTCAACCTGCCTCACCGTAGACACTTGGCTTTGCTACTTAAGCAGAACATGTGGGTTGGGGACAATGGTCATTCCAGCTGACCAGATGTTCAGCCCACGTTTCCCTATAAGTAAAGAAGATGGAGTTTCATTTATCTTCCAGTTTCTACAAAAGATGTTCAAAATTGTGCAAGAGGCTTAAAAGGATTGAAGAATTTGCAAATTGTAATCTGGTATATGTTAATGTTATTTTTGCAATCACTCTCTAACTTGCATTAATGTAATCAAAACCTCCTGCTGAAGGTCACATAATCTTCAGAGAAATTGATGTAGATAGTACGAATGGAGCTTAAATGAACCCATATGGGCTGTTGAACACACAAACTTCGATTTTGTTTTAAACTCAACAAATTGCATTGACCATATTTAGGCAACTGATGCAGCCGTTGTCTTAATTGGCTACTTTTACATTCAATTGTTTATAGTGTCCAGAATTAAAAGTACTTGTGCAAGTATGTGACACAATGTTGGCCATTGACCTCTGACTCCCTCGTTCCAACTCAAACTTGGTTTCTTGCCAACAAATGCTGTTTGATCGGCAGCTTGAAGTTTCTCATCTGTCGAAAAGCTCCTTGGACATGTTTCTATGTAAGGTCAATTGACATTGGCAACAGCACTGTGCCAAGAGAAAGAGAGACCAGAGCCAAGTGGATCAGAATATTTTAGAAAATATGGAGCCAAGATGGGTGGGTGGAGTTCAGATACAAATCAACCATGAACTAATGTAATGGTGGGCAGGTCTGAGGGGCTGAGTGGCCTCCTCTTTTCCTGCTGCTGCAGTGAAGCCCTGTGCGACTCTCAGTCGGGATGTTAATGGTGCATTGAATGGAATACAAGGGGTGGATACCCTGCTCCTGTATATAAGGCTTTGGTCAGACCACATCTGGAGTAACTGCATTCAGGTTGAGGATTCAGAAAACAGAGAGGAGGAATAAACAGATCATTCTCAGATTGCCAGGCTGTTACTAGTGGAGTACCGCAAGGATCAATACTTTGGGTCCAGCTGTTCACAATCTATATCAATGATTTGGATGTGGGGACTAAATGTAATATTTCCAAATTTGCAGATGACACAAAACTAGGTGGGAATGTGATGTGAGTTGTGAGGATAAAGCAAAGAAGGTTCAAGGGGATATGGACAGGCTTAGTGAGTGGGCAAGAATGGCAGATGGAATGTAATGTGGATAAGTGTGAGGTTATCCATTTTGGTAGGAGGAACAGAGTTGCAGAGTATTTGCGAGGGAGGGAAGTGATGTCCAAAGGGACCTGGGTGTCCTTGTTCATGAGTCACTAAAAGCCAACATGTAGGTGCAGCAAGCAGATAGGAAGGCAAATGGTATGTTGGCCTTCATCACAAGGGGATTTGAGTACAGGAGTAAAGATGTCTTACTGCAGTTGTATAGAGTCTTGGAGAGACTGCACCTGGAGCATTGTGTACAGTTTTAGTCTCCTTATCTAAGGAAGGATATACTTGCCATAGAGGGAGTGCAACAGTGGTTCACCAGACTGATCCCTGGACTGGTGGGACTGCCTATGAGGAAAGAGTGAGGTGATTGGGCCTGTATTCTCTAGAGTTTAGAAAAATGAGCGGTGATCTCTTTGAAACTTACAAGATTCTTAAAAGGTTGGTCAGGGTAAATGCAGAAAGGATGTTTCCCATGGCTGGAGAATCTAGAACCAAGGGACATTGTCTCAGAATAAGAGGCGGTCCATTCAAGACTAAGATGAGGAGGAATTTCTTCACTCAGAGGGTGGTGAATCTTTGGAATTCTCTACCCAGGGAGCTGTGAAAGCTCAATCATTAAGCATATTCAAGACAGAGATCGATAAACCAAGGGTTATGGGGATATTGCAGGAATTTGGCATTGAAGTAGCTGATCAGCCATGATCTAGTTGAATGGCAGAGCAGGCTGAGGGGCTGAATGGCCTACTCCTGTTCCTATGTTCAGCTCTGGGCATCGCAACTCAGGAAGGAGATATTGACCTTGGAGGGGGTGCAGTACAGATTCACCGGAATGATATCAGGGCTTAAAGATTTAAATTATATGTATAGAAGATTAAGTGGTGATGTAACCAAGATAGAGAGAGATAAACAATTCCCTCTGGTGAAGGAGGAAAGTCCAGAACAAGGAAGGATACAGTTGCTAAGGCACCAAGACTGGTTGACATGCAT
Source organism: Cetorhinus maximus (assembly GCF_964194155.1). Taxonomy (NCBI): domain Eukaryota; kingdom Metazoa; phylum Chordata; class Chondrichthyes; order Lamniformes; family Cetorhinidae; genus Cetorhinus; species Cetorhinus maximus. The sequence continues at coordinate 96,569,402 of NC_135897.1, read as the reverse complement.
CTAAGGATACTGAAGGGAGTGAGTGGAACTTGCAGAGCCAAAGTTCATACACCCTCGACTGTAACCGCTTTCTCAACCTGTCCTACCACTTTCCATAAGACCATTAGACATAGGAACAGAAGTAGGCCATTCTGCCCATCGAGTCTGCTCCGCCATTCAATGGGATTGTGGCTGATCTGATAATCCTCAACTCCACTTTCCTGCCTTTTCCCCATAACCCTCAATTCCCCCTCTGATTAAAAATCTGTCCATCTCAGCCTTGAATATACTTAACAACCCAGCCTCTACAGCCCTCTGTGGTAATGAATTTCACAGATTCACTATCTCTGAGAGGAGAAATTCCTCCTCATCTCTGTCTTAAATGGGTGACCCCTTACTCTGAGATTATGCCCTCTGGTCCTAGACTCTCCCACAAGGGGAAACAGCCTCTCAGCATCTACCCTGTCAAGCCCCCTCAGAATCTTATATGTTTCAATAAGGTCGCCCCTCATTCTTCTAAACTCCAATGAGTACAGGCCCAACCTATTCAGCCTCTCCTCATAAGAAATTCCCTCCATACCCGGAATCAACCTAGTGAACCTTCTCTGGACTGCCTCCAATGCCAGTATATCTTTCCTTAGATAAGGGGACCAACACTGTTCACAGTATTCTAGGTGTGGATTAACTAGTGCCTTGTATAGTTTTAGCAAGATTTCCCTATTGTTATGCTCCATTCCCTTTGAAATAAAGGCCAACATTCCATTTGCCTTCCCTATTACTTGCTGAACTTGTATGCTAGCTTTTTATGATTCATGCACGAGGACCCCCAAATCCCTCTGTGCTGCATCTTTCTGCAGGCTTTCTCCATTTAAATAATATTCAGCTCCTCTATTCTTCCTGTCAAAATGCATAACCTCACATTTTTCCACATTATATTTCATCTGCCAAGTTTTTGCCCACTCACTTAACCTGTCTATATCCCTCTGTAGACCTCTTGTGCCATCCTCACCACTTGCCTCCCCGCCTATTTTTGTGTCATCCACAAACCTGGTGATAGCACATTCACTTTCCTCATCACTCTAGTCCTGAAGTAGGTCTTGAACCCATGACTTCTGACTCAGATGTGAGTGTGTTATAAATTGAGCCACAGCTGACATGTGCTTAAACTTTTAGTGTCTTTAATCTAGTTAAATGTCCCAATGCACAATGCAGGAGCATGATGAAACAAAATTTGACACCAAGCTGTATAAGGAGATATTAGGATAAGGAGCTAGGTTTTTAGGAGCATCACAAAGAAGGTGGAGTGATTTAAGGAACAAATTCCTGAGCTTAGGCCCTTCTTCTTCTTAGGCTGTCCCTCGGAGTCGAGGATGACTTGCTTCCACACTAAGAAATCAGTTCTCAGTTGACTGAAGAGTCCAATGCGCGACCTACAGTCTCTGTCACAGGTGGGGCAGACAGTGATGTGGGGACCGGGTGGGTGGGGTGCCCGGGTTGCCACGCGCTCCTTTCACTGTCGACGCTTAGCTTCAGCTAACCCTTGGCGATGAGACTCGAGGTGTTCAGCTCCTTCCCGGATGCTTTCCCTCCACTTCACGCTGTCTTGGACCAGGAGTTCCTAGACTTCGGTGGGGATGTTGCACTTTGTCAAGGAGGCTTTGAGGGTTTCCTTGGAGCGTTTCCTCCACCCCCCTGGGGCTCACTTGCCGTGTTGAAGCTCTGAGTAGAGCGCTTGTTTTGGGAGTCTCGTGTCAGGCATGTGGACGATGTGGCCCACCCAGCAGAGCTAATCGAGTGTGGTCAATGTTTCGATGCTGGGGATGTTGGCCTGAGTGAGAACACTGATGTTGGTGCACCTATCCTGCTAATGGATTTGCAGGATCTTGCAGAGGCAGCTCTGGTGGTCCTTCTCCAGAGTTTTGAGATGCCTGTTGTACATAGTCCGTGTCTCTGAGCCAAAAAGGAGGGCGGGTATCACTACAGTTCTGTAAACTGTGACCATGCAGCTGATTTAAAATTAAATGAACAACAGGCAGAGGTCTGCACCTGCACAGTTCTGTTTAGCTTTACTGGCAGGCATTGCCAAACAGCAGTGTAACTTGGGCTGCTTGGAAAGTTGTTTTAAATGTTAGGGTAGGCGTTGCCTCAGTTTAACAACACAGTGTTATCAGTTTTACTGACACTGTATTCACTATCCACAATGCAGTCTCTCTGCATTGGGTTGACCAATCACAGGCTCTGTTCAATCCACAAGCATGAGTGGAGCTTCTTGTTGCATATCACCTTCATTCTCTACCTTGCTGTCAGACTGACATCTCTGTCCTCTGCCTGTTACAGTGTTCCAGTGTTACAGCATTCCAGTGTTACAGTATTCCAGTGTTACAGTGTTCCAGTGTTACAGTATTCCAGTGTTACAGTGTTACAGTATTCCAGTGTTACAGTATTCCAGTGTTACAGTGTTCCAGTGTTATAGTGTTCCAGTGTTACAGTGTTGCAGTGTTACAGTGTCCCAGTGTTACAGTATTCCAGTGTTACAGTATTCCAGTGTTCCAGTGTTCCAGTGAAGGGCAACATGAGCTCGAAGAAGAACATCTCACCTTTTGATTGACTTCAACATTTTCAAACCTCAATCTCTGCTCCCCCCCACCCGCCCCCCTCCATCCCCATTTTGTTCCCTTTCTCTTTTTCCATTTTGATTTTGTTTTTTCTCTTGACTTTGTTTTCGGAATGTGGCTGTTCATCATTCTGTCATTCATACCTCCTTTAGACACGTCTTTTGTTTCTTTACTGTCCCGTTACCATCCCTTTGGCCTTACAACATTAACCCTTTTTTGTCATTTCCACCCAATCACAGGCCTTTGCTCTCAGTCTTTTTTGCCCCTGCCCCTTTCACTTGCTTCAAACCTGTTTAGGTTTCTAACTTCTCCCAGTTCTAATGAAAGGTTAAAATAAAAACAAAATACTGCAGATGTGGTAAAACTGCAATAAAAATAGAAAATGCTGGAAAACCCATCATGTCTGGCCGCATCTGTGGAGAGGGAAACAGGGTTAATGTTTCAGGTCCAATATGTATTCACAGTATTTATTTTGGGATTTTATTGTGAAGATTGACTGTTCTCACTATCTAACCTCTGCGTTTCTCTCTGTCTCCGACACAGAACACCCTGGAAAAGTGTAGCGTTTGCTCTAAACCGATAATGGAGCGAATCCTGCGTGCAACAGGCAAGGCCTATCACCCACAATGTTTCACCTGTGTAATGTGTCACCGCAGCCTCGATGGGATCCCTTTCACTGTCGATGCATCCAATCAGATTCACTGCATCGAGGATTTCCACAAGTACGTAATTTAAACAATACATCACTAACAAATTAATATCCTTACACACATCTGGAGCAATCCTCCGCCACTAATTTAACCAATAACCACAATAATAACCTAACCGATACTTCAACCAATTAATATTTGAATGCATTTTATCCTCTATAATGACTAGTGGTCTGATATGTAGGAAATAATCAGGATAATTGATCAAGTAAAAAATTTGTCATAGCTCTCACATGGAGACAGTTCCTGAAGGTTCTGACTCTCACTGGGAGACAGTTCCTGAAGGTGCTGACTCTCACTGGGAGACAGTTCCTGAAGGTGCTGACTCTCACTGGGGGACAGTTCCTGAAGGTGCTGACTCTCACTGGGGGACAGTTCCTGAAGGTGCTGACTCTCACTGGGAGACAGTTACTGAAGGTGCCGACTCTCACTGGGGGACAGTTCCTGAAGGTGCTGACTCTCACTGGGGGGCAGTTCCTGAAGGTGCTGACTCTCACTGGGGGACAGTTCCTGAAGGTGCTGACTCTCACTGGGGGACAGTTCCTGAAGGTGCCGACTCTCACTGGGGGACAGTTCCTGAAGGTGCTGACTCTCACTGGGGGACATGTGCTGAGGTGCTGTCTCCTAAGCTTGTTGTCACATCTTCATTTAGATTCCTCCGTCAAAAATATGTGGCCTGACATTGTACAAAGACTCCGCTGGTGACACGAGTAGTATAGGTGCAGCCATTACCCATCCCCCACTCCACTCAACCACCTCCATCCCCTTTGGCTAAAGCGGGAGGAGGCTTGACCCCCCTGGGATATCATTCATTAAACCCACTGAGCTATTGCTCCAACAGGACATGCCCTGTTGTAGCCGGATTTAATCATTCTGATCCTCGCCTTCTGTCCCTGCAGGAAGTTTGCTCCAAGGTGCTGTGTCTGCAATGAGGCCATCATGCCAGCCCTAGGCCAGGAGGAAACTGTGCGCATTGTGGCTCTCGACCGTGATTTCCATGTGCAATGTTATCGCTGTGAGGTACGATCACTGACATTCATATATCCAAAAACACGGCACTGGCGAAAGGACAGCTGCGGAGAATAATTGCCATACTCAGTGACCGGTGTCCATGGTGGTACCATGTGTGTGGCTCAGTTGCTCTCTCTGTTTGAGTGGTTCAAGACCCACTCCAACGACCTGCACTGATTATCCAGGCAGACACACCCAGCACAGTAATGAGGGTCAGTGCTAAGGGAGTGCTGCACTGGTGGAGGGTCAGTATTGAGGGAGTGCTACACTGTCGGAGGGTCAGTATTGAGGGAGTGCTGCACTGGCAGAGGGTCAGTATTGAGGGAGTGCTGCACTGTCTGAGGGTCAGTATTGAGGGAGTGCTGCACTGTCAGAGGGTCAGTACTGAGTGAGTGCCGCACTGTCGGAGGGTCAGTACTGAGGGAGTGCTGCACTGTCAGAGGGTCAGTACTGAGGGAGTGCTGCACTGTCAGAGGGTCAGTACTGAGGGAGTGCTGCACTGTCGGAGGGTCAGTACTGAGGGAGTGCTGCACTGTCGGAGGGTCAGTACTGAGGGAGAGCTGCACTGTCAGAGGGTCACTACTGAGGGAGTGCTGCACTGTCAGAGGGTCAGTAGTGAGGGAGTGCTGCACTGTCGGAGGGTCAGTACTGAGGGAGTGCTGCACTGTCGGAGGGTCAGTACTGAGGGAGAGCTGCACTGTAGGAGGGTCAGTGCTGAGGGAGTGCCGCACTGTCGGGGGGTCAGTACTGAGGGAGTGCTGCACTGTCGGGGGTTCAGTACTGAGGGAGTGCCGCACTGTCGGGGTGGTCAGTACTGAGGGAGTGCTACACTGTCGGAGGGTCAGTACTGAGAGAGTGCTGCACTGTCGGAGGGTCAGTACTGAGGAAGTGCCGCACTGTCGGGGGTTCAGTACTGAGGAAGTGCTGCACTGTCAGAGGGTCAGTACTGAGGGAGTGCTGCACTGTCGGGGGGTCAGTACTGAGGGAGCGCTGCACTGTCGGAGGGTCAGTACTGAGGGAGTGCTGCACTGTCAGAGGGTCAGTACTGAGGGAGTGCTGCACTGTCGGGAGTTCAGTACTGAGGGAGTGCTGCACTGTCAGAGGGTCAGTACTGAGGGAGTGCTGCACTGTCGGAGGGCCAGTACTGAGGGAGTGCTGCACTTGGATTTATATAGCACCTATAAGTTATAAAACACTTCAAGGCGCTTTACAGGAATGTTCTAAAGCAATAATTAACAACAATCCAGATAAGATGATGTTAGGGCAGGTGGCAAAAAGTTTGGTCAAAGAGGTTTGTTGTGAGGAGGGAAGACACTTCGAGAACTGGAGAGTTTGGGGAAGGAATTCCAGAGCTTAGAGCCATGACAGCTGAAGGCACAGCCACCAATAGTGCAACAAGAAACAGCAGGGTCAAGGTGACAGAATCAGAGAAGCATAGACATTCTGAAGAGTTGTTGCGCTGGAGGATTTTACAGAGATGGGGAGGCCAAGACAATGGAGGAGAATTTTAAAATCGAAGTGTTGTCTGAGCGGGCGCCAGTGCAGGTCAGCGAGCACAGAAGTGATAGATGAACAGGGGTTGGAGCCCGAGTTAAGACACAGGCAGCAGATATTTTGGAGGGTAGAATGTGGGAGACCAGCCAGGAGTGGAATGGAATAGTCAAGTCTGCAGGTAACAAAGGCGGAAATGAGGTTTTCAACAGCTGATGAACTGAGGAAGGGTCAGTGTCGGACCACAATGTGACAGTATCTCTACAGTACACAAGGAGGCCATTCAGCCCATCGAGTCTGTACTGGCTCTCTGAGAGAGCATTCCACCTACTCCCACTCCCCTACCTTAACCATGTTAAAAGATGGAGGCAGGCAGCCCAGATACATAGTCAGAAGCTAATCTTGGAATAGATGTCACACCAAGGCTGCAAATAGTCTGGTTTAACTTCAGACAGGGAGGTGGATGGAGGTTGTTGCTAGGGGATGCAGCTGAGAGAGAGTTTTATTGAACTAGGGCACCAAAGATGGAGGTGAGGATGTGGTTGAACAAATCAGTATCTGCAGAAATGTTACGGTGAATGTTTTCCTACATTACATCAGTGACTGCATTTCAAAAGAACTTCAGGCTTTAAATCACTTAGGAATGATCTGAAGAAGTGAAAGGCGCTATAAAAATGCAAAATCTGTTTCTTATTTGGATGAAAAATTGCAAACAGGAGGAGACCATTCAGCCCCTCAAACCTATCGGTAGAAGATTGGCTAGCTAACAGGAAGCAGGGAGGTGGCATAAATGGGCCTTTTCTGGTTGGCAGGATGTGATGAGTGGTGTGTCTGGTGCTGGGGCCTCAACCTCTTACAATTTATATAAGTAACTTGGATGAAGGGACTGAAGGGATGGTTGCTGGCATAAAGATAGGTAGGAAAGTAAATGGTGAAGAGGACATAAGGATGCTACAAAAGTGACATAGATAAGTTAAATGAGTGGGCAACGATCTGGCAAATAATGTGGGAAAATGTGAAATCATTCATTTCGGCAGGAAGAATAAAAAAGAAGCTTATTATCTAAATGGTGAGAGATTGCAGAGCTCTGAGATGCAGAGGGATCTGGGTGTCCTAGTGCATGAATCACAAAAGGTTAGTATGCAGGTACAGCAGGTAATTTGGAAAGCTAATAGAATGTTATCATTCATTGTGAGGGGAATTGAATACAAAAGTAGGGAGGTTATGCTTCAGTTGTACAGGGCATTGGTGAGACTACATCTGGAGTATTGTGTACAGTACTGGTCTCCTTATTTAAAGAAAGATGTAAGTGCGTTAGAAGCAGTTCAGAGAAGGTTTACTCAACTAATACCAGGAATAGGTGGGGTTGCCTTATGAGGAAAGGTTGGGCAGGTTAGGCTTGTATCCACTGGAGTTTAGAAGAGTAAGAGGTGACTTAATTGAAACTTTTAAGATCCTGAGGGGTCTTGACAGGATGGATGTGGAGAGGATGTTTCCTCTTGTGGGAGAATCTAGAACTGTTTAAAAATAAGGGGTCGCTCAGTTAAGACAGAGATGAGGAGAATTTATTTCTCTCAGAGGGCCGTGAGTCTTTGGAACTCTCTCCCTCAAAGGCGGTGGAAGCAGAGCCTTTGAGTATTTTTAAGGCAGAGCTAGATAGATTCTTGATTTACAAGGGGGTGAAAGGTTACCAGGATTAGGAAGGAATGTGGGGTTAAGGTTACATTCATGGCCTCATTGAATAGCGGAGTAGGCTCAAGGGGCAAAGTGGCCCACTCCTGCGTGTAATTCATATGTCCGTATAACCTGTTGCAACTTAGAGTCATAACATGGCTGATGTGTAACTTAACTCCATTTACCTGCCTTTACTCCATATCCCTCATTAACTTCACCCGATAAAAACCTATTTATCTCAATCTTGAAAATATCCAACATCCACAGCTTTTTGGGACCAGAGAGTTTCAGATTTCCACTGTCCTTTGTGTGAAGAAATATTTTCTGATATCGCCCCCTCAACAGCTTCCCTCCAGTATTAGAATTAAGCTCCCTTTTTCTGGACTTCCCCACCTGATGAAATAACTCCTCTGTGTCTACGTTATCAAATCCTTTAATCGGGAAGTGTGGAAACGTGTGGAATTTGTTGCAATAAAAGGAAGGAATCTCAGTAAGTCACTTATGTTCCTTTTCCACATCAGGTGCTGATCCTGGTGATGGTGCTAACCTCCACAGCTCTGCTATCCCAATGGGAGGCGATGTGCAACGGGACCTTAATGTGCCCAAAGCCCAAGGCGATGACTGTGTCCTGAATGGGCTCCATTGCGGGATGTGGGTGGAACAACATCACCTGCATTGTTACACGAACAACCATCACTACCTGGTTAGCTGCACCTTTCTGCTTCCAGTGCTGAGTTTATCCCCCCCTCTGTTACTGCTTTTCCTCCTTATGCTCCCCTCATTGACCATTCTGATTTTATTCCAGGACTGTAATATCCTCCTGTCGGATGGAGACACTCAAGGATGTTACCCCCTGGATGGACACATCTACTGCAAGAATTGCAATGCCAAACGTATCCAGACACTGACCGCCAAGGCCACCACTGATCTCTGATGACCCCGGACAGCCCACTGATCTATACTGCCTAGTAGGAGCAGCACGTCAACCTGCGGTGACTTGACTTCCCCACTGAGTTTCCTTGAGTTGGGAGCTCCTTACCAAAGATCAGGCAGTTAGCAGAATGCTGTGCCTCTCCCACTGCTCTTCCTCTTTCCTGCTTACCAGCCACAGCCTTACTTCTGCCAATCACGCTGCTGCCTCAGTCGATATAGACACTTCCCTGTGACACAGCTTCAGCTTCATTCTGGCTGCCTGTAAGTTACTGCTTTTTGGAGGAGGTTCAGGGGTTTAATTCCTGCCATGACCTAGTGTCACTGATTAACCTGTGGAGCTATATTTCCACCAGTATGGATGAACTGTCTGCAGCATCTCTGACTGTCTCCAGAAACTAACTGCCCACAGCCTGCCCGCTATTATCTTCACAGTCCGGAGTGCAGTGGTTTTGAGTAATTGAAATAGAGTGGATGGGAAGCTAGTGGAAACTTGTTAACCAGAGCATTGAAAATAGCCCAACAAGGAAATTAGTGTTTGTCACTATTCACTCAAAGCACCACCTCCCAGTCTGCTCTCCGGCTCTGTTTCTCTATCTGTCTCTCTCTCTGTTTCACCCTCTGTCATGCACGATCTGTCTCCATCTCCATCTCCTTTGCTCTCTCACTCTCTAGCTCTCTCTCTTTCACTGTCTCTCTCTCTCTCTCTCTCTCTCTTTCTGTCTCTTAAGCTCATTTCTCTTTCCCTTGGTCTCTCTCTCTCTCACATTCCCTTGAGTAGAAAAGGTCTAGCTGCTGTTTGGGATATTATCCTGTGAAATAGGGAGCAGCCTGTGGCCTTTTTTTTAAAAACTCTAATCCTGCAATTTCCTTCCATTATACATTACACAGGGATATAAAATTCCTTTTGATTTGATTGTTGGTCCAATGGGATAACATTGCAACCAACCTCCTGGGATGGTGGACAAATCCCAAGCGGGAAAGGCAGTATTCCGGACTCGTTGATGGCCCTCAGCGAGTGTTGGTGGTGGCCGCATTTTACACTCCTTCCCCCTTTCTCCTCCTCAAGGAGACGGTGAAAATTGAGGCCACAGACTGGGTGGAATTCCCTGACCTCTAACATATACACCCTGACAATCCTACATTTACTCTCCTAAAAGGACCAAGGTCGGTGGCGATGTGGGGGTTGGGGGGGAGGGGGTTGGGGGTGGTGGGGGGGTGGGGGCGGAGGTGGGAGGGTGGGGAGGGGGTGGATTTCATTCTAGATCCTCTTGATCACGCTCTTTACACCAATGTGAAGTTGGAATTTCAGGAGAACTCGACAAGCAAACTCTACCCCATGGTGTTCAGGAAGAGTTTAACTAACACTTAACACTACAAAATGTGAAATTTAAAGAGAATTTATAAAACCCTCTGAATCTTAAGAATATTTTAGAGCAAATAACTATCAATTGAGGGAATCCCGCAGTTAAATTCAATCCCTAGAGTCACAGACTGCAGTTGTGTCACTGCTCGGTTACCTAATCCCAGCTGCTGTGGCATTAGGTCCAACAGATGAAATAAAGCCTGGGTCCATTCTCCTGGGCTCTGCCCAATGAATTCAATTGTGAAGTGTGTCTGTCCGTCCAGATATATGGACCTGTCTTGAAACCTCACTGACTCAGCCAAGGGCCCTCAACAGGGAGGGATCCACTAATACCCCTCTTGCAATATTGTCAGGTTCTGGAGGGTGACGTGCTCAGCAGAGGGGTGGATGCCATTATACTGTACCCTGGGAGAAAGAGGGCGCCCATTATACTGTACCCCCCAAGGAAGAGGGTGCCCATTATACTGTACCCCCCGAGGAAGAGAGTGCCCATTATACCGTACCCCTGAGGAAGAGGGTGCCCATTATACTGTACCCCCCGAGGAAGAGGGTGCCCATTATACTGTACCCCCCGAGGAAGAGGGTGCCCATTATACTGTACCCCCCCGAGGAAGAGAGTGCCCATTATACTGTACCCCCGAGGAAGAGGGTGCCCATTATACTGTACCCCCCGAGGAAGAGGGTGCCCATTATACTGTACCCCCGAGGAAGAGGGTGCCCATTATACTGTACCCCCCGAGGAAGAGGGTGCCCATTATACTGTACCCCTGAGGAAGAGGGTGCCCATTATACTGTACCCCCGAGGAAGAGGGTGCCCATTATATTGTACCCCCGAGGAAGAGGGTGCCCATTATACTGTACCCTCCGAGGAAGAGGGTGCCCATTATACTGTACCCCCGAGGAAGAGGGTGCCCATTATACTGTACCCCCGGAGGAAGAGGGTACCCATTATACTGTACCCCCGGAGGAAGAGGGTGCCCATTATACTGTACCCCCGGAGGAAGAGGGTGCCCATTATACTCTACCCCCGGAGGAAGAGGGTGCCCATTATACTGTACCCCAACAGGAAGGAATTGCTTGTACCCCACTCCAGAAGGGGAACACTGGAAGGACAAAAAGCTGCTGTTGGGGTTGAGGGTATGGATGTGATTGGATCAGAATGTTATTGGTTTCCACAGGGCAGGATCCAATTTGTGTAAGATCTACTCACCCTCAATATAACAACTGTGTTTGGTTTTAGTTCATTGATTCCTTTCGACAGGCAAGTTCAATACTGCGCTGGACTCTCAGCCCAAAGAGTGGGTATGATTCAACCCTTACCAGCCAGATCCCTCAATGCACACCTAGTACTGTTGCAATGATTTGGAGTTGAAGGCTATGTTGAAAGCAAAGAGTGATTCTAGTGCTAGACAGAATAATTTGCTGAATGATGGCCGTGGTTTGTTTTGGTTATGTTGTGATCAAAGGCCATTCATTGAGCGGGGACTAAAGAAAAATGTCCTCTCCTGTAACCGGCGCCAGGCAAACTGGGGTTTGTGACACTGAATGTGGTGCCTTCCATTTTGCAGACTCAACAGGGAAGAGATTTTATTTTTGAATGCAGTAGGTGAGAATTGGAAAGCTTAGGTGAAAGAAACTTTGTAATCCTGTGCCCCACACACAGACTGTTTTCACATCTTGTTGAAAAGTCCCCTATGGTGAAAAACCCACTGCCAAAAGTCTCTGTGATTGAAAACAATTCTTGTCGGTACCTTTGTGATCCTGAAGGACTTTATAACAACAGAATCTATCTCGTTCACTGCTCAAGACTGTGTTCCTCCACTTCTCCTGATGGGATATTAATGATCCTCCCCCCTCATTGAAAACACACAACATGGGCAGCAGGGTCTTTGGGTAGTTTGAGTGAGATTTCGAACGTCACAGCCTATACTCCCAGATTGTAAAGGACCAGGCTGCATAACTGAGAGTTGTTGATGGACACAACAGCAACTAAACAGAAATGGTACCAGGCATTTCCAGCTTTGAGCTTATAACAGGAAGAAATAATGTTTACTTCTGGCACTTTATAAATGTAAAAAGTTAAGCCTTATTTAGCTCTGGAAATCTTTATTGGAAAAAGAATAAACAGACTGACTTTCTAAATATCCAAACTCCAAACATAGAGCAGAGACGAACATTCCCTGGGCCAATTTCGAAGCCAATCTTGCCAAGAATTTCATGGAAAAGGAAGCCATATTTCCGATGTGGGAAACATCCATACCTGACAATAGTTTCTGTGCTGAGACAGTCCTGAGGTGTAGAGCCTCTCAGAACTTCACCTTTTCCTAAAGACTTATTTCAGATTGTACTGCATCAGCATTGAGATTCAGAGCAACACGACAGATATTTAATTGTGTGGATGCAGTTAAAGCTTAACACTGTCTGTGTTGGGTCGTGTAGGGATTGAGAGGCTGAGTAAATTGGGCCTACACTGTGAGTGTAGAAGAATGTGAGGTGACCTCATTAAAATGAATACAATTCGGAGAGGGTGTGGCGGGAGAATGTTTCCTCAGGCTGGAGAGTCTAGAGATGGAGCCCCCAGTCTCAGGATAAGGGCCTGAACTTTGCAGTCATCAGGCATGTGCGATTGGTGGGCCCAGTACCGGACGGGAAGTGAGCCACTGGCCGTGATTGGTCCCCGACTGCGATTTCACCCCGGCTGCCCAATTAACAGCCAGCGTGAAACAGGTGCTGCAATGCTCAGCGCTGCTGGGGTGGGGTGGGGTGGGGGCAGGAGGAGGGCGGACTTCTACTTCACCGAGTGTGTGGGTGAGCGCTTAGGGAGAGCTCCCTGAAGACAGGCAGCTGCCCCAGGGAGCTGCAGACCCTCCACAGAATAAAGAACATGACAAAAATGCTGCAAAATATGCTGCAAGCAGTCGGAAGCCCACCTGATAAAAAAAACCAGCACCCGGATATCTCTCTTTATTTTTCAAACGGAGATTTCACCCCATCCTGGATTGAGGTTTGAACAGCAACGTGAATGCTGCCTGGGAGAACAGCCCATCCAACAACCGGAAATGTGGACAGGCCACGTAAAATGGCTGTTGATTGCATCATTAACAGACTTAATTGCCCACTTTTAGTTGTCGGCGGGCGTGAGTGCCCACGGAGTGAAATATGGCGCGAGAGCGCGATGACATCGGGACTCTCGGCCGACCCCATCTCGTGCTATTTCATGTCTGTTCAGGTCGGGCGCCCAGGAAAATTCTGGCCAAGGGGTCGATCATTTAGGCCTGAGATGAAGTGAAATTGCTTCATCGAAAGGGTTGTGAATATTTGAAATTCTCTACACCCGAAGGATTGTAGATGTTCAGTCACTGACAATATTCATGATTGAGATGCTGAATACATGGCCAGCGATGGTGGAGCGATTAAAATTGGAGATGCTCAAGAGGCCAGAATTAGAGGGATGTGGGGAACTTGGAGGCTTGGAGGGGGCTGGGTGAAATTACAGAGATAGGGGTGAGGCTGAGGTGAGATTTGAAAACAAGGATGAAAATTGAGATGTATGAGAATTGAGATACATACATACACTGGGAGCACAGTTTCCCACCAGGATTTTCCCATGAGCATCCTAGACAAACAGGCCCCTGTAAAATGGGTGGTTATTGATGGGGTGAAGGCTGCCTTGGAGAGACGGGGTGAATTATGCAGCCCACCTTGCCCTGCCCCTCCAGCATACTTGAAGATCGAAGGGACACAGCTTAAAGTCCAGGATCCGGTTCCTTCCTGTGATCTGCCAGTAGTGCCAGCAGGAGGCACTACTCACTGCTGGGACCCCTCAGCAGCCAGCCAAACCTGTGTCTGAGGGGCGGAAGTCCTACTCTCACCTCACTAAAGCTCCTCCCAGTGTATTATCACTGCCGGGCAGCCAGATTTTAAATCGGCAAGGTGCTGACTGACTTTCTGACCCGGGGTGGGCAGGGAGGGAGGGGGAGCGCAGTGGTGGTGAAGAATAGATACCCCCATAAAGTCACCCCGATAGAAAATGTCCCATTTGAGTAACCAGAGCCAGGTTTGCACAGATAATAAGTCCCAAGCCTGAGCCATGTTGCCTTGGGAGGAGGTGATTTCATGGGGTGATGTCAGAGTCCTGCTTATAGTCATCTTGACCTCCCAAGTTATTTAGCACAGCCCCGTGTAACACTTCATCCTTTCGTGGACTCTCTTAACCCATTTAATCTCCTTCCAAGATCCTGGCCAGTCTTGTCTGTCATGGACACTACTGCTGGAATCTCTTTACAAATAATCCCCAAAAGAAGATGAGATAGAGTGACTGATGTATCTCTCCATTTTCCTGTTAAGTTTGTCCTCCACACACCTTCCAGTAGCCTAAATGGAGCATTGTAATGTGCTGTGCAATCACAGGACGCAGCGAGGGGATTTAAAGTGATATCCTCACTGCCCGCTTCTGCTGCTGTCCTTCACTTGCTAAAGAGAAAGTGAAGTGACAGGAAGATGTGGAGCTCTGGCAATGAATCTCCCTGATTTTTGTTCCTGAGTTGGGTCATACAGGCGTTTATGTCCAAGTGACACCAGCAGAATGGGAGATTATTCGAGCAGATTGAGACTGAACGTTTTTAGTTTTGCAGGAGTAATTGTGCACTGTTCTACTGCCAGAAAAGTCAATTCTGACTGTGCAAGGTCTCCTCTGTAATGAAGAACACTCAGTGGTGAGGATACATTAATAGACCAGAGCAGGTGCTCAGCTGAATTTGACAATATCCACTAATAAATTTTGTCAGAAGTTCATCTTGGGAACACATTTTATCATGAAGATGAGCATTTAAAAAAATTCCCAGTGTGATCTGGTGATACAAACTGCATTAATATTGTGTGAGAGACTGGAGAGAGCAGCTGCTTCACAATAATGAAGTGATCATTTCTATTGATCCTGTTGTTCTTTCATCAAGAACTATATATGGTCCCTTGAAATGATCTAAATAAATACAATAGATCAGGTGCAGACTGTGCACAAATGTATTCTTGGTAAATTAGTTTTGAGATTTTGCACCAAATAATTTTTCCTGATTACTGTTTGGCAGTGTGTTAATCTAGATATCATCTGCAGCCACTGCTTAGTTTCAGCTAAGTGTTATTCCATTTGAGATTATATTTGTCGATACAGATGAGTTCAAGAACATGCAATACATTCCCAGGATATACAACACGTTCCCAGAAATAGAACATGATTTGACTGTGATAGAAAATCTGAGATGAAGAATCACTCCCAAAGTTGAATTTTATTTCTGTCCAGTTTAAACAGTTCAGGGGTGAAGTCACACAGCAGTAGGAGTTTGAAATTCTCTTCTGCAAACAGCAATTGATGCTGGGTCAGTTGTTAGTTTAAATCTGAGATTGATAGATTTTTATTATCCAAAGGTATTAAGGGATATGGGACAAAGGTGGGTACGGGGAGTTAGGTTACAAACCAGCCAAGATCTCATTGACAGCGGAACAGACTTGAGGGGCTGAATGGCCTTCTGTTCCTAATTTCTTGGTAGCGAGGGGAGAACATAGATTGGAGGGGGAACAAAGGAAGGGGGAAGGGAGGGACAGGCAAGGGTTGTCATTTCTCTCAATATTACCCTTCCTCACGGTCTCACAGATATACAACTGGCAACATTCAGTTCAGTATTAGATGCCTTTAATAGCACCTGCTCCCATATTTAGAACAGCTAATTTTTCACCCAGAAGTGGTTTTGGTGGTTTCCTGTAATTGTGGGTTGTTCAGGTTCAGCAGCTTTACCATCACTGACATATGATTCATTTTTTAAAAAGCTTTCTGCCCCCCAGGCAGATTAACATGGGGAACACGGTCCAGTCCAGTTACACTGCATCAATCCAGCTTCCCTCAATGCAAAGGAATTCCCTCCGAACTCTCCTCCTACCCCCTCCTTCCCTCCCCTCACTACCTCCCTCTGTCCCCTCCCCTCAACCTGCCCCCTCTCTCCTTCCTCCCCATTCCTCTCCTCTTCCCACCTACCCCTTCCTCCCTGCTCCCTACTTTCACCTTCCCACTTCCTTGTCTTCCCTCCCTCTCTTCTCCTCCACCTCCCCGTCTTTGACTCATTGTCAAATTGTGTTTGGTTACACGGTCCCCTGAAGCAACTTAGGCCGTGTTACACCATTAATATTCTTGTAACACATTAATGGAGTAACACGGTATTAGGATGTGAGCAGCTGAGATTGAGATGCCTTCAAGTAGGACTGAGCCAGTAAAGAGGAACCACTCTGCAGTGCTGCACCATTCCCACCAACCCCTAGCAGAGTGTGCACAGTTTGTAGGTCTGACACTCTTGCTGTGACCTGTCTGGCTGTCAGAAGCAGGTGGCTGACCTTCTCTCCAACTGATAAGACCGCTCTCTGAAATAACATCCAACTGCACAATACACAGAACACGCTGTCAATTTACCCTCCTAGACACGAAAATGATGTATGTTTTAAAATATTCTGATTAATTTCCCCAATAAAAGACAGTATTTACTCACTTGTGATCTTCAATTGGATAAATCCTATTATCAGTTTGCTGACTAACTATCTCTTTTAGACAAGATGTTAAACCGAGACCACCTTCCCTCTCAAGTGGATCCTAAAGATTCCCTGCCACTATTTCAAAGCAGAATTACAGAGTTATCCCCAATGTCCTGGTCAATATTTAACAATCAACATCGTTTACACAGATTATCTGGTCATTATCTCAATGCAAACAGCCAGCTCCCATGAGCAACAAATTGGCAGTTATGTTAACGATCAGGATGACGATCAGCCCTCAATAATCACCAACAAAGATGTTAAGGAGACTATAGTGTCTTCTGAAGAGCTCTAGTGTTGTCTGTCACTGTATAACTCTGTGGTACAGTATTGGTGGGGACAGGTCTGTCACTGTATAACACTGGGGTACAGTACTGGTGGGGACAGGTCTGTCACTGTATAACACTGGGGTACAGTACTGGTGGGGACAGGTCTGTCACTGTATAACACTGGGGTACAGTACTGGTGGGGACGGGTCTGTCACTGTATAACACTGGGGTACAGTACTGTTGGGGACGGGTATGTCACTGTATAACACTGGGGTACAATACTGGTGGGGACAGGTCTGTCACTGTATAACACTGGGGTACAGTACTGGTGGGGACAGGTCTGTCACTGTATAACACTGGGGTACAGTGCTGGTGGGGACAGGTCTGTACAGGGAAAGGGACTGTACAGACTGTGTTTCTAGTAGAACAGGCAGGATATTGGCCTGAACCAGTCAGTGTCTATGAAACAGATCCAGGACCTGCGTTCGTTGTATGCGCACGATTGGCTGGCCCGGAAGTGGATGCGATATGAGCTTCCAGCCACAAACACAACTGACTTGCAATTTCACCCTGGCTGGCCAATCAACTGGCGGCCAGCGTGAAACACACGCTGACAGGGGCTCAGTGCTGCCGGGGGCGTGGGGGGTCAGTGCAGGAAGGGCGTGGGCACCAAGGTAACTGAGGGCCAGGGCAGGTGGTTTACGGTGAGCTCTCTGAAGGCTGACACTTGCTGTGGAGCTGCCTCAGGGAGCTGCAATGTTGCTCAGAGAACATTTGCACACAAAAAAATGCCACAAACTGTCTCTAATGCAACTACAAAAAACTGACGGCAGTATTCATAACTCCTCAACTTTCAAACATCTGGGCATTTTACCCCCCCCACCCCCTCGATCAAGAATGATGCAAAAAAAAGGTGAAGGCCGCCTGGCCAATCAGCCCATGTGCCAAGTGTAAAAGCGCACGGGTCACTCAAAACCCAGGTGGGTTGGGGCTTTAACTGGAACTTTGCTTATCAGCAGGTGAGGTTCCAACTCCCACGTGTGTGGCCGCAGACTGACCTGGCACAACACCACCCATAACGTCGGGGCTCCTGCCTGATGTTTTCTCGTGTGATTTCACACTAGTTCAGGTTGGCCGCATGTCCGATCACAGCACCATAAAGTCCCGGCCCTGCTCTTTGCATGGTGAACGAGTTCACATCACGATTTCCTTGCTTGTGTTTTTATCTTGTGTTTAGACTTGACTCTTCTGGAGATTACTTGTTGCCCTTTCCCGTCGCTTTCAGTGCTCTGTGTAATTAATTTTGGGGATATTTGAATTCTATGCAATGAACTGAAAGATGCTTGCTGCTACAATCATTTATATAATGCTGGTTGTTTTTCCAGCGTCTACATCAGTGTGTTTATATAATCTTGTCCCTTCACACTAAACTGAACCTGTTGTTGTCAAGATGGCTTCATGTCGCCACCTGGTGGTTTTCAGGGGCTGTTTGGTAAATTTGAACCCACTACTTGCAATCTGTGTTTTCAGAAATTCTTCAAGCCCTGACCATGATTCCCAAACCCAAGCAGAAACGTCCGGGACTCAATGCCTCTTAGGTAACTGAGAGAGACACCACTTTAACCAAATATTAACTTTTAAAACCCTTTTATAAAAAAGCACTATTACTACGCCAATGTATTTATAATCAGCTGTAATGGCCTGAACCTAACCATGGCAAGATTCTGAACACAGCATCTTTCTAGAGTCAGTTTCAGATCAGTTACTATCTGTGGAATATATCAACACTTGTTTAATTGTCTATTATTGCTTCCATTACTGATCCTACACTAAATATCACAGGGCAGATTACAATATTATAGGGCACAGCTCGATATTAAAGGGCACTGTACAATTACAGGGTTGACAATAGCTGCAATTAATTTGTATGTTTACTTCCTATTGTCTTAAAAACAAAGTCTTTGGTAAATTCAGTTCCCTCTGTCTAAACGGCAAAACAACATTTAATCTGCTTTCAGTGTAATGACAGCAGCAAGAAAACTCGAGCGCTGAGATGGTGCCAGCCTAGTAACCACCCTGCAGTTAAACAAGTTAGTGAGTATATGCCTTAAAATGTAACCCGAAAGTGGCTTCTTTATAAATTATACACGGTGGCTGTAGCTTATTCTCACACCATACCGTTCCATACACTGTTATTGGCTGACACACGATTATTTTCCCTCTTCCTGGTCACAGATCAGTTGCCCTTACCCCATCAGCAGCTTTCACCCCAGGTTCTGCTGAGTTTGCTGCCTTCAATCAAAGAGGAGCAGGATTTTATAATTAGCCTCAATGTTCTTCAGCTAAGGAAATGGAAAAGATTGATCAGCAGTCATACCCCTGATCACAACACCAGTAACCTCGCCTAGAACACTTGTGTATTAGGCAAGGACAAAATTGTCACCAGTGAAAGTCCGTGTCTGTGTAACCCAAAGCCCGGTGAGAGTCAGCACCTTCAGGAACTGTCCCCCAGTGAGAGTCAGCACCCTCAGGAACTGCCCCCCAGTGAGGGCACCTTCAGGAACTGTCCCCCAGTGAGAGTCAGCACCTTCAGGTACTGTCCCCCAGTGAGAGTCAGCACCTTCAGGAACTGTCCCCCAGTGAGAGTCAGCACCTTCAGGTACTGTCCCCCAGTGAGAGTCAGCACCTTCAGGTACTGTCCCCCAGTGAGAGTCAGCACCTTCAGGAACTGTCCCCCAGTGAGAGTCAGCACCTTCAGGTACTGTCCCCCAGTGAGAGTCAGCACCTTCAGGAACTGTCCCCCAGTGAGGGCACCTTCAGGAACTGACCCCCAGTGAGAGTCGGCACCTTCAGGTACTGTCCCCCAGTGAGAGTCAGCACCTTCAGGAACTGTCTCCCAGTAAGGGTCAGCACCTTCAGGAACTGTCTCCCAGTAAGGGTCAGCACCTTCAGGAACTGTCTCCCAGTAAGGGTCAGCACCTTCAGGAACTGTCTCCCAGTAAGGGTCAGCACCTTTGGGAACTGTCTCCCAGTAAGGGTCAGCACCTTTAGGAACTGTCTCCCAGTAAGGGTCAGCACCTTCAGGAACTGTCTCCCAGTAAGGGTCAGCACCTTCAGGAACTGTCTCCCAGTAAGGGTCAGCACCTTTAGGAACTGTCTCCCAGTAAGGGTCAGCACCTTCAGGAACTGTCTCCCAGTAAGGGTCAGCACCTTCAGGAACTGTCTCCCAGTAAGGGTCAGCACCTTTGGGAACTGTCTCCCAGTAAGGGTCAGCACCTTTAGGAACTGTCTCCCAGTAAGGGTCAGCACCTTCAGGAACTATCTCCCCGTGAGAGTCAGCACCTTCAGGAACTGTCCCCCAGTGAGAGTCAGCACCTTCAGGAACTGTCCCCCAGTGAGAGTCAGCACCTTCAGGAACTGTCCCCCAGTGAGAGTCAGCACCTTCAGGAACTGCCCCCCAGTGAGAGTCAGCACCTTCAGGAACTGCCCCCCCAGTGAGAGTCAGCACCTTCAGAAACTCTCCCCCAGTGAGAGTCAGCACCTTCAGGAACTGTCTCCCAGTGAGAGTCAGCACCTTCAGGAACTGCCCCCCAGTGAGAGTCAGCACCTTCAGAAACTCTCCCCCAGTGAGAGTCAGCACCTTCAGGAACTGTCCCCCCCCCCCCAGTGAGAGTCAGCACCTTCAGGAACTGCCCCCCAGTGAGAGTCAGCACCTTCAGGTACTGTACCCCAGTGAGAGTCAGCACCTTCAGGAACTGTCCCCCAGTGAGAGTCAGCACCTTCAGGAACTGTCCCCCAGTGAGAGTCGGCACCTTCAGTAACTGTCTCCCAGTGAGAGTTAGCACCTTCAGGAACTGTCCCCCAGTGAGGGCACATTCAGGAACTATCCCCCAGTGAGAGTCAGCACCTTCAGGAACTGTCCCCCAGTGAGAGTCGGCACCTTCAGGAACTGTCCCCCAGTGAGAGTCAGCACCTTTAGGAACTGCCCCCCAGTGAGAGTTAGCACCTTCAGGAACTGTCCCCCAGTGAGAGTCAGCATCTTCAGGAACTGTCCCCCAGTGAGAGTCAGCACCTTCAGGAGCTGTCCCCCAGTGAGAGTCAGCACCTTCAGGAACTGTCCCCCAGTGAGAGTCAGCACCTTAGGAACTGTCCCCCAGTGAGACTCAGCACCATCAGGAACTGTCCCCCAGTGAGAGTCAGCCCCTTCAAGAACTGCCCCCCAGCGAGAGTCAGCACCTTCAGGAACTGCCCCCCAGTGAGAGTCAGCACCTTAGGAACTGTACCCCAGTGAGAGTTCGCACCTTCAGGAACTGTCCCCCAGTGAGACTCAGCACCATCAGGAACTGCCCCCCAGTGAGGGTTGGAAGTTAGGGAACATTGATGTGGCTCGAGTTATTGATCGGATTCAAGGATCATGGCACCAGATTAGGTTTGAGTTTTTCTTGCTGTGTTCAAGCACTGTACAGTCCAATATGTTTAGGAATTGTCACCTTTGTCGCTCTGTGGGTGTTAGGCCATTTGGAAATGTTATATTGCATTTTTGTCAGCCCCGGATCAATCCCTGGGTACAGGTCTCTGAGTAAGGTCATTAGCAATTTTGTCGCAGATGGGGCCACTGGTTACTCCCGGTAACATGGCGTGTCATTTACACATTGAACATAAATGTTTACATGAGAAGATTTTAATCTTAACTGGGCAGGTTGTATCAATGAGAAGGTTTGCTGGGTTAGATCTATGTGAAGTCCTGCAAACAGGTTTGAAGGTTTGACATCTGAAGTTCTACTGAACTGATAGATTCAGCAGATTTCATGCTTAGGTTGTGTTGTTCACAGTAAATATCGAAGCACATTGGAGAAGGATGCATTGAGAACAATCCCAGTGCCGTCCCCCCTCCTCATTCGGAGCCAGCTTACAATAGAATCCCATCCAATCCATTGCAACTCAACCCAACCCAGCCCAAATCAACTCAGCTTAAACCCGTTCAACCCAACCCGACCCAAACCAACTCAACTCAAACCAATCCAACCCAATCCAACCCAACCCAGCACAACCCAGCTCAACCCAAACCAGCCCAACCCAACTCAACTCAAACCAACCCAGCCCAACTCAACTCAGCTTAAACCCGTTCAACCCAACCCGACCCAAACCAACTCAGCTCAAACCAATCCAACCCAATCCAGCCCAACCCAACTCAACTCAAACCAACCCAGCCCAACTCAACTCAGCTTAAACCCGTTCAACCCAACCCGACCCAAACCAACTCAGCTCAAACCAATCCAACCGAACCCAACCCAACCCAGCTCAACCTAAACCAGCCCAACCCAACTCAACTCAAACCAACCCAGCCCAACTCAACTCAGCTTAAACCCGTTCAACCCAACCCGACCCAAACCAACTCAACTCAAACCAATCCAACCCAATCCAACCCAACCCAGCCCAACCCAGCTCAACTCAACTCAACCCAAACCAGCCCAACCGAACTCAACCCAACCCAGCCCAACCCAACTCAACTCAACCCAACCCAGCCCAACCCAACTCAACTCAACCCAAACCAGCCCAACCTAAATTAACTCAATCCAACCCAGCTCAACCCAACTCAACTCAACCCAAACCAGCCCAACCCAACTCAACCCAACCCAGCCCAACCCAACTCAACTAAACCCAACCCAGCCCAACTCAACTCAACCCAACCCAGCCCAACTCAACTCAACCCATCCCAGCCCAACCCAACCCAGCCCAACCCAACTCAACTCAACCCAACCCAGCCCAACTCAACTCAACCCAACCCAGCCCAACTAAACTCAACTCAACCCATCCCAGCCCAACCCAACCCAGCCCAACCCAACTCAACTCAACTCAACCCAACCCAAATTAACTCAATCCAACCCAACTCAACTCAACTCAACCCAACCCAGCACAACCCATTCAACTCAAACCAACACAACCCAACCCAACTCAACTCAAACCAACCCAGCCCAACCCAGCTCAACTCAACCCAAACCAGCCCAACCCAACTCAACCCAACCCAGCCCAACTCAACTCAACCCATCCCAGCCCAACCCAACCCAGCCCAACCCAACTCAACTCAACCCAACCCAAATTAACTCAATCCAACCCAACTCAACTCAACTCAAACCAACCCAGCCCAACCAACTCAATTCAACCCAACCCAGCCCAACTCAACCCAACCCAGCCCAACCCAACTCAACTCAAACCAACGCAGCCCAACTCAACTCAAACCAACCCAGCCCAACTCAACTCCACTCTAACCAACCCAGCCCAACCCAACTCAACTCAAACCAATCCAACCCAACCCAACTCAACTCAACCCAGCCCAACCCAACTCAAACCAACCCAGCCCAACCCAACTCAACTCAAACCAATCTAGCCCAACCCAGCCCAATCCAACCCAGCCCAACCCAACTCAACCCAGCCCAACCCAACCCAGCCCAACCTGACCCAACCCAACTCAACTCAACTCAGTTGAACTCAACTCAACCCAATCCAACCTGACCCAGCCCAACCCAACTCAACTCAAACCAACCCAGCCCAACTCAACTCAAACCAACCCAGCCCAACTCAACTCAAACCAACCCAGCCCAACCCAACTCAACTGAAACCAATCTAGCCCAACCCAGCCCAACCCAATCCAACCCAACCCAACCCAGCCCAACACAACTCAACCCAGCCCAACCCAACCCAACTCAAACCAACCCAGCCCAACCTGACCCAACCCAACTCAACTCAAACCAATCCAACTCAACTCAACCCAATCCAACCTGACCCAACCCAACTCAACTCAACTCAAACCAATCCAGCCCAAACCAACCCAACTCAACTCAAACCATTCCAACTGAACCCAGCCCAACCCAATGCAACACAGCCCAACTTCACCCACTCATTCCAAATCAGCACAGCTCAACCCAACTCAACTTAACTGAACTGAACTCAATTAAACCCAATCAAACTTAATTCACCTCAACCCAATTCAACCCAGTCCAATCTAAGACACTTTGCCATTTCATCCAAGAGCAGGGATGGGAGCAAAGCCATTCAATAGAGACCACTGGAGGAGAAATAAAATTGAGCTGAAGGCACAGAGTGCAATCTAGACATGTTGGACTGTATATACTTATTTAGAGTGAATATAAAACATTTTATATATAACACTTCAAAATCAATATGTTCTGCTTTGCTATTCATCAGTGATTATTTTAATTATTGAAATATTTCTTGATAAAACTATGTTTCCATCAGCAATATATTTTTATTTTGATTCCGGGGAAGCTGAGAATCATTCATGAACATGGCCTCCCCCTTCTCTGCTATGAAATTTGTATACTGTCCATTAGCACCATTATCAATAAAAGTCTCACGTACAATCAGAATATTTATAGTATGTGGTTTATACTGACATTGGCTTATAGTTAAATAAAATTGCACTCTGTATTGGATCATTTAGTCCTTAACTGCTGCAGCCACCTCTCTGCCCTGGTTTTGGGAGAACTGTCATAGTCTGAACATCTCCTCAGCCGCTTCCATTGATGTTTTGTAAATGGCAAACGGGAGGCTAACATCACGACTCATACTGTTAGGTTGAAGCTAAGCCCCCTGGTGTGAGAGTACGCCTCAGTCACACCCGCAGTCCTTGTACAGCTTCACTGCTGCACTCCATTCCCATCCTCATCCAACTGTGACCCACAAGCACCTTATTCTCTCTGACTGGAATTTTTCCTAAATAAATGGATTCATGAAATCCATGTGAACAGGATATATTAGAACGGAAAGTGCTGTAAAAACTCATCAGGTCTGGCAGCATCTGTCGAGGGTGATGAAAGTTAACGATTCAAGTGCAACATGACTTCTTCAGAACTGAAGCGAGGATATAGCATAGGAACATCACGCTCCCAGGATACAGCACTGTAAAACCACGCTCCTGGGATACACATGATAACACCACAGTCCCGGGATACAGCACAGGAACACCAAACACCTGGGATACAGCACGGTAACACCACACGCCAGGGATACAGCACGGTAACACCACACTCCCGGGATACAGCACGGTAACACCACACTCCCGGGATACAGCACGGTAACACCACACGCCAGGGATATGGCACGGTAACACTACACTCCCAGGATACGGCACGGTAACATCGCACTCCCGGGATACAGCACGGTAACACCACACTCCCGGGATACAGCACGGTAACACCACACTCCCGGGATACAGCGCGGTAACACCACACTCCCGGGATACGGCACGGTAACACCACACTCCCGGGATACGGCACGGTAACACCACACTCCCGGGATACGGCACGGTAACACTACACTCCCAGGATACGGCACGGTAACACCACACTCCCGGGATACAGCACGATAACACCACACTCCCGGGATACAGCACGGTAACACCACACTCCCGGGATACAGCACGGTAACACCACACGCCAGGGATATGGCACGGTAACACTACACTCCCAGGATACAGCACAGTAACATCACACTCCCGGGATACAGCACGGTAACACCACACTCCCGGGATACAGCACGGTAACACCACACTCCCGGGATACAGCACGGTAACACCACACTCCCGGGATACAGCACGGTAACACCTCACTCCCGGGATACAGCACGGTAACACCATACTCCCGGGATACTCCCAGGATACGGCACAGAAACACCAAATTCCCAGAGTGCAGCACGGAAACACCACAGTCCTGGGATGTGGCATGGTAACACCACACTCCCGGGATACAGCACAGAAACACCAAATTCCAGGGGTATGGCAAAGAAAGAGCACGCTCCCTGGATAGGGCAAGGTAACACCACACTCAGAATCAGAATCACAGTATCAGAGTATTTGCGAGGTAGGGAAGTGATGTCCAAAGGGACAGGGGTGTCCTTGTTCATCACAGAATCACAGAGCAGAAGAGGCCCTTCGGCCCATCGAGTCTGCACCGACACGTGAGAAACACCTGACCTACCTACCTAATCCCATTCACCAGCACTTGGCCCATAGCCTTGAATGTTGTGATGTGCCAAAAGCTCATCCAGGTACTTTTTAAAGGATGTGAGGCAACCCACCTCCACCACCCTCCCAGGCAACGCATTCCAAACCGTCACCACCCTCTGGGTAAAACAGTTTTTCCTCACATCCCAACTAAACCTCCCACCCCTCACCTTCAACTTATGTCCCCTTGTGACTGATTCTTCAACTGAGGGGAACAGCTGCTCCCTATCCACACCCCTCATAATCTTGTACATCTCGATCAGGTCATCCCTCAGTCTTCTCTGCTCCAACAAAAACAACCCAAGTCTATCCAACCTCTCTTCATAACTTAAATGTTTCATCCCAGGCAACATCCTGGTGAATCTCCTCTGCACCCCCTCCAGTGCAATCACATCCTTCCTATAATGTGGCGACCAGAACTGCACACAGTACTCCAGCTGTGGCCTCACCAAGTTCTATACAACTCCAACATGACCTCCCTACTTTTGTAATCTAAGCCTCAATTGATAAAGGCAAGTGTCTCATATGCCTTTTTAACCACCCCACTAACATGCCCCTCCGCCTTCAGAGATCTATGGACACACACACCAAGGTCCCTTTGTTCCTCAGAACTTCCTAGTGCCATTCATTGAATACTTCCTTGTCAAAGTACTCCTTCCAAAGTGTATCACCTCACACTTTTCAGGGTTAAATTCCATCTGCCACTTATCTGCCCATTTGACCATCCCGTCTATATCTTCCTGTAGCCCAAGAAACTCCACCTGACTATTAACCACCCGGCCAATCTTTGTGTCATCCGCAAACTTACTAATCCTACCCCCCATAGTCATCTATGTCGTTTATATAAATGACAAATAATAGGGGACCGAGCACAGATCCCTGTGGTACGCCACTGGACACTGGCTTCCAGTCACTAAAGTATCATTCTGTCATCACCCTCTGTCTCCTACAACTAAGCCAATTTTGAATCCACCTTATCAAATTACCCTGTATCCCATGTGCATTTGCCTTCTTTATAAGTCTTCCATGTGGGACCTTGTCAAAGGCTTTGCTGAAATCCATATAAACTACATCAACTGCACTACCCTCATCTACACACCTGGTCACTTCCTCAAAAAATTCAATCAAATTTGTTAGGCATGACCTCCCTCTAACAAAGCCATGCTGACTATCCCTGATCAAACCTTGCCTCTCCAAATGGAAATAGATTCTCTCTTTCAGAATTTTCTCCGATAGTTTCCCTACCACTGACGTGAGACTCACTGGCCTGTAGTTCCCTGGCTTATTTCTACAACCCTTCTTAAATAGAGGAACCACATTAGCTGTTCTCCAGTCCTCTGGCACCTCCCCCGTGGCCAGAGAGGAATTAAAAATTTGGGGCAGAGCCCCTGCGATCTCCTCCCTTGCCTCCCTCAGCAGTCTGGGACACAAATCATCCCGACCTAGAGATTTGTCCACTTTTAAGCCTGCCAACACCTCCAATACCTTGTCACTCCCTATATCAATTTGCTTAAGGACCTCACAGTCTCTCTCCCCGAGTTCGATACCTTCATCCTCATTCTCTTGGGTGAAGATGGATATGATTTATTCGTTCAACGCTCTAGCGATGTCCTCTGGCTCCTCCCATAGATTGTCCCCTTGGTCCCTAATGGGCCCTAATCTTTCCCTGGTTATCATCTTCCCATTGATATACTTATAGAATACCTTGGGATTTTCCCTATTTTTACCAGCCAGAGCTTTCTCATATCCCCTCTTTGCTCTCCTAATTGCTTTCTTAAGCCCCACCCTGCACTTTCTGTACTCCACTAATGCCTCCGCTGATTTGCTTCCCTTGTACCTGCTAAAAGCCTCTCTTTTCCTTCTCATTGTATCCTGAATATCTCTGGTCATCCATGGTTCTCTGGGCTTGTTACTCCTTCCTATCACCCTAGAGGGAACATGTTGAGCCTGTACCCTTCCCATTTCCTTTTTGAACACCCCCCACTGCTCTTCTGTAGATTTCCCTACAAGTAGCTGTTCCCAGTCTACCTTGGCCAGATCCTGCCTTATTTTACTAAAATCCACTCTCCCCCAATCCAAAACAATTTTTTGCAACTTGTCTATTTCTTTGTCCATAACAAACTTAAACTGTACCATGTTGTGGTTGCTATCACTAAAATGCTCCCCCACCACCAGCTCAGCCACCTGTCCACACCCGCCATATTGCACAAGAACACCACACTCCCAGGATACAGCACAGTAACACCACAATCCCGTCTTAATGGCACGGTAACACCACACTCAGCCATACGGCACGGTAACACCACACTCCCATCTTAATGGCACGGTAACACCACACTCCCACCATACGGCACGGTAACACCACACTCCCAGGCTATGGCACAGTAACACCACACTCCCAGGATACAGCACGGTAACACCACACTCCCAGGATACAGCACGGTAACTCCACACTCCCAGGCTATGGCACAGTAACTCCACACTCCCAGGATACAGCACAATAACTCCACACTCCCGGGATACGGCACAATAACACCACACACGGTATGAAAACAGTAACATATCTTAAGTGCCGGTAACCCTGAATGTGTTGTGCAGCTCAGATCATTTTGACT
Organism: Cetorhinus maximus; assembly: GCF_964194155.1. Classification (NCBI taxonomy): domain Eukaryota; kingdom Metazoa; phylum Chordata; class Chondrichthyes; order Lamniformes; family Cetorhinidae; genus Cetorhinus; species Cetorhinus maximus. The sequence continues at coordinate 96,541,144 of NC_135897.1, read as the reverse complement.
GGAATTGAATCACGTGTGCAGTGTTCATCAGAATTGCTATTAGCAACATCACTCTCATCTGTCACTGACCCTTCATTAATCTCTAAAGATACAAAATGAAAACATTCAGGATCATTGAGAAAATTATCTGGACTTGTTTATGTTGTCAACATAACAACACAAGTGTCTGTCTGTTTGTGACTGTGACTCACTGAGTCTGTGCCTGTCTGACGCTCTGCCTGTAACTGTGGCTGACACTCTGCCTGTTTCTGTGTCAATGGTAGGCATGACTGAAATTCTCGATTTTCAATTGCTGTCTGGTAACCTTCCATTCTATTGACAACAGACACAAAGAAAATAGAACCAAGCATAACGAGCAAACCATTTCCCGGAACACTCTAAGCTGACAACAGGAATGTCTGATTTGATGGCTTTATTTAAGGACCATGACAGTGTTAAATCGCCACAGATTCCAATTCAAATCAGCTTAATCAATTGGAAATAGGAAAGACTGAGACTTGTATTTGCATTTTATTTATTCATTCATGGGATGTGGGTGTCATTGGCTAGGCCAGAATTTATTGCCCATCCCTAATTGTCCCTTTTCAGGTGGCATTTTAAAAGTCAACCACTTTGCTGTGGTTCTGGAGTGACATGTAGGGCAGACCAGGTAAAGACAGTAGATTTCCTTCCCTAAAGGGCATTAGTGATGTGTTTTTACAACAATGGTCATCTAGATTTTTATTGAATTCAAATTCAATCAGCCATGGTGGGATTTGAACACAGGTCCCCAGAACATTACCCTAGGTCAGTGGAATACTAATCAGTGACAATACCACACCACTCTGCTATCTGCATATTGAATTCACTATCTCAGAATGTCCCAGAGCATTTTACAGAACACCTGCTCAAAAAGAAACATAATGCTGGAAGGTAAATACACTCACCATCCTGACTTGGAAATATATCACCGTCACTGGGTCAAAATCCTGGAACTCCCTCCCTAACAGCACTTTGGGTGTACCTACACCACATGGACTGCAGCGGTTCAAGAAGGCAGCTCAGCACCACCTTCTCAAGGGGCAATTAGGGATGGACAATAAATGCTGGCCCAGCCAGTGATGCCTACATCCCATAAATGAATAAAAAAAAGAATTTAAAAAATGATCCTCAGTACAGTGCAGCACTCCCTCAGTACTGACCCTCTGACAGTGCAGCACTCCCTCAGTACTGACCCTCTGACAGTGCAGCACTCCCTCAGTACTGACCCTCTGACAGTGCAGCACTCCCTCAGTACTGACCCTCTGACAGTGCAGCACTCCCTCAGTACTGACCCTCTGACAGTGCAGCACTCCCTCAGTACTGACCCTCTGACAGTGCAGTGGTCCCTCAGGACTGACCCTCTGACAGTGCAGTGGTCCCTCAGGACTGACCCTCCGACAGTGCAGCACTCCCTCAGTACTGACCCTCTGACAGTGCAGCACTCCCTCAGTACTGACCCTCTGACAGTTCAGCACTCCCTCAGTACTGACCCTCTGACAATTCAGCACTCCCTCAGTACTGAGACTCTGACAGTTCAGCACTCCCTCAGTACTGACCCTCTGACAGTGCAGCAATCCCTCAGTACTGACCCTCTGACAGTGCAGCACTCCCTCAGTACTGACCCTCTGACAGTGCAGCACTCCCTCAATACTGACCCTCTGACAGTGCAGCACTCCCTCAGTACTGACCCTCTGACAGTGCAGCACTCCCTCAGTACTGACCCTCTGACAGTGCAGCACTCCCTCAGTACTGACCCTCTGACAGTACAGCACTCCCTCAGTACTGACTCCCTGACAGTGCAGCGCTCCCTCAGTACTGACCCTCTGACAGTGCAGCACTCCCTCAGTACTGACCCTCTGACAGTGCAGCACTCCCTCAGTACTGACCCTCTGACAGTGCAGCAGTCCCTCAGTACTGACGCTCTGACAGTGCAGCACTCCCTCAGTACTGACCCTCCGACAGTGCAGCACTCCCTCAGTACTGACCCTCTGACAGTACAGCGCTCCCTCATTACTGACCCTCCGATATTGCGGTGCCCCCCTCAGAACCCAACCATCGCCCCTTGACATTCAATGGTATTACCATCACTGAATCCCCCACTATCAACATGCTGGGGGTTACCATTGACCAGAAACTGAACTGGACTAGCCATATAAATACTGTGGCTACAAGAACAGGTCAGAGGCAAGGAATCCTGCAGTGAGTAACTCACCCCCTGACTCCCCAAAGCCTGTCCACCATTTACAAGGCACAAGTCAGGAATGTGATGGAATGCTCCCCACTTGCCTGGATGGGTGCAGCTCCCACAACACTTAAGAAACTTAACAACATCCAGGACAAAGCAGCCCGCTTGATTGGCACCCCATCCACAAACATTCACTCCCTCCACCACCGACGCACAGTAGCAGCAGTGGATACCGTCTACAAGATGCACTGCAGGAATTCACCAAGGCTCCTTAGACAGCACCTTCCAAATCCACAACCACTACCATCTAGAAGGACAAGGGCAGCAGATAGATGGGAACATCACCACCTGGAATTACCCCTCCAAGTCACTCACCATCCTGACTTGGAAATATATCACCGTTCCTTCACTGTCGCTGGGTCAAAATCCTGGAACTCCCTCCCTAACAGCACTGTGGGTTTACCTACACCACATGGACTGCAGCGGTTCAAGAAGGCAGCTCACCACCACCTTCTCAAGGGCAATTAGGGATGGGCAATAAATGCTTGCCCAGAAAGTGATGCCCACATCCCGTGAATGAATTTTAAAATTTCAGTTATCTAGTCTCACTCTGCCACCTTTTCCTGATAGCCCTGCAATTTTTTTCTGTTCACATAGTTACCTAATTCTCTTTTCAAAATCATGATTCAATATGCCTCCCCAAACTTACAGTGCAGTTCTCACTCAGCACAGGCCCTTCGACAGTGCAGCACTCCCTCAGTGCTGACCATCCGACAGTGCTGCACTCCCTCAGTACTGACCCTCCAACAGTACAGCACTCCCTAAGAACTGACCCTCTGACAGTGCAGCACTCCCTCAGTACTGACCCTCCGACAGTGCAGCACTCCCTCAGTACTGACCCTCCGACAGTGCAGCACTCCCTCAGTACTGACCATCCGACAGTGCTGCACTCCCTCAGTACTGACCCTCCGACAGTGCAGCGCTCCCTCAGTACTGACCCTCCGACAGTGCAGCACTCCCTCAGTACTGACCCTCCGACAGTGCAGCACTCCCTAAGAACTGACCCTCCGACAGTGCAGCACTCCCTCAGTACTGACCCTCCGACAGTGCAGCACTCCCTCAGTACTGACCATCCGACAGTGCTGCACTCCCTCAGTACTGACCCTCCGACAGTGCAGCGCTCCCTCAGTACTGACCCTCCGACAGTGCAGCACTCCCTCAGTACTGACCCTCCGACAGTGCTGCACTCCCTCAGTACTGACCCTCCAACAGTACAGCACTCCCTAAGAACTGACCCTCTGACAGTGCAGCACTCCCTCAGTACTGACCCTCCGACAGTGCAGCACTCCCTCAGTACTGACCCTCCGACAGTGCAGCACTCCCTCAGTACTGACCATCCGACAGTGCTGCACTCCCTCAGTACTGACCCTCCGACAGTGCAGCGCTCCCTCAGTACTGACCCTCCGACAGTGCAGCACTCCCTCAGTACTGACCCTCCGACAGTGCAGCACTCCCTAAGAACTGACCCTCTGACAGTGCAGCACTCCCTCAGTACTGACCCTCCGACAGTGCAGCACTCCCTAAGAACTGACCCTCTGACAGTGCAGCACTCCCTCAGTACTGACCCTCCGACAGTGCAGCACTCCCTCAGTACTGACCCTCCGACAGTGCAGCACTCCCTCAGTACTGACCATCCGACAGTGCTGCACTCCCTCAGTACTGACCCTCCGACAGTGCAGCGCTCCCTCAGTACTGACCCTCCGACAGTGCAGCACTCCCTCAGTACTGACCCTCCGACAGTGCTGCACTCCCTCAGTACTGACCCTCCGACAGTGCAGCGCTCCCTCAGTACTGACCCTCCGACAGTGCAGCACTCCCTCAGTACTGACCCTCCGACAGTGCAGCACTCCCTCAGTACTGACCCTCTGACAGTTCAGCACTCCCTCAGTACTGACCCTCTGACAGTTCAGCGCTCCCTCAGTACTGACCCTCTGACAGTTCAGCACTCCCTCAGTACTGACCCTCTGACAGTTCAGCGCTCCCTCAGTACTGACCCTCTGACAGTTCAGCACTCCCTCAGTACTGACCCTCTGACAATTCAGCACTCCCTCAGTACTGAGACTCTGACAGTTCAGCACTCCCTCAGTACTGACCCTCTGACAGTGCAGCAATCCCTCAGTACTGACCCTCTGACAATGCAGCACTCCCTCAGTACTGACCCTCTGACAGTGCAGCACTCCCTCAGTACTGACCCTCTGACAGTGCAGCACTCCCTCAATACTGACCCTCTGACAGTGCAGCACTCCCTCAGTACTGACCCACTGACAGTGCAGCACTCCCTCAGTACTGACCCTCCGACAGTGCAGCACTCCCTCAGTACTGACCCTCCGACAGTGCAGCACTCCCTCAGTACTGACCCTCTGACAGTGCGGCACTCCCTCAGTACTGACCCTCTGACAGTGCAGCACTCCCTCAGTACTGACCCTCTGACAATGCAGCACTCCCTCAGTTCTGACCCTCTGACAGTGCAGCACTCCCTCAGTACTGACCCTCTGACAGTGCAGCCATACGTTGTGTAATGAAATATTTTCTCCTGTCGCCTTTGCTTTTCTTCTGTTCGCTTTAAATTATTTTTATATCATTCACTTTAGAGAATTGTTGTGATTTAAAGAAGTGTTTAAAATGATTAGTGGATTTGATAGGGTCGATCAAAATTGTATCCTCTGGCAACCGAGCCAAGAACAAGGTTTTAAAACTGGATTTAGGATTTGCAGGGTGATATCAGGAAACACATCTTTACACAAGGGCTAGTGCAATTCTAGAACTCTCTCCCACCAAAAGCTGTGGATGCTGGGGACCCATTAAAGATTTTAACACTGTCATTGATGAGATTGTTTGTTGGCGACTAACTGACATGGAGCAGGCGAGTGAATGAATTGGTGTGAAAGGATGGCGGGGCAGGCTGGAGGGGCTGAGTGTTTCTGTAACACAGTGTCCTGGCTGCTGTCCCTATGGACTGCCCTCGCCAGGGTGTGTCAATGGGCTTGAAGATACACAAAGTCAGGACTTTTTCTTATTTTCCCTGTGGGCCCCCGATACCCCTCGTCCCCACTCTCCCAGCTCCTGCCCCAATGCTCCACCCTCTCCATTGATCCACTCTCCCCATGGATCTAACCTCCCCAAGGATCCACTCTCCCCATGGATCTAACCTCCCCATGGATCCAGCCTCCCCATGGATCCACCCTCCCCATGGATCCACCCTTCCCAGGTTCCACCCTTCTCATTTTTCCTCCTTCTCTCTGCCCTTTAACTGCTATAGTCTGAGCTGGAGTGGTCAGTGCTGGCCATGATGGGAGGAGATACAGACTAGACCAACCTCATTGTCCTTCATTTCCTGCCCTCCCTCGCTCTAAATTTGGGGGACCATCAAAGTGAGGAATTCAGGGGGGACCTAATTTTATTTTAAACAGGTGAATGCATTTTAAATATTTCACATTTCACAGTAATATTTCATTTAGACGCCAATTTGTTTTTTAATTAAAGGTTGGCCTTTGAGGCCTAGCCTGTTTCTAAAGCCTGGGCATCAGTTGGGAGTTTCTCACCAGAATGTTTGAGGAGTTTTGAAGTTTCTGAGTGAGTGTACGTTGCTGAAGGCTGTGGAATGAGCTCAGATTGTGTGGATTTTGCAAGTTGTTTTTTCAAAAGCCTCTGAAACAAACATGAAGTTCACCACAAAGGTCAATTTATCCTTTAAAACATTAGAAACTTCTTGTTTCCAATGATCAACTGTTCACTACACAGCAACTGTCATTAAAATGGCCACAAATTATTTGTTGGTGGAACGGAAGCAAAGATTGTTTGGTGCAGTTGGATTTATTTTCCTATTAAGCTGCAGAATGGTTTGAAATTATCTTATTAAATTCCTACTGATTGGCTAATGACCAGTCCAGTCATGGCAAATTCCTACCACAACTTTTGGAATTGCACCCAGTTTATAAGCACAGACATACCATTCAGCCCACCTGACCTGTCCTGGTGTTTACACACCTCCTCCCTCTCTAATTAGATCATCCCACCCTGCCCCTATAATCACTCTCTTCCCTTCTCCCTCACGTGTTCACCAATCCCCCCCCACCTTAAATGTATCACGTTGAAATTTTCAACGGATTTGCGGCTCATGCTCCAGGTTCACTGTAAATGTTTCTAAGGGATTTCGTTCTCGTGTTCCCGGAGGTGAACAATACACTGGATATGGGATGCCATCAAGTTATTACAGCGCAGAAAAGGGTCATTTGGCCCATTGATGTTCCTCGTGGTCAACCTGTGGAGTTAACTTTTAGTCTCCTTTGAGGGCAGAGAGGAATTTCCCAGAATTCTTTTCCCCCTGGAATTTCTTTCAGGATTTTGCTTCTGACAGGAGACGACAGCAGTTCAGAAACCACCTCAAACACACAAGGGCCCTTCATAATTCAGCAAATCAGCCCCTGGAGTCTACTCTGTTGGAGCGAATACTTTACCTGCGCATTAGCAAGAGTGAAGATTTTATAACACTCCTGCTTCATTCTGATGGAGCAAGTTAGTTCAGGTATTAGTGTCCAATCTCCCTTTGTCCCAACAGTCTGGTCATAAACGGCTCCCTTGCATTGCGAGAATGTGCTGGTACAATCCGTTAATCGGCTCCTCAGCAGGTTCCTGTGCTTTATTTCCTACAGCCCTGGCTGCTGACCCTTGCTATATGGAACATGGAAAATTACCCTCCTTAAAAACCCTCACTACCAGATCCATCCACTCTGTCAGGGAGCAAACTGTCAGTGCAGTGGATACAAACACCCTATCACGCATCGATTTCCTGTCCCGTATCTGGAGCGAGGTTCCTAGTTTTCAGCTGGGAGGGATGGAATGCATTACAGGAACAATCCTCTCATCCAAAAGTTTTTAAAGTAAACAGTTTGATTAATGGCCTTTGTCATCTAAAAATGTTGAATGGTTATGGAATCTTGTCCGATTCCATACGATTTGAGTGGGTTTGACTCGTGTCTGCCTCTCAGCAGCAGAGCTGCTTTTATTATGCCAAGTCAAATCGCACCCACCCTCCCCCCAGTACCCCTCACTGTTACAGTGTTAAAAACCTCCAAGCTCTGAACAGGGGCAGAATCGCTCTGTCTGATTACAAATCACACAGTCTGTTCTTGGAGAAACAGCTCCAATTAGCACAATATAAGAGAGGGTGAGATCAGCAACTAGATTAACTATGAACACATTCCCCACTGACTGATGTCTACCTGATCCCATTTATGGAGCAGCCATGTCTATCCCTTCCCATTGGCAGCTTTAAAAAGGAGCAGCAGCTCTTTAACAGCTGCTGGCCTTGTTGGCACGTTTCTTGACCCTGAGCCCTTTGATCATGGTGCACTCTGTACAGATTTACTTTAATCAGCTGCCCTTGGACTGCAACTGAAGATCAGTCCCACGACAACACAGCCTCCCCCAATCCCTGCCCAATCTCTGCTCCCCAAATCTCACTCGACCTCCCCACAGTCAAACTCCCTTCCCTGATCTTCACTTGATTTCCCCTTACCCGATCCCTGCCCACCCGATCTCCCCCCACTTGATCTCCCCCAACCCGATCCCTGCCCACACGATCTCCCCCCACCTGATCCCTGCCCATCCAATCTCCCCCCACCCGATCTCCCCCCACCTGATCTCCCCCACCCAATCTCCCCCCACCCGATCCCTGTCCACCCGATCCCTGCCCACACGATCTCCCCCACCTGATCCCTGCCCATCCAATCTCCCCCCACCCGATCTCCCCCCACCTGATCTCCCCCCACCCAATCTCCCCCCACCCGATCCCTGTCCACCCGATCTCCCCCCACCCAATCTCCCCCCACCCGATCTCCCCCCACCCGATCTCCCCCCACCTGATCTCCCTCACCCGATCTCCCCCCACCCGATCTCCCCCCACCCGATCTCCCCCCACCCGATCTCCCCCCACCCGATCTCACCCCACCCGGTCTCACCCCACCCGATCTCACCCCACCCGATCTCCCCCACCCGATCTCCCCCGACCCGATCCCCCCCACCTGATCTCCCTCCACCCGATCTCCCTCCACCTGATCCCCCTCCACCTGATCCCCCTCCACCTGATCCCCCTCCACCTGATCCCCCTCCACCTGATCCCCCTCCACCTGATTCCCTTCCACCTAATCTCCCCCCAACCAGATCTCCCTTCACCCGATCTCCCCCTGTCTGATCTCCTCACACCCGATCTCCCTTCACCCGATCTCCCCCCACCCGATCTCCCTCTACCCAATCTCCCCCCGCCTGATCTCCTCCACCTGATCTCCTCCCACCCAATCTCCTCGATTCTGAACTTCTCCTGCCAATTTCCTCCCACCCGATTACTTTTTTTTAATTCATTTATGGGATGTGGGCTTCACTGGCTGGGCCAGCATTTATTGCCCATCCCTAGTTGCCCTTGAGAAGGTGGTGGTGAGCTACCTTCTTGAACCGCTGCAGTCCATGTGGTGTAGGTACACCCACAGTGCTGTTAGGAAGGGCGTTCCAGGATTTTGACCCAGCAACAGTGAAGGAACGGCGATATATTTCCAAGTCAGGATGGTGAGTGACTTGGTGGGGAACTTCCAGGTGGCGGTGTTCCCATCTATCCCATTCAATCTCTTCCTGCCTGACCTTCTCCCACTCTTCCCCCACTCAATGTCCGCTTGCTTTTTTCCCACCCAGTCTCCCCCCAGCTGACCTCTGCCCATGAGAATGATCCCAGTGTAAAAGGCATTTGAGAATTTCAAACTGCAGAATATGGAGAGAATCTGATTAATTGAATCCTCACTTGGGAAGACTAAATTGGTAGGGGTTGGGATCCTGAAAAGTAGTTCAGAGGGGAGAGAAGCTGAGATGGAATTAGAAGTTAAAACACTAGTGAGTGAGTGTGGAAGGCAGAGGAAACATAGGCTGGATAAGAAAGAAGTGAGTTTAGCAAGGCTTAATGGAATATATTTTAATGCAAGGAGCCTGAGGAATAAGACAGACAAGCTGAGGGCACAGATAGGCACATGGGAGTATGATCTCATAGCTATGACTGAGACTTGGCTAAATGAAGGGCAGGATTGGCAGCTCAACATTCCTGGTTACAGGGTATTCAGACAAGATAGAGAGGGGGATAGAAGAGAGAGGGGAGATTGCAATATTGATCAAGGGATCAATTATAGCAGTGAGGAGGGATGATATCCTGGAAGGATCATCAAATGAGGCCACATGGGTAGAAGTAAAAAACACAAAAGGAGCAAACACACTGTTGGGTGTGTACTATAGGCCCCCAAACAGTCAGGGAGAAATAGAGGATCAAATATGTAATCAAACTTCAGAGAAGTGGAAGAATAATAAAACAGGAATAGGGGATTTTAACTACTCAAATATTAACTGGGATAGTTTTAGTGTGCAAGGCAGGGAGGGAGCAAAATTCTTAAGCTGCATCCAGGAGAACTTTTTTAGCCAGTACATAGAAAGCCCAACAAGGGAGGGGGCAGTTCTGGACCTAATATTTGGAAATGAGCCCAGGCAGGTGGAAGGTGTATCAGTAGGGGAGCATTTTGGAGATAGTGACCATAACTCAGTTAGATTTAGGATAGTTATGGAAAAGGATAAGGTTGGGCCAGGAATAAAAGTTCTAAACTGGGGAAAGGCTAATTTTATTAAGATGAGATGCGATTTGGCCCAAGTGGACTGGGAGCAGCTACTTGCAGATAAAACTGTGTCTGAGCAGTGGGAGGCATTCAAGGAGGAAACAGCGAGAGTACAGGGCAAATATGTTCCTGTAAAGACAAAGTGGGGGACCAAGTCCAGAGAGCCCTGGATGTCAAGGGACATAAAGGTTACGATTAAGATTAAAAGAGAAGCTTCTGGCAGATACCGAGGGCTCAATACGACAGAGTCCCTAAAGGAGTATAAAAAGTGCAGGGGGAACTTAAAAAAGGAAATTAGGAAAGCTAAGAGAGTGCATGAGAAAGCATTGGTGGGTGGAATAAAGAAAAACCCAAAGGGTTTTTTTAAATATATAAAGAGCAAGAGAATAACTAGGGAAAGAGTCGGGCCAATTAGGGATCATTGGGATAGTCTGTGTGTGGACCCGGAAGACATGGGTACAGTCTTCAATGAATACTTTACATCGGTCTTCACAATGGAAAAGGACGACACAGGTATAGACATCAGGGTGGAGGACTGTGAAATATTAGAGGAAATTAACATAGAGAGAGGAGGTACTAGCGGGTTTAGCAGCCTTAAAAGTGGATAAATCCGCAGGCCCGGATGAGATGTATCCCAGGCTGTTGAGGGAGGGAAGGGAAGGGAAGAGATATCAGGGGCCCTGGCAGTAATTTTCAAATCCTCTCTGGCCACAGGTGAGGTGCCAGATGACTGGAGAACTGCTAACGTTGTCCCATTATTAAAAAAGGGAGGAAGGGAAATTACAGGCCAGTCAATCTAACCTCAGTGGTGGGGAAGTTACTAAAAAGAATTCGGAGGGGCAGAATATATCTGCACTTGGAGAGACATGGATTAATCAGGGATAGTCAGCATGGATTTGTTAAGGGAAGGTCGTGTTTGACAAATTTGATCGAATTTTTTGAGGAGGTAACCAGAAGTGTTGATGAGGGTAATGCATTTGATGTGGTCTACATGGACTTTAGCAAGGCTTTTGATAAGGTCCCTCATGACAGACTGATCAACAAAATAAGAGCCCATGGGATCCAAGGCAAAGTGGCACTTTGGATCCAAAATTCGCTGAGAGGCAGGAAGCAGAGGGTGATGGTAGAGGTAAAAACAAAAAACTAAAAGCTACTGCGGATGCTGGAAGTCCAAAACAAAAACAGAATTACCTGGAAAAACTCAGCAGGTCTGGCAGCATCGGTGGAGAAGAAATCAGGTAACGTTTCGAGTCTTCATGACCCTTCGGCAGAACTGAGTATAGTTAGGAGAAAGGTGAAATATAAGCTGGTCTAAGGTGGGGGGTGTGGGGGGGCGGTGGGGGGGAGAGAGAAGTTGAGGGTGGGATGATTGTGGAGATAAGCAAGCAGTGATAGGAGCAGATAATCAAAAGATGTCACAGACAAAAGGATCAAAGAGGTGTTGAAGGTGGTGATATTATCTAAGAAAAGTGCTAATTAAGAATGGAAGGCAGGATACTCAAGGTACAGCTCTAGTGGGGGTGGGGTGGAAAGACTAACAAAGTTTTAGTTTTAGATTTAAAAATAATGGAAATAGGTGGGAAAAGAAGAATCTATATAAATTATTGAAAAAAAAGGGAGGGGGGAGAAACGGGGTGGGGATGGGGGGAGGGGGAGTTTAAGATCTAAAGTTGTTGAATTCAATATTCAGCCCGGAAGGCTGTAAAGTGCCTAGTCGGAAGATGAGGTGCTGTTCCTCCAGTTTGCGTTGGGCTTCACTGGAACAATGCAGCAAGCCAAGGACAGACATGTGGGCAAGAGAACAGGGTGGAGTGTTAAAATGGCAAGCGACAGGGAGGTTTGGGTCATTCTTGTGGACAGACCGCAGGTGTTCTGCAAAGCGGTCGCCCAGTTTGCGTTTGGTCTCTCCAATGTAGAGGAGACCGCATTGGGAGCAACGAATGCAGTAGACTAAGTTAGGGTAAATGCAAGTGAAATGCTGCTTCACTCGAAAGGAGTGTTTGGGCCCTTGGACGGTGAGGAGAGAGGAAGTGAAGGGGCAGGTGTTACATCTTCTGCGTGGGCATGGGGAGGTGCCATAGGTGGGGGTTGAGGAGTAGGGTCACCCTACTCCTCAACCCCCACCTATGGCACCTCCCCATGCCCACGCAGAAGATGCAACACCTGCCCCTTCACTTTCTCTCTCCTCACCGTCCAAGGGCCCAAACACTCCTTTCGAGTGAAGCAGCATTTCACTTGCATTTACCCTAACTTAGTCTACTGCATTCGTTGCTCCCAATGCGGTCTCCTCTACATTGGAGAGACCAAACGCAAACTGGGCGACCGCTTTGCAGAACACCTGTGGTCTGTCCGCAAGAATGACCCAAACCTCCCTGTCGCTTGCCATTTTAACACTCCACCCTGTTCTCTTGCCCACATGTCTGTCCTTGGCTTGCTGCATTGTTCCAGTGAAGCCCAACGCAAACTGGAGGAACAGCACCTCATCTTCCGACTAGGCACTTTACAGCCTTCCGGGCTGAATATTGAATTCAACAACTTTAGATCTTAAACTCCCCCTCCCCCCATCCCCACCCCGTTTCTCCCCCCTCCCTTTTTTTTCAATAATTTATATAGATTCTTCTTTTCCCACCTATTTCCATTATTTTTAAATCTAAAACTAAAGCTTTGTTAGTCTTTCCACCCCACCCCCACTAGAGCTGTACCTTGAGTGTCCTGCCTTCCATTCTTAATTAGCACTTTTCTTAGATAATATCACCACCTTCAACACCTCTTTGATCCTTTTGTCTGTGACATCTTTTGATTATCTGCTCCTATCACTGCTTGTTTATCTCCACAATCATCCCACCCTCAACTTCACTCTCCCCCCGCCCCCCACCTTAGACCAGCTTATATTTCACCTTTCTCCTAACTATACTCAGTTCTGCCGAAGGGTCATGAAGACTCGAAACGTTACCTGATTTCTTCTCCACCGATGCTGCCAGACCTGCTGAGTTTTTCCAGGTAATTCTGTTTTTGTGTTGGTGATGGTAGAGGGATGTTTCTGTGACTGGAAGTCTGTTTCCAGTGGGGTTCCACAGGGCTCGGTGCTGGGGCCCTTGCTGTTTGTGGTGTACATAAATAATTTGGACTTAAATGTAAGGGGGATGATCAAGAGATTCGCGGATGACACAAAAGTTGGTAGGGTGGTAAATAGTGAGGAGGATAGCTGTAAACTGCAGGAGGATATCAATGGACTGGTCAGGTGGGCAGAGCAGTGGCAAATGGAATTCAACCTGGAAAAGTGTGAGGTAATGCACTTGGGGAGGGATAACAAGGCAAGGGATTGCACTATGGATAGTAGGACCTTGGAAAGTGCTGAAGGTCAGAGGGACCTTGGTGTGCATACCCACAGATTCCTGAAGGTAGCAGGGCAGGTAGATAAGGTGGTTAAGAAGGCATGTGGGATAGTTGCCTTTATTAGCCGAGGCATAGAATACAAGAGCAGGGAGGCTATGTTGGAATTGTATAAAATGCTGGTTAGGCCACAACTGGAGTATTGTGAGCAGTTCTGGTCACCACATTATAGGAAGGATGTGATTGCACTGGAGAGGGTGCAGAGGAGATTTACCAGGATGTTGCCTGGGCTGGAGGGTCTGAGCTATGAGGAAAGATTGGATAGGCTGGGGTTGTTTTCCTTGGAGCAATGAAGGTTGAGAGGGGACCTGATAGAGGTGTATAAGATTATGAGGGGCTTAGATAGGGTGGATAGGAAGGCACTTGTTCCATTAGTAGAGGGGTCAATAACCAGGGGCATAGATTTAAGGTAAGAGATAGAAGGCTAAGAGGGGAGTTGAGGAGAAATTTTTTCACCCAGAGGGTGGTGGGAGTCTGGGACTCACTGCCTGAAAGGGTGGTTGAGTCAGAAACTCTCGTAACATTTAAGAAATATTTAGAAATTCACTTGTGTTGCCATAGCCTCCAGGGCTATGGGCCAAGCGCTGGAAAATGGGATTAGTGTAGTCAGATCTTTGTTGACTGGCACTGACACGATGGGCCGAATGGCTTCCTTCTGTGCTGCAGACATCTATGAGTCTATGAGAACACAGGGACTGAACAGTCTGAACATCCTGCTCTTTCTTTGAGGATCAGGAATTGAGTATATAAATGAAAATAGTGAAAATAAACATTCAAGCAAAGATGAGGCTAAATTCCTTCTGTGAGAGAGAGAAATGTTCGGAATGACCTGGCAGGATGATAGCAGAGAGAAACCTTTAGCGTACAGCTGGAAGCAGAGTTGGGAAGATTTAGTATGAGAGAAATTAACTTCAATAGAAGCAGTGACCTTTTCTCATCCCTGACTATCTGCACTTTCTAGAAAACCTGGTAAAAGATGACAACTGTGAAAACTTCCAACTCAGATTAGTTGCTTAAATTAGGATCAACTCAAGCCCATTTCCAGAAATGTGCTCCTGCCCTGATCAGTATGACAGCTTGGTTTACACACTTACCTCAGAGTCTGAAGGTTGTGGGTTCAAGTCCTTCAGAGGGTTGAACATGAATCCAGGCCGACACTGCCTCTAGTGTCCTGGTCAATGTTCCTCCTGCTTGTCACACTGAAAATAGACCCATTCCTGTTTGTGGGAACAGAATGCATGTAGATGTTGGTTTATAGAGATGTTTAAATGTATTTATAACATTGAGCTTCAAAGATGGTCACTGTAGGGAGGTAGTAAGAGGGATATGAAGACAAGTCTTTCATTGCTCTAAAACTTTAAAGGAATTATGTTTTATTTACCAACTTATTTGTAGCGAATCAGACATTACATGAATAGAATGATGTGCAAAACAACTCGGGAAGGAAAATTCATGTGGAACAGCTCAGTGTTTATAGAGGCAGGGCAGGCAGCCAGTTCAGAGCAAAGAGTTGTTAAATATAGCTCTCAGCATTTCCACACACACACACACACACACACACACTGCTCTCTGCTTCTGTCTTGTGTGACAGTAAACTGAAGAAGGTTCTGGCCTGATCCCAGAGAACATTGTGTTCTGGCAAAGAGACAGGCTGTGATGTCAATTCAGGTTGGCAAACAGATCCAGACAGAGGAGGCAGCCAGAGATTCAGCAACCAGACCGAAAAACACACAATCATACTCAACGCTCACAAATACACATAAACACACACACACTCACACACATATACACACACAGACACTCTCACAAATACTCACACTCACAAACACACACACACTCACAAATACACACACATGCACACAGATACTCTCACAAATACTCACACTCACAAACACACACACACTCACAAATACACACACGCACACACACGCACACAGACACTCTCACAAATACTCACACTCACAAATACACACACTCACAAATACACACACATGCACACATATACTCTCACAAATACTCACACTCACAAACACACACACACTCACAAATACACACACACACATACACACACAGACACTCTCACAAATACTCATACTCACAAACACACACACACTCACAAATACACACTCACACACATACACACACACAGACACTCTCACAAATACTCACACTCAAACACACGCACTCACAAATACACATTAACATTCACACAGTGACACACACACACACAGACACACAAACACACACACACTCACAAATACACATAAACACACACACAGACACTCTCAAAAATACTCACACTCACAAACACACACTGACACACACACACACATACATTGGGGAGGTGATGGTGTAGTGGTATTGTCGCTGGGCTAATAATCCAGAAACCCAGGGTAATGCTCCAGGTTCGAATCCTGCCACAGCAGATGGTGGAATTTAATTCAATAAAAATCTGGAATTAAAAGTCTAATGCTGACCATGAAACCATTGTTGATTGTTGTAAAAACCCATCCCCTTTAGTGAAGGAAATCTGTCATCACCTGGTCTGGCCTACACATGAATCCAAACCCACAGCAATGTGGTTGACTCTTAAATGCCCTCTGAAATGGCCGAGCAAGACAGTCAGTTGTAACAAACTGCTACAAAGGCGCAAAAAAGGAATTAAACCAGACGGACCACCCGGCATCAACCTAGGCATCGGAAATGACAACAGCAATTGCAGCCCAGTCAACCCTGCAAAATCCTCCTTACTAACATCTGGGGGGCATGTGCTAAAATTGGGAGAGCTGTCTCACAGGCTAGACAAGCAACAGCCTGACATAGTTATCCTCACGGAATCGTACCTTACAGATAATATCCCAGACACCACCATCACCATCCCTGGGTATGTCCTGTCCCACCGGCAGGTCAGACCCGGCAGAGGTGGGGGCACAGTGCTATACAGTCGGGAGGGAGTTGCCCTGGGAATCCTCAACATCAACTCCAGACCCCATGAAGTCTCAAGGCACCAGGTCAAAGATGGGCAAGGAAACCTCCTGCTGATTACCAAGTACCGCCCTCCCTCAGCTGATGAATCAGCGCTCCTCCATGTTGAACACCACTTGGAGGAAGCACTGACAGTGGCAAGGGTGCAGAATGTACTTCAATGTCCACCACCAAGAGTGGCTCGGTAGCACCACTAATGACTGAGTTGGCTGAGTCCTAAAGGACATAGCTGCTAGACTGGGTCTGCGACAGGTGGTGAGGGAACCAACAAGAGGGAAAAATATGCTTGACCTCATCCTCACCAACCTGCCTGCCGCAGATGCATCTGTCCATGACAGTATCGGTAGGAGTGACCACCGCACAGTCATTGTGGAGACGAAGTCCCGTCTTCACATTGAGGATATCCTCCATCGTGTTGTGTGGCACTACCACCATGATAAATGGGATAGATTTTGAACAGATCTAGCAACTTGAGACTGGGCATCCATGAGGCTCTGTGGGCCATCGGCAGCAGCAGAATTGCACTCGAACACAATCTGTAACCTCATGGCCCGGCATATCCCCTACTCTACCATTATCATCAAGCCAGGGGATCAACCCTGGTTCAATGAAGAGTGCAGGAGGACATGCCAGGAGCTGCACCAGACATACCTAAAAATGAGGTGTCAACCTGGTGAAGCTATAACACAGGACTACTTGTGTGCCAAACAGCATAAGCAGCAAGTGATAGACAGAGCTAAGCGATCCCACAACCAATGGATCAGGTCTAAGCTCTGCAGTCCTGCCACATCCAGTCGTGAATGGTGGTGGACAATTAAACAACTCACTGGAGGAGGCTCTACAAATATCCCCATCCTCAATGATGGGGGAGCCCAGCACATCAGTGCAAAAGATAAGGCTGAAACATTTGCAACAATCTTCAGCCAGAAGTGCCAAGTGGATGACCCATCTCGGCGTCCTCCGGAGGTCCCCAGCATCACAGATGCCAGTCTTCAGCCAATTTGATTCACTCCACGTGATATCAAGAAATGGCTGAAGGCACTGGATACTGCAAAGGCTATGGGCCCTGACAATATTCCAGCAATAGTACTGAAGACTTGTGCTCCAGAACTTGTCATGACCCTAGCCAAGCTGTTCCAATACAGCCATAACACTGGCATCTACCCGGCTATGTGGAAAATTGCCCAGGTATGTCCTGTACACAAAAAGCAGGACAAATCCAACCCAGCCAATTACCGCCCCATCAGTCTATTCTCCATCATCAGTAAAGTGATGGAAGTGGTCATCAACAGTGCTATCAAGCGGCACTTGCTTAGCAATAACCTGCTCACTGATGCCCAGTTTGGGTTCTGCCAGGGCCACTCAGCTCCTGACCTCATTACAGCCTTGGTTTAAACATGGACAAAAGAGCTGAACTTCCGAGGTGAGATGAGAGTGACTCCCCTTGACATCAAGGCAGCATTTGACCGAGTGTGGCATCAAGGAGCCCTAGCAAAACTGGAGTCAATGGGAATCAGGGAAAACTCTCCACTGGTTGGAGTCATACCTAGCACAAAGGAAGATGGTTGTGGTTGTTGGAGGTCAATCATCTCAGCTCCAAGACATCACTGCAGGAGTTCCTCAGGGTAGTGTCCTCGGCCCAACCATCTTCAGCTGCTTCATCAATGACGTTCCTTCCACCATAAGGTCAGAAGTGGGGATGTTCGCTGATGATTTCACCATGTCCAGCGCCATTAATGACTCCTCAGATACTGAAGCAGTCCATGTCCAAATGCAGCAAGACCTGGACAATATCCAGGCTTGGGCTGACAAGTGGCAAGTAACATTCACGCCACACAAGTACCAGGCAATGACCATCTCCAACAAGAGAGAATCTAACCATCGCTCCTTGACATCCTTGACATTCAATGGCATTACCATCACTGAATCCCCCACTATCAACATCCAGGGTGTTACCATTGACCAGAAACTGAACTGGACTAGCCATATAAATACTGTGGCTACAAGAGCAGGTCAGAGGCTAGGAATCGTGCAACGAGTAACTCACCTCCTCACTCCCCAAAGCCTGTCCACCATCTACAAGGCACAAGTCAGGAGTGTGATGGAATACTCCCCACTTGCCTGGATGAGTGCAGATCCCACAACACTGAAGAAGCTTGATACCATCCAGGACAAAACAGCTCTGCTTGATTGGCACCACATCCAGAAAAAAATCACTCCCTCCACCACCAACGCACAGTAGCAGCAGTGTGTACCGTCTACAAGATGCACTGCAGGAATTCACCAAGGCTCCTTAGGCAGCACCTTCCAAACCCCTGACCACGACCACCTAGAAGGACAAGGGCAGCAGATAGATGGGAACAACACCACCTGGAAGTTCCCCTCCAAGCCACTCATGTCACATGAAAGAATGAAAAAAAATGTCAACAGTCTCACCAAAATCCATGCAGACCACATCAACTACAGTACCCTCATCAATCCTATTTATTACCTGCTCAACAAATTCCATGCAATTTAATCAAACATGATCTTCCCTTAACTAATCCATGCTGACCATTCTGATTAATCAATGCATTGCTAAGTGACAGTTTATACTGTCTATCAGAGTTGATTCTAATATTTTGCCCACTACTGAGGTCAGACTGACTGGCCTTTAATTATTCGGTCTATCCCTCGCTCTCTTTTTAAACAAAGGTACAATGTTACCCATCCTCTGATCCTCCAGCATCTCACCTTATCCAGTGAGGATTGGAAAATGATGGTCAGAGCCTCCGCTATTTCTTCCCTGGCTTCTTTTAACAGCCTGGGGTACATTTCATCCAGCCCTGTTGATTTATCCACGTTCAAGGATGCTAATCCCCTTCATACTTCCTCTCTCCCGATGTTTATCACATCCAATACTTCACACTCCTACTCCTTAACTACAATGTTCGCATTGACCCTCCTCTTTAGTGAAGACAGACACAAAGTATTCAATATGAACCATATCCACATCTTCTGCCTCCACACAAAGGTTACCTTTTTGGTCTTTTATGGGCCCTAATATTTCCTTAGTTATCCTCTTAGTCTTAATATATTGATAAAACACCTTTGGGTTCTCCCTGATTTTGCTTTCCAATATTCCTTCATGCCCTCTCTTTGCTGTCCTAATTTCCTTTTTGATTTCACCCCTCCACTTTCTATACTCCTCTCGACTTACCTTAGTAAAGTGTGTGCAAGAGTATGTGTTTGCTTGTGAATGGGCATGTGTACTTGTGTGTATTTGTGAGTGTTTGTGTGTGTGGGTGCGTGTTTGTGTGTGGGAGTGTTTGTGAGTGTTTATGAGAGAGAATGTGATTGTGTGTGTCTGTGTTTGTGAGTGCGAGTGTGGGGGTGTGAGTATTTGTGTGTGTTTGTCAGTGTGTGTGTTTGTGAGAGGGTGTGTCTGTATGTGTGAGAGTGAGTGTTTGTAAGAGTGTATATGAGTGTGTTTTTTTAATTCATTCACGGGATGTGGGCTTCACTGGCTGGGCCAGCATTTATTGCCCATCCTTACTTGCCCTTGAGAAGGTGGTGGTGAGCTGCCTTTTTGAACCGCTGCAGTCCATGTGGTGTAGGTACACCCACAGTGCTGTTAGGGAGGGATTTCCAGGATTTGGACCCAGCGACAGTGAAGGAACGGCGATATATTTCCAAGTCAGGATGGTGAGTGACTCGGAGGGGAACTTCCAGGTGAGGCATTTGCACTTGCAACTTGCATTTGCTGCCTTTGTCCCTTTTGGTGGTAGTGGTCGTGGGTTTGGAAGGTGCTGTTGAAGGAGCTTTGGTGAGTTGCTGCAGTGCATCTTGTAGATGGTACACACTGCTGCCTCTGTGTGTCAGTGGTGGAGGGAATGGATGTTGAAGATGGTGGATGAGGTGCCAGTCAAGTGGGCTGCTTTGTGCTGGATAGTGTCAAGTGTTTTGAGTGCTCCTGGAGCTGCACTGGAGCTGCACTCAGTACTGGGTCCCCTGCTTCTTATCACACATATTAATAACTTGGATATAAATATAGGAGGAATGATCAAGAAGTTTGCTGTTGACACAAAAATTGGCCATATGGTTGATAGCGAGGAGGATTGCTGTGTGCAGGAAGGTATCAAGGTCAGGTGGGCAGAAAAGTGGCAAATGGAATTCGACTCAGAGAAGTGTGAGGTGATGCGTTTGGGGAGGTCTGACAAGGCAAAGGATTACACAATAAATGGGAGAATACTGAGAGGTGTTGAGGAAGTGAGGGACCTTAGACTGAATGTCCACAGATACCTGACTGTAGCAGGTCAGGCTGATAAGGTGGTTAAGAAGGCACATAGAATCCTTTCATTTATTAACTGAGGCATAGAATAAGAGCAGGGGGGTTATGCTGGAACTGTATAAAACATTAGTTAGGCCACAACTTGAGTACTGTGTGCAGTTCTGGCCACCTCATTACAGAAAGGATGTAGTTACACTGGAGAGGGTACGGAGGAGGTTTACGAGGATTTTGCCAGGACTGGAAAATTGCAGCTATGGGGAAAGATTGGAGAGGCTGGGGTTGTTCTCCTTGGAACAGAGGAGGCTGAGGGGAGATTTGATTGAGATGTACAAAATTGTGAGGGGCCTGGATAGAGTGGATGGGAAGGGCCTATTTACATTAGCAGAGAGGCCAGTGACTAGGGGGCAGAGATTTAAAGTGATTGGTGGAAAGATTAGAGGGAAGATGAGGAAATATTTTTTCACCCAGAGGGTTGTGGGGATCTGGAACTCCCTGCCTGAAAGGGTAGTAGAGGGAGAAACCCTCAACTCATTGAAAAGGCATCTGGATCTGCACCTCGAGTGCCAGAATCTATAGGGCCAAATGCTGGAAAGTGGGATTGGGCTGGGAGGCTTGTCTATTGGCAAGTGCAGACACGATGGGCAGAGTGGCCTCTTTCTGTGCTGTAAACATTATATAATCCTATGATTCACACACTCACATACTTCTAAATACAGAGATACACGCACAAGCATAATTGAGCTTACACACACACACACACAAACACACCCACTCAAACATGCTCATGCCTACACTCGCAAACACACACACTCGGACACACACAGTTGCACACACTTTCACACATTGTCATAAATGCACTAACCATGGAAAATGGTTTATCTTCAAGGATGCGGAACATCCTGGAATAATAACATTTTTTTTTTAAACTGTCCCTTAAAGGGTTAATGCGGGGATTCTGGTGGCTGCTGTTCCTGGGAAAGACAGCATTTTACAGGAAAAGGTAATTAAGCAGTTTTCAAGAAGTTGGAAACCTCTTGATCCCAGTGTCCTGTTTACAAAAGGGTCACATGGTGGTTTACGGCTTTGAAAAAATACCATGTCTGGAAGACGGTGTTTAAAAGCTGCTAGACTGGTTTTGTTTTGCTCTTGGGGAGAAAACAAGAAGATCAACTGCCTGGATAAAGAACACAGCAGCTCCGGAAACTCCAGACCCAGTCCCAAAACAAAGAGTGAAAGGAAGTTGCTCCGATGTCGCTCTCCGCTCTGAAATTGACTGACTGCAAGTTTTCCTCAAAGTCCGTCTGAAAAACAGTGCAAGAGTCATCGATTGTTTCCCAGGCCAGCGCTGAGAGACCAACCATATAATCCGGACACCATTTCAAGGATTCCACCATTTATCCTTTTCCCTTGAACCATTGACTTTTAACCTTTGGGCAGAATTCCTCTATATTACCAAATTTTTTTGGTTTGTGTGTGAATTAGGTTATTTAGAAAGAGTAATTATTATATTTTCATATTTCATACTGTATGTTAATAAGCTTTGCCTTCTACTTGATGAGTCTGGCTTTATAATACACTAATAGTTTTGTTGTTTATTGAAGAAAGCTGGGCATTGAGTGGTCATTCTGAGATTCACAGGTAAAGTACATATTTGGCCATATAGCTAGCTGGAAAAATCATTTCAATATATGTTGTGACCGGTGAACTCATTGAACTAGAGACAGACTGTGCACTCATGCACAAGCACACACACTCACGTGCACACTCATTCTCCCCCATACAGAGGCCACAAACACACCTCACACTCATACTCATGGACACATACACAAACACAGAGACACACACCTGCACACACATATACACACACATAAATACACACACACTCACAAACAGACACACACACAAATTCTCTTGCACTCACACACACAGTCATACACACACACACACTCACAAACACATACACACACACTCTAGCACGCTCTGCACATGCCTACACCCACACAAACACACAGTGAAACACACACTAAAAGAGATAGACTCACACTCAAAGGCACACAGTCGTACACACTCTCGCACGTGCACAAGCACACACTCACAGACACACTCATACTCATGGTCACACAATGACCACAAACACACAGCTTGCACTCATACTCACAGACACAGGGAAACACATACAAACATGCACACAAACACACATATACACACACTCACACACATTACCCCACTCATTTTCACAGAAACACGTAACACAGGCAGACAAAAGCACCACCTCTGATGTAAAATTGGACATTGGAAAGTTTCAATAATCTATCTGTTTGAAGACAGCACATGTATATTTTATAGATATATATAGATATAGATATATATAAATGGCTAATGTTAGTTCCTCAGGAAGTGCAGCTGTGCTGCAAAATCTTCATGAAACATCAGAAAGCAAAATTATTTGTTAAATATAAAAACCCACTAACAGGGTCAGCAAGGGGAAGTTAAAAAACACGAGAGCAATCAGCCCATAAATGATGTGTGAATGTAGCTGCAGAAGTCCTGGAAAGGAGATAGTGAGTTTGAGAGATTTTCGCAGTGCGAAACACCAGAGCAGGTGCCAGAGATGAAATTCCATTTTTTTATTCGCAGGATGTGGGTATCACTGGCTGGGCCAGCATTTATTGCCCATCCCTAGTTGCCGTTGAGAAGGTGGTGGTGAGCTGCATTCTTGAACCGCTGCACTCCATGTGGTGTAGGTACACCCACCGTGCTGTTAGGGAGGGAGTTCCAGGATTTTGACCCAGTGACAGTGAAGGAACGGCCGATATATTTCCAAGTCAGGATGGTGAGTGGCTTGGAGGGAAACTTCCAGGTGGTGGTTTTCCCACTCTTGAATAGAAGGAGAGAAAACTATGCCACAGCTAATGTGCAACTTATGCATTACACACAAAAATGTACAAATTCAATGTCCCTATCAGAAAAATGCACAGCCGATTCCTGATCACTCATTTCGCACAACTCAAGAGGTCAAACACTTGTCATGACCTCTAACAGTGAAATGGAAGATGAGGGAGAGAGGAATCTATAGTCCAATAATCAGAAAGCTGCACAAAGACAGCTGGTTTCTTCTCCCACGAGTAGCTTAGCGTGTCACCATGTCTCAGTGGGTAGCAACATAACTCTGTGTCAGGAAGAGGGTCAGTACTGAGGGAGTGCTGCACTGTCGGACCATCAGTACTGAGGGAGTGCTGCACTGTCGGAGCGTCAGTACTGAGGGAGTGCTGCACTGTCAGAGGGTCAGTACTGAGGGAGTGCTGCACTGTCGGAGCGTCAGTACTGAGGGAGTGCTGCACTGTCGAAGGTTCAGTACTGATGGAGTGCTGCACCGTTGGAGGGTCAGTACTGAGGGAGTGCTGCACTGTGGGAGGGTCAGTACTGAGGGAGTGCTGCAATCTCGGAGGGTCAGTACTGAGGGAGTGCTGCACTGTGGGAGGGCCAGTACTGAGGGAGTGCTGCAATCTCGGAGGGTCAGTACTGAGGGAGTGCTGCACTGTCGGTGGATCAGTACTGAGGGAGTGCTGCACTGTCGGAGAGTCAGTACTGAGGGAGTGCTGCACTGTCGAAGGAATTTTATACAGTCCAAATGCAATCATATTCAACATCATTAAACACTGACCGATCTCGGAGGAATAATTAGCACTGGTTATTGCGGTGATGTTGTGAACATAATCTTCCAGAGAAATGTGATCAGTGCCAAAAGCAGAGTGAAGTTGTAATATATTTAATAAACAGGAAATCTCCACTTAGCCTGTCTGACTGCTGTCAGCAGTTAAACCCATTGTCTCATCAGAGATAAAGACAAAAAACTACTGTGGATGCTGGAAATCCAAAACAAAAACAAAAACAGAATTACCTGGAAAAACTCAGCAGGTCTGGCAGCATCGGTGGAGAAGAAAAGAGTTGACGTTTCGAGTCCAATGACCCTTCAACAGATGCTGCCAGACCTGCTGAGTTTTTCCAGGTAATTCTGTTTTTGTTTTTGCCATCGTCTCATCACTTGGCTAGTCGCACTTTAACCAGGTACGAACAGTAGAAACTCTGACAAGTTCCTGAATGCCTCCAATCAGCAGAGTTGATTTAATGATTTGAATTGCTTAACACAGCAGCACAGGCTGCTCGGGCTGAATGGCCTGATTCTGGGATGTAAATTCTATGTAGAAATATTGAATGGGTTCCCTCCATTGTAGCAGCAGTAACTTTGCAGATACTGTCTCTGCCCGTTGCCATTTTCCCAACATCGGCTGCACATTGGGTCTGGGGAAATCGAGAAAGCCACAGCAAATCTAATTCAGCAAATAAAATACTTTGGGGCTTCTTTTCGAAATATGATCAGGTCACATAAAAAGGAAAATCATTTCATCCCATCCAATGCAGCTTAGATACAGATTAAAGCTCCCTCTACACTGTCCACATCAAACACTCCCAGGACAGATACAGCATGGGGTTAGATACAGAGTAAATCTCCCTCTACACTGTCCCCATCAAACACTCCCAGGACAGGTACAGCACGGGGTTAGATACAGAGTAAAGCTCCCTCTGCACTGTCGCCATCAAACTCTCCCAGGGCAGGTACAGCACAGGGTTAGATACAGAGTAAAGCTCCCTCTGCACTGTCGCCATCAAACTCTCCCAGGGCAGGTAGAGCACAGGGTTAGATACAGAGTAAAGCTCCCTCTGCACTGTCGCCATCAAACTCTCCGAGGACAGGTACAGCACGGGGTTAGATACAGAGTAAAGCTCCCTTTACACTGTCCCCATCAAACACTCCCAGGACAGGTACAGCACGGGGTTAGATACAGAGTAAAGCTCCCTCTACACCGTCCCCATCAAACACTCCCAGGACAGGTACAGCACAGGGTTAGATACAGAGTAAAGCTCCCTCTGCACTGTCGCCATCAAACTCTTCCAGGGCAGGTACAGCACGGGGTTAGATACAGAGTAAAGCTCCCTCTACACTGTCTCCATCAAACACTCCCAGGACAGGTACAGCACGGGGTTAGATACAGAGTAAAGCTCCCTCTACACTGTCCCCATCAAACACTCCCAGGACAGGTAAAGCACAGGGTTAGATACAGAGTAAAGCTCCCTCTACACTGTCCACATCAAACACTCCCAGGACAGGTACAATATGGTGTTCGGTACAGAGTAAATCTCCCTCTACACTTTCTCCATGAAACACTCCCAGGATATGTACAGCATGGAGTTAGATAGAGCGTAAAGCTCCATCTACACTGTACCCATAAAACGCTCCCAGGGCAGCTACATCACAGTTTAGTTACAAAATAAAGCTCCCTCTGTACTATCCCCACCAAACATAGAAACATAGAAAATAGGAACAGGCCCTTCGAGCCTGCTCCGCCATTCATGGTCCATTATAATCATGGCTGATCCTACATCTCGACACTATACTCCCACACTCCCCCTTTACCCCTTGACACCTTTAGTGTCTAGATATCTATCTATTTTCTTCTTAAATATATTCAGTGACTTGGCCTCCACAGCCCTCTGTGGTAGAGAATTCCACAGGTTCACCACCCTCTGAGTGAAGAAGTTTCTCCTCCTCTCAGTCCTAAATGGCCTACCCCGTATCCTGAGACTGTGACCCCTTGTTCTAGATCCCACAGCCAGAGGAAACATCATCCCTGCATCCAGTCTGTCCATCCCTGTCAGAATTTTATACATTTCAATTACATCCCCTCTCATTCTTCTAAACTCCAGTGAATACAGGGCCTAGTCAGCCCAACCTCTCCTCATACAACAATCCTGCCATCCCAGGAGTCAGTCTGGTGAACCTTCGCTGTACTCCCTCTATGACAAGTATATCCTTTCTTAGGTAATGTTATGAGGTGGCAGTTTGTAAAGGCTGAGTTATTTAAAATCACAGAGGGAAATTTTAAACAACTGTCATAACCTATATTTTGAATTGGTATGTTTGAGATGCAGCTCTAAATTCAGGAATAAGACCACCAAGCCTCAAGAGATTTTTTATATAAATTAAATTAAACATTTTTTAATTTAACAACAAATTTAAACACATGCACATGTCTACAAATTACTACCATAATAACTTTTAATAAAATCCCCAAATTAATCACTCCCAGGCAATTATCTTCACCAAGGCAACAATAACCCATAGACTTAAACAGACACCAGGCAAAACACATTTTATCTTACAAATTCAAAATGAGGTTCCTTTCAATTTAGTTCCTTCGCAGACTGTTGTAGGCTTACAGCCGGCTTAGATCTCACATACTTCTGAATCACACACAAAACTCTTTTCCTGTGTATACCTAGCCTTCTCTTTGAATGTAAATTCTCATTGTATCAACAGATCAACAGGCCCTTTGAACTCCACCTCTTCTAACAATAAAACCCCTTTCATTGTACCAATTTTATTAGTAATATAAACATATTGCTTGGTGTCCCCTAGCTAGGTGCAAGATTTCACCCTCAGTCTTTGAATGGTTTATTCAACAAAATGCAAATGTCCCCTTTACCTCACTGTTTAACATCTCAAAACTACTATTCACCAAAGCACCCAGACTAGCTGTCTTTAACCCAATTAAGACACACACACCCACACCCACAGACACAGACCCTACTACAAGTCCAATTTAAAATAATTTCCAATAACATTATATATATTAATATTTCTTCAAGACAGTAAGGGGACCAAAACTGCACACAATACTCCAGGTGTGGTCTCACCAAGGCCCTGTACAGCTGCAGTAAGACATCCTTGCTCCTGAACTCAAGTCCTCTCGCAATGAAGGCCAACATACCATTTACCTTCTTAACTGCTTGCTGTACCTGCATGCTTGCTTTCAGTGATTGGTGTACAAAGACATCCAGGTCTCTTTGTACATCAACATTTCCCAATCTGTTACTATTTTAATAATACTCTGCCATTCTGTTTTTCCTACCAAAGTGGATAACTTCACACTTATCCACATTATACTGCATCTGCCATGTATTTGCCCACTCACTCAACCTGTCTAAATTGCCTTGAAGCCTCTTAACATTCTCCTCACCGCTCACATTCCCACCAAGTTTTGCGTCATCAGCAAACTTGGAAATATTACATTTGGTTCCCTCATCCAAATCATTACATGTTGTGAATAGTTGGGGCCCAAGCACTGATCCATGTGGTACCCCACTAGTCACCGCCTCCCACTCTGAAAAATACCCACTTATTCCTACTCTCTGTTTCCTGTCTGCTAACCAATTCTCAATCCATGCCAATATATTACCCCAATCCCATGTGCTTTAATTTTACACACTAACCTCTTATGTGGGACTTTATCAAAAGCTTTCTGAAAATCCAAATACACCACATCCACTGGTTCTCTTATCTATTCTACCAGTTACATCCTCAAAAAACTCCAGTAGGTTTGTCAAACATGATTTCCCTTTCATAAACCCATGCTGACTTTGTCTAATCCTGTTGATATTTTCTGAGTGTCTTGTTATCACAGCCTTTATCATAATCTGTAGCATTTTCCCTACTACTGAAGTTAGGCTTACTGGTCTGTAATTCGCTGTTTTCTCCCTGACTCCTTTTTTAAATAGTTAACTAGCAATTGTCTTTAACAATGTAATTACCATGCATTGTAATTACTGATACATTGTTATGAAGCTATTAATGTATATAATATTTTGGAAAATATTTCTTTTTTAAAATAGAGGTTTAGTCTGTGGGTGTGTCTTCATTGGATTAAAGCCAGCTAGTCTGGGTGTGTACTAGTTTTGAGATGTAAGAGAGATAGCGCGCATTTGCATTTTTTTGAATAGAGCATTCAAGAAGTGGGGTGAAAACTGACACCTATCCAGCAGATACCTAGCAATATGTTTATATTACTAATAAAACTGGTCCTATGAAAGGGGCTTTATTGCCAGAGAGGTTTAGTTCAGAGGTTGGTAATACAATGAGAATTTACATTCAATGGGCGGTGGTACGTATAACTTCAGTAGTTTTCGGATGTGCAGGGCAGGGGCAATGTGTGATCAGAATGCAGCTGTAAGCCTCCAACTGGCTCCACAGGAACCAAAGTGAAAGGAACCTCATTCTGAACTCGTAAGGTAAAAATGCTTTGCCTGGTGTTTGGTTAAGTCAATGGGTTGCTGTTCCCTTAATGGAGATTAGTTTGGGAATTTGTTAAAAGTTATGATAGTAGTAATTTGTAGCCATGTGTATATATATTTTAACCTGTGTAAATTAACAAAATGTTTCACTTAGTTTAATGTAAAACCTCGAGAACTGGTGGTCTGATTCCTGAATTTAGAGTCACATCTCAAACGTATCAGAAATAATTATAGGTTATGACAGTTGTTTAAAGTTTCCATCTGGGATTTTTAAATAGCTCAGCTTTACCAACTGTATCAGTTATAACACTACTTATGTTAGGCTAACTGGTCTGTAATTCCCTGTTTTTTCCCTCCCTTTTTTAAATAGTGGGGTTACATTTGCCACCCTCCAATCTGCCAGGACTGTTCCAGAATCTACAGAATTTTGGAAGATGACAACCAACTCATGGCCACCTCCTTTAGTGTCCTAGGGTATAGATTATCAAGCCCTGGGGATTTATTGGCTTTCAGTCCCATTAATTCCTGCAGCAAATTTTTTTTTGTAATACTAATTTTCTTCAATTCCTCCTTCTCATTAGGCACTCGATTCCCTAGTATTTCTGGGATGTTATTTGTGTCTTCCTCCATGAAGACAGAACTAAAGTAGCTGTTTAATTGCTCTGCCATTTCCTTGTTCTCTGTTATAAATTTCTCCATTTTGAACTGTGAGGGACCTACATTTGTCTTCACTAATCTTTTTCTTCTTACATACTTATAGAATCTTTTACAGTCCTCTTTCATGTTCCTTGCAAGTTTACTCTCACACTCTATTTTTCCCCTCTTAATCAATCTCTTTGTCCTCCTTTGCTGAATTCTAAACTGCTCCCAATCCTCAGGCTTACTACTTTTTCTAGCAACTTCATCTTTGGATCTAATACTATTCTTAAGTTCTTTTGTTATCCATGGTTGGGCCACTTTTCCTGGTGTGTTTAACTGTTGCAATGCATATATTCATTCCTTAAATATTAGCCATTGTCTATCCACTGTCGTGCCTTTTAATGAAATTCCCCAATCTATCGTAGCCAACTCATGCCTCATACCTTTTTCTTAGATTTAGGATCCTACTTTCGGATCAGACTACTTCACTTTCCACCTGAATGAAGAATTCTATCAAGTTATGATCACTGTTCCCTAAAAGACACCACACAACAAGGTTATTAATTAACCCCTTCTCATTGCACAATACCAAATCTAGGAGAGCCTGTTCCCTAGTCGGTTCCTCGACATACTGGTCCAAAAAAAAATCTCGTACACACTCCAGGAATTAATCCACCACAGTATCATTGCTAATTTGGTTTGCCCAGTCGATATGTAGATTAAAGTCGCTCATGATTACTGCAGCACCCTTTTTACAAGCATCTCTAATTTCCTATTTAATATCGTCCCCTACCTTATCACTACTGCTTGGAGGCCTATAGACAGCTCCCATTAATGTTTATCGCCCCTTGTTGCTTCTTAACTCCACCCAGACTGATTCTACATCTAGATTTTCTGAGCCAATATCCTCTCTCACTATCGCACTGATTTCATCCTTAACTAACATCACCACCTCCTCTTCCTTTTTGCCTGTCTGTCCTAAATATTGGATATTCAGTTCCCAGCCTTGGTCACCTTGCAGCCATTTGTCCGTAATCACAATCATATCATACCTGTTTACATCTATTTGCGCTGTTAATTCATCTATCATATTGTGAATGCTCCGTGCATTCAGGTACAGTGCCTTTCAACTTGTCTTTTTAACATTTTTGCACATCTTTTTTTGTACTATGGCCCTATTTGCTGCTAGCCGTTGTTTTCTCTGCCTTCCACTTTTGCTTTCTACTTTTCTGTCTTTCCTTCCTATCTATGGTTCCCTCTCTTGTACCTCTCTACTCAGGTTCCCACCCCCCTGTCAATCTAGTTTAAACCCTCCCCCACAGTACTAGCAAATACCCCTGTGACGATATTGGTCCTGGTCCTGCTGGGGTGCAACCTGTCCAGCTTGTACAGGTCCCATCTTCCCCAGAATCAGTCCCAATGCCTCAGGAATCTAAACCCCTCCTTCCGACAACATCTCTCCAGCCACACATTCATCTGGCCTATTCTCCAGTTCCTGATCTCGCTAGCACATGGCACTGGGAGTAATCCTGAGATTACTACCTTTGAGATCCTGCTTTTTAATTTATTTCCAGCTCCCTATAGGACCTCATCCCTCTTTTTACCTATGTCGTTGGTACCGATATGGATCACGACCTCTGGCTGTCCACCCTCCCTCTTCAGAATGTCCTGCAGCCGCTCAATGGCATCCTTGACCCTGGCACCATTCCCAGGACAGGTACAGCACGGGGTTAGATACAGAGTAAAGCTCCCTCTATACTGTCCCCATCAAACACTCCCAGGACAGGTACAGCATGGGGTTAGATACAGGGTAAAGCTCCCACTACACTGTCCCGTCAACCTCACTAGATAATTCCTACAGCAACAGTGAAACTTTTCCATTCCCCCTGTCTAGGATCTTGAGTTTGTGAGTTTCGCGGTGTCTTGGAGATAATTTTGTTCCATTAGGATACAGACTGATACTGCCTGACCTGCCAGCAGACTGCTAAGCCCTGCATTATGGTGTGTGCTGCCTGTTTCTAACTCACCCTCACCATCACTAACCAGTGACTGGCCTAGAATGTTGAACATAGCATATGCCAGGTATGGGCACTTTCTGGGTGCTGCTCTGTAGAGACCCATCCCTGCCTCTGCTTAGAGCTAATGAGCTCTGGACCATGAGTAGGATCTCACCATTTCACTGTGATGTCATCCTCCTCTCTCCTGACGCTGAGCAGTGTCGATCAAGAGAAAGTGCAGGGAGGGAGGGTCAGTAACCAGAGGACGCGGAGTGAAGGTAATTGACAAAAGAACCAAAGCGGGAGAAGAGGAAGGATCCTTTTACATAAATCTAGTGATCTGGAATGCATGGCCTGAAAGGGCATTGGAAGCAGATTCAACAGGAACTTTCAAAAGAGATTTGGAGAAATACATGAAGGGAATAAGATAATGCTCTTGTTATGGGGAAACAGGTGAGTGGGACTATTGGATAGTTCTTTCTGAGAGCCAGCATTGGTGTGATGGGTTGAATGGTCGCCTGTGCTGTATCGTTACATAATTGTCCTTTCTGTTTAAAAGTTTTCCGTGCGTTTGAGGGAGTTTATCAGCTGAATACTGGCTCTTGTTAATTTGACAGCAAAGTTGAAGGAGCTTGTCGAAGGGGAGGTCTCTCCCTCTGCCCCACGTTTTACTCATGTCTGTTCTGTGACATTGCGAATTGGGTTTGGATCCTGTGAGGTGTCTCCATACTCACTGCTGCTCCGGCCTCTCTCACTAGCAAACCCAACTCAACATTCATCAGACACTCGCCCCTACTGTTCAGGCAGGGTCTTGCCCAGAGCTGGCTCAGGGCACACACACAGAGTTGCTGAAACGGTAAAATCACCCAGCTCAAACAACAGCTGCATAACCGATAGGAAAAGGCATTGATTTCACGGATGCAACGTGATAACAGCTGAATCGGTGGCCCCAGACACAGGGGCAGTCAGTTTGCACAAGCTGCTGCTGCCTCTGCTATTGGAATGTGTTGGGTTTGTCAGTGTTCCCTGTGTGCAGACCTGACAGACCCAGCAGCCACACTGATCCCAAGATTTCACCCCCCCCCCCATCAATTCCAACCACTGACTGCGGTCTGGAAAGTGCTGTCATGGCAACATCTAGTCTGCAAAGAAAAACGATTGAGTCCTGAAAGAAAAGTGGAAGCAGCCAGTCAGTCAGCTTACAGCGAGATCGAGGGTAAGAGTCGACGGCCTGGATTCACTGTCTCACTCACTTTGAACTTCACTTTTTGAACATCCTTCCTTTTTTGGCTGCACCGGCAGGTTTGTGTTACCATAGAGGAAGCTGAGTAAAGGAGCAACATGCCTGATTGATCAGATCACAGCAACAGCTGCATTTCTATAGCAACTTTCACAATCTCAAGATGTTCCAAAAGGCTTCACGGACAATCAACAGGTTTGTAAGGTGCACTCACTGGAATGTAGAATAATCAACAACCAGTTTGAACACAGAAAGCTCCCACAAACAGCAATGTGATAATGATCAGATACTCTGTTTTAGTCATGTTAATCGAGGGGTAAATATTCACCACAAACACCAGGGGGAAGTCCCCTTGCTCTTTATCAAGTAGACCAGTTGGGTCATTTACATCCACATGAGAGGGCAGACAGAGCTCTCATCCAAAAGACAGCACCGCCAAACATGCAACATTCCCTCAGTACTGACCCTCTGACAGTGCAGCACTCCCTCAATACTGACCATCCAATAGTGCAGCACTCCCTCAGTACTGGCCCTCCGACAGTGCAGCACTCCCTCAATACTGACCATCCAATAGTGCAGCACTCCCTCAGTACTGGCCCTCTGACAGTGCAGCAGTACAGTGTTCCCTCAGTACTGACCCTCTGACAGTGCAGCACTCTCTCAGTACTGACCCTCTGACAGTGCAGCGCTTCGTCAGTACTGACCCTCTGACAGTGCAGCACTCCTTCAGTATTGACCCTCCGACAGTGCAGTGTTCCTTCAGTACTGATCCTCCGACAGTGCAGCACTCCCTCAGTACTGACCATCCAACAGTGCAGCACTCCCTCAGTACTGACCATCCAACAGTGCAGCACTCCCTCAGTACTGACCATCCAACAGTGCAGCACTCCCTCAGTACTGACACTCCAACAGTACATCACACGCTCAGTACTTGACACTCCAACAGTGCAGTGTTCCCTCAGTACTGACCCTCCAACAGTGCAGCACTCCCTCAATACTGACCCTCCAATAGTGCAGTGTTCCTTCAGTACTGACCCTCTGACAGTGCAGCACTCCCTCAGTACTGGCCCTCTGACAGTGCAGCACTCCCTCAGTACTGACGCTCCAACAGTGCAGTGTTCCTTCAGTACTGACCCTCTGACAGTGCAGCACTCCCTCAGTACTGACCCTCTGACAGTGCAGCACTGCCTCAGTACTGACCCTCTGACAGTGCAGCACCTTCTTAGTACTGACCCTCTGACAGTGCAGCACTCCCTCAGTACTGACCCTCTGACAGTGCAGCACTCCCTCAGTACTGACCCTCCGACAGTGCAGCACTCCCTCAGTACTGACCCTCTGACAGGGCAAGGAAGATTAAAAAAGCAGATATTACTTTAACAGAGAACAGCTACAGAATTCTGAGCTGCAGAGGGATCCAGGTGTTTTTGTGCATGAGTCACAAAAAGTTAGTATGCAGATACAGCAAGTCATTAAGAAGACCAATGGGATGCTATCCTTTATTACGAGAGGAACGGAAATAAAAGTAAAATTAAAGACGGGCAACACCTGCGAGGAGCCACCGAGGCCCCTCAGGTCTATAAACACGAGCTGCCCGCCATAATTCAGGCCATGCACCTGGCGGAAGAAATACTTCACCAGGGCAACCATCTCGGAGGGGGCTCAACGTAAAAATATCGCTGCAGGGTCTGAAGGCGGAAGGTCACCATCTGGGTGTGTAGGCACAGCAGCACCTGACCGCCCTCCACACCAGCGCCTGACCACCCTCCACACCAGCGCCTGACCACCCTCCACACCAGCCCCTGACCACCCTCCACACCAGCGCCTGACCACCCTCCACACCAGCACCTGACCACCCTCCACACCAGCCCCTGACCACCCTCCACACCAGCCCCTGACCGCCCTCCACACCAGCCCCTGACCACCCTCCACACCAGCCCCTGACCGCCCTCCACACCAGCCCCTGACCGCCCTCCACACCAGCCCCTGACCACCCTCCACAGCAGCACCTGACCGCCCTCCACGCCAGCCCCTGACCACCCTCCACGCCAGCCCCTGACCACCCTCCACACCAGCCCCTGACCGCCCTCCACACCAGCCCCTGACCACCCTCCACAGCAGCACCTGACCGCCCTCCACACCAGCGCCTGACCACCCTCCACACCAGCCCCTGACCGCCCTCCACACCAGCCCCTGACCGCCCTCCACACCAGCCCCTGACCGCCCTCCACACCAGCGCCTGACCACTCTCCACACCAGCGCCTGACCACTCTCCACACCAGCCCCTGACCACTCTCCACACCAGCGCCTGACCACTCTCCACACCAGCGCCTGACCACCCTCCACACCAGCCCCTGACCACTCTCCACACCAGCGCCTGACCACTCTCCACACCAGTCCCTGACCACCCTCCACACCAGCCCCTGACCACCCTCCACAGCAGCACCTGACCGCCCTCCACAGCAGCACCTGACCGCCCTCCACACCAGCGCCTGACCACCCTCCACACCAGCCCCTGACCACTCTCCACACCAGCCCCTGACCGCCCTCCACACCAGCCCCTGACCACTCTCCACACCAGCCCCTGACCACTCTCCACACCAGCCCCTGACCACTCTCCACACCAGCGCCTGACCACTCTCCACACCAGCGCCTGACCACCCTCCACACCAGCCCCTGACCACTCTCCACACCAGCGCCTGACCACTCTCCACACCAGTCCCTGACCACCCTCCACACCAGCCCCTGACCACCCTCCACAGCAGCACCTGACCGCCCTCCACACCAGCGCCTGACCACCCTCCACACCAGCCCCTGACCACCCTCCACAGCAGCACCTGACCGCCCTCCACACCAGCGCCTGACCACTCTCCACACCAGCGCCTGACCACTCTCCACACCAGCCCCTGACCACTCTCCACACCAGCGCCTGACCACTCTCCACACCAGCGCCTGACAACCCTCCACACCAGCCCCTGACCACTCTCCACACCAGCGCCTGACCACTCTCCACACCAGCCCCTGACCGCCCTCCACACCAGCCCCTGACCACCCTCCACAGCAGCACCTGACCGCCCTCCACACCAGCGCCTGACCACCCTCCACACCAGCCCCTGACCACCCTCCACACCAGCGCCTGACCGCCCTCCACACCAGCGCCTGACCACCCTCCACACCAGCGCCTGACCGCCCTCCACACCAGCGCCTGACCACCCTCCACACCAGCCCCTGACCACCCTCCACACCAGCGCCTGACCGCCCTCCACACCAGCGCCTGACCACCCTCCACACCAGCGCCTGACCACCCTCCACACCAGCCCCTGACCACCCTCCACACCAGCACCTGACCACCCTCCACACCAGCCCCTGACCACCCTCCACACCAGCCCCTGACCGCCCTCCACACCAGCCCCTGACCACCCTCCACAGCAGCACCTGACCGCCCTCCACACCAGCGCCTGACCACCCTCCACACCAGCCCCTGACCACTCTCCACACCAGCCCCTGAACACTCTCCACACCAGCGCCTGACCACTCTCTACACCAGCGCCTGACCACCCTCCACACCAGCCCCTGACCACTCTCCACACCAGCGCCTGACCACTCTCCACACCAGTCCCTGACCACCCTCCACACCAGCCCCTGACCACCCTCCACAGCAGCACCTGACCACCCTCCCTAAGCGGGAGACTCAGAACCTCAGCAGTGACCCAGCACAGCCTTTTGTCCCAGAAGAAGTTGACGAGCATTCTCTGGATTTTTGTGACAAAGTCCGGGGGAGGGGTCAAAGTGACCAGCTGGTACCACAACATGGCGGCGATCAGCTGATTTATGACCAGAACTCGACCCCGGTAAGACAGCACTCGGAGCAGTCCTGTCCAGCTCCGCAGGCAAGCGGTGACTTTCCTCTCCAGTTCCTGCCAGTTCTCCGGCCAGGATTCCTCGGCAGGGCAGAGATGGACCCCCAGGTAGAGGAGGCTGGTCCTGCTCCAGGTGAAAGGCCTGAGCTCCTCGGGTAGTGGATCCATCGGCCACGGACCAACCAGGAGTCCAGAGCATTTACCCCAGTTGATCCTGGCAGAAGGCGCAGCAGAGTAGACCTCCTGGCACTCGCGCCTCCTCCGCAGGTCAGCGGGGTTGGTAAACATAAGGATCACGTCATCAGCGTGAGCCGACAGGTCCACCCCGATACCCGGCCCGTGCAGAACCAATCCCGACAACCTCCTCCGCAAGAGGCACAGGAAAGGATCCACACAGATAGAATACAACTGGCCAGACAGGGGGCAGCCCTGACGTACCCCTCTCCCAAAGTCACCTGGCCAGAATTGGAGGCTGGGTGACTCATGTAGACCCCCCCTCACCACTCCAGGAGCCTCGTAGCTTTGTCTCCCGGAACGGTCTGGGTTTCCTGCAGGATGCACACCACATACTCCCCATCCCGGATGACCGAGAGGTTCTGGAACCTGTGCTGTGCGTCCCTGCTGCTGCTGTGGATGTTGAGGCTGGTTATGGTAGTCTTCATTGTCAGGAGTATGTGCTGCCATCACCAAGCCTAGTGTAAGAAGGAGAGGGCTGTTTTAACCCTTCCTCTCCTTCAGGAGACCAGTGAGAAATGTGTGGACCATCCTCTTAGTGTCCGGTCCAGCCCAGGGGCTTTGAGGGTCTCGCGGGTGGACCTGAGCACCAGCGGAAATGAATGCCACCGGTCCAGGGCCGACTGGACCCTGTCTCGGTGACCGCGATTACTCGCTAAAAAATCCTGGAGCTCCCGTAAAGGGATGAGGGGCGAATCGGGTGGGGGGGCACCAGGGGATCTACCACCTCACCCAACAACAACTCTACCCGACCTGATCAAAGTCTGGAACATAGTCGCCTCGCGACGCAGCTCTCCCCCGTCAGGAGTAGTGGCTATCGTCAGAGAGCCACTGCTCAGGAATCTGCCCCTTCGTCCCTTTCAG
The DNA here is from genome assembly GCF_964194155.1 of Cetorhinus maximus. Taxonomy (NCBI): domain Eukaryota; kingdom Metazoa; phylum Chordata; class Chondrichthyes; order Lamniformes; family Cetorhinidae; genus Cetorhinus; species Cetorhinus maximus. The sequence continues at coordinate 96,503,626 of NC_135897.1, read as the reverse complement.
TGTCTGGCGGAGAGGAGGGCTGTGGCTGCCGGGGTGACCAGGATTGGGGGCGCGCTGGGTGGCGGAGGAGTGGGTATGGATGATTCCCCAGGAGTTGGTGCGTCCGTGGGCGTCCGGCTCGTGGCCGATGCCATTCGAAACTTTAGGACGATCGTGTTCGGCCCCGATGTTTTACTGGGCGTTGAGGTGGCCCAGGTGCGTGGGTGGTCTTGCGTCTGAACGTTCCCCCTGGATGGAATTCCACATTGGCCCCAATCCCCAAACTCTCCCTCAGGTGCCGGACCCCTGCAACCTGAGTCGCCTCGGGGAAACGCCCTCTGTGTCCTTTAGCACGGCGCGGAGGGATTTCCTGTATGTGCTGCTGCTGCACATCCTTCACTTCCTTGCCCTCACCCGCTGCCCGGACATGCCCTGGCTGCTTTGTTGCCGTCCAGTGGTGGAGGTTCTCTACAGAGGGGTGGAGTACTCGTGCTTTCCCTCGGGGACCTGGGGTGAGGGGTGTTGCACACAGCAGTCCCCTACAACTGGAGAATGTGTAGGTTCACGGACTCCCAGGACACCTGCCCTTTTTCTGGTCTTGTGGAGTCCGTGGACCATGTTTATATTGGGTGTGGTGGGCCGCACTCCCTTTTTAGTTATTTAAAAAACCTTTTATTACTATTTTGTTTGTACTTCAGTCCCACGCTCCTGATCTACGGACACCCGGTGCGGAGGGGGGGCCGGGAGGGAGGAGGACCTCCTCGTGAACCTGCTCCTGGGCCTGGCCAAGTTAGCCATTAACAGGTCCAGGCAGCGGGCGATCGAGGGGGTCGTCCAACCCAACTGGCTGCCCCTCTCCCGCGGCTACGTTCGCAGCCGGGTGTCCCTGGAGAGGGAACGCGCGGTGTCTGTCGGCACCGTCGAGGCCTCCCATACCCGGTGGGCACCACGGGGACTGGGGTGTTTTATTGACCCCCTTAATCACATTTTGATTTGATGTCGGTAAGTTTCCTTTGCATTTTGTCTTTTGTTTTTGCAGTTTCCCTTTAAGGGGCTGCTTTTACTTTGACCCTTAATTAGTTAATTTAGTTAAATTGTTTTGACTCAAAAGAGTTTCAGCGGGGGTGGGGGCAGCCTGCTGAGTGTGGCGCCCTGTTTGTGATGACATTGGCAGGCGTCATCTGGAGGGCCGAGATGTGGAGGGCCCCGGCCTGCTTTGGGTGTCCTGCTGTGGATCAGCTGCACCCTCCTTGGCCTGTGGAGCTGGATCTGCGGGGGTCACAGGAAGAGAGGATTTGGGTCAACTGGACATTCCCAGACTCAGGTGGGTAGATGGTCCCGGGGTGTCAAGCTGCTGCTCCTGATTGACTCCTTGAGGAGAAGGGGAAGCTGGAGTGAGATGGACCTACCCCACAATCCCCCACCCCGCGTTGAGACTGTTGGCGACCAACTATGGCCCAGCAATGAAACTCAGCCCACACAGCAGGTGCAGGACCGATGTCCTGGAGCAAGGCATCCATGGCAGCCATCATCCTGCCAGTGTTGACCTTGATGTGGCAACATCACTTGGAAGAAGCACTGAGATTGGCAACAGCGCAGAATGTACTCTGGGTGGGGGGACTTCAATGTCCATCACTAAGAGTGGCTCGGTAGCACCACTACTGACCGAGCTGGCTGAGTCCTAAAGGACATAGCTGCTAGACTGGGTCTGCGGCAGGTGGTGAGGGAACCAACAAGAGGGAAAAACATACTTGACCTCATCCTCACCAACTTGCCTGCCGCAGATGCATCTGTCCATGACGGTATTGGTAGGAGTGACCACCGCACTGTCCTTGTGGAGACAAAGTCACATCTTCACATTGAGGATACCCTCCATCGTGTTGTGTGGCACTACCACCGTGCTAAATGGGGTAGATTTCAAACAGATCTAGCAATTCAAGACTGGGCATCCATGAGGCACTGTGGGCCATCAGCAGCAGCAGAATTGTACTCGAACACAATCTGTAACCTCATGGCCCGGCACATCCCCCACTCTACCATTATCATCAAGCCAGGGGATCAACCCTGGTTCAATGAAGAGTGCAGGAGGGCATGCCAGGAGCAGCATACCTAAAAATGAGGTGTCAACCTGGTGAAGCTACAACGCAGGACTACTTGCGTGCCAAACAGCATAAGCAGCAAGTGATAGACAGAGCTAAGCGATCCCACAACCTATGGATCAGAGCTAAGCTCTGCAGTCCTGCCTCATCCAGTTATGAATGGTGGTGAACAATTAAACAACTCACTGGAGGAGGTGGCTCCACAAATATCCCCATCCTCAATGATGGAGGAGCCCAGCACATCAGTACAAAAGATAAGGCTGAAGCATTTGCAACAATCTTCAGCCAGAAGTGCCAAGTGGATGATCCATCTCGGCCTCCTCCGGAGGTCCCCAGCATCACAGACGCCAGTCTTCAGCCAATTCAATTCACTCCATGTGATATCAAGAAACAGCTGAAGGCACTGGATACTGCAAAGGCTATCGGCCCTGACAACATTCTGGCAATAGTACTGAAGACTTGTGCTCCAGAACTTGCCGCGCCCCTAGCCAAGCTGTTCCAGTACAGCTACAACACTGGCATCTACCCGGCTATGTGGAAAATTGCCCAGGTATGTCCTGTTCGCAAAAAGCAGGACAAATCCAACCTGGCCAATTACCGCCCCATCTGTCTACTCTCCATCATCAGTAAAGTAATGGAAGGGATCATCAACAGTGCTATTAAGCAGCACTTGCTCAGCAATAACCTTCTCACTGATGCCCAGTTTGGGTTCCGCCAGGGCCACTCAGCTCCTGACCTCATTTCAGTCTTGGTTCAAACAAGGACAAAAGAGCTGAACTTCCGAGGTGAGGTGAGAGTGACTCCCCTTGACATCAAAGCAGCATTTGACCGAGTGTGGCATCAAGGAGCCCTAGCAAAACTGGAGTCAATAGGAATCAGGAGGAAAACTCTCCACTGGTTGGAGTCATACCTAGCACAAAAGGAAATGGTTGTGGTTGTTGGAGGTCAGTCATCTCAGCTCCAGGACATCACTGCAGGAATTCCTCAGGGTAGTGTCCTCGGCCCAACCATCTTCAGCTGCTTCATCAATGACCTTCCTTCCATCATAAGGTCAGAAGTGGGGATGGTCGCTGATGATTGCACAATGTTCAGCACCATTCGTGACTCCTCAGATACTGAAGCAGTCCATGCCCAAATGCAGCAAGACCTGGACAATATCCAGGCCTGGGCTGACAAGTGGCAAGTAACATTCGTGCCACACAAATGTCAGGCAATGACCATCTCCAACAAGAGAGAATCCAACCATCGCCCCTTGATGTTCAATGGCATTATCATCACTGAATCCCCCACTATCAACATCCTGGGGGTTACCATTGACCAGAAACTGAACTGGACCAGCCATATAAATATTGTGGCCACAAGAGCAGGTCAGAGGCTAGGAATCCTGTGACGAGTAACTCACCTCCTCACTCCCCAAAGCCTGTCCACCATCTACAAGGCACAAGTCAGGAATGTGATGGAATACTCCCCACTTGCCTGGATGAGTGCAGCTTCTACAACACTGAAGAAGCTTGATACTATCCAGGACAAAACAGCCGCTTGATTGGCACCACATCCACAAACATTCACCCCCTCCACCACCGATGCACAGTAGCAGCAGTGTGTACCATCTACAAGATGCACTGCAGGAACTCACCAAGGCTCCTTCAACAGCACCTTCCAAATCACGACCACTACCATCTAGAAGAACAAGGGCAGCAGATAGATGGGAACACCATCACCTGGATGTTCCCCTCCAAGTCACGCACCATCCTGACTTGGAAATATATCGCCGTTCCTTCACTGTCGCTGGGTCAAAATCCTGGAACTCCCTCCCTAACAGCACTGTGGGTGTACCTACATCACATGGACTGCAGCGGTTCAAGAAGGCAGCTCAGCACCACCTTCTCAAGGGCAATTAGGGATGGGCAATAAATGCTGGCCCAGCCAGCGAAGCCCACATCCCATGAATGAATTTTTTAAAAATACTGGCTCTATCACCTCGGACTGAAGGTAGACTGACTCCTCCATCATCCCTTAAATTCTGAGGAGTGCCCCAGGCATCCCTTCCTGATGCTCCTGTGATGGTCTTTGCAGATCCACCAACTGATTGAGGACCGAGTCCCAGAGGCTCATCATCTGACTCGGACTCAGCAGATTCCTTGCTGATAGCAGCTCCCCGAGTGCCGGCGGCCAAGGATGTCCCTGCCTCCGCTTGCTGTGGAACAGATTGTGCTGTGCTCACCAGATTGTTATCCCGCGACTGCTCTACATCTAGGCCCCACTGATGTGTGTGTTGCTGCGCTGGTGGAGGGTGTGGGTGAGAGATGTGACAGGTCTTCAATGTAGCTACCCTCAGAGTCCTCATCCAGGTGCTTTTGGCACTGGGGTTGGGGTCACGGTTACCTGAAGGCAACATGTCAGATGGGCCTGGGATAGAAAGTGGAGATTATTGATGCCTGACGACAGTGTTGAACACAGATCAGTGGGCTCAGAGTAGCGTTGAGAGAGGGATGATGTGGTGCAGAATCCTCGTGTGGGTATTTGCCACTGACCTTACCATTGCCGCAGGAATGGTCCACGTCCTCTCCAGCCAGCTCCAACACGTGACTCTCGGGTGAGGGTCTTGATGTCTGGCACTCCACCCCTGGTCTGGGACCCCTCCCGTTGATTGTGCGCAATCTTGTCCTGCATCAAGACTGATGGAGAAAGTGTGAACAAGGTGCATGCCCGGCCAAATGAGAAGGATGCCAGGCATGCGTGTGTGCTGAATGGAGCCATGGGATGGTATGAGGAGGCAGTCTCCCGAGGAGGAGGCCAGATGGAGGTGTGAGGGTGTGTGTGAGAGAGTGAGTGGTGATGTCCCTTTAGCTGGCAGTGAGTGAGATGCCAGTGGATGTGTGTTGGCCTTGGGAGTGTGTGAGTTTAGAGCAATGAGATGGTTGCCTTACGCTGGTGGCACAGGTGAGATAATTATCTTTTTTCTGCACTGGATGGCCGACCTCTTGTGTGCAGCATTGGCACTGACCACCCCTCCCCCCACCTCCTGCAGCCAGAGTGGGGGTAGAGGACATCACGGCGGCCCATCACCACATTCAGATGGTGTCTCAGGGATGCATCACTGAATCAGGGGGCTGCTACCTTCTTGACTTTTGGGGCCATGCCTTCACTGGAGCAGTTGTGGGGTGCAATCATTGAGAAATGTGCGAGAGGCTGCATTTCAAATATGGCGCCCAGTGTGATGAAGCACCAAGGTAACGGCACGGTTGGCCAATCGGAGGCTGGCAGCCAGTGTTCCAGTCTGTTTCCCGTGACTGCATCATGTGGCAGGGAGGGGATGATATGATGCGAAATGCCGCCATTGTGGCCAGCGGGTAAAACACCTTTTCTCATGCCCGTCACCACACTTTGTGCAAATCTGGGATGATTTTGCCCTCAGTCTCTAACTTTCTCCATGCAACTTCCCCTCTGCATCTCTGTCCATTCCTCTCATCTCTGTCTCTTTCTAATTTCTCACATTTTCTCACTTCTTCATTTTCCCGCTCCCTTTCTCACTTTCATTATTTCTTTCATCCTCTCTACCTCTTCTCATCTCTGATCAACTTTGACTCTCATTCTCTCCACTTTCTATCTCTCCATTTCTCTCTTTATTCTTTGGACATTATTCCACATTCTCTTGGACTGGCATCTGAGTCCATTGAGTAAGAGACAGGATGTGTGTAGAATTCAGAACCAAATGCTCAAACCTGGCCACATTAGGAATACAAGAAGAGTCATGTTACACAGCAACAGCCAACCAGCAAAGGCTTCACATTTAAGAATTAGATTTTCATCTTCAATTTCATGACAGAAACCAGATCACAACACAGCTCTAGAAAGCTCTGTGGATGTTCTGCTGGCTGAGTTCACATAGATATTCTGGCAGACCACAATAGCTGAGGGGGAACCATGATGTGTGAGGTCAGTATGCGACCCCAATAGCCCCAATATCAACACCAATTCGACATGAGGATAACTGTGTGCTTTTTTTTTGATTTAGTCATGGGATGTGGGCTTCACTGGCTGGGCCAGCATTTATTGCCCATCCCTAATTGCCCCTTGAGAAGGTGGTGGTGAGCTGCCTTCTTGAACCACTGCAGGAGGTGTCAGCTGTGGCTCAGTTCATAGCACCCTCGCCTTTGAATCAGAAGGTTGTGGGTTCATGTCCCACTCCCGGAAACCAAGTAACTGTGATTGTACTCAAAAAGAGTTGCAATCTGTGACTGTTGATAACTCAAAAGAGTTGACATGGTGTTCGAGGTGTCAGCTGTGGCTCAGTTCATAGCACCCTCGCCTTTGAATCAGAGGGTTGTGGGTTCATGTCCCACTCCCGGAAAACCAAGAACTGTGATTGTACTCGAAAGAGTTGCGATCTGTGACTGTTGATAACTTGAAAGAGTTTGACATGGTGTTCTCATGTGTCTGCTGCCCCTGTCCTAGATGGTACCAGTCGTGGGTTTGGAAGGTGCTGCCTAAGGGGTCTTGGTAAGTTCTTGCAGTGCATCTTGTAGATGGTACACACTGCTGCTACGGTGCATCGGTGATGGTGGGAGTGGATGTGGTGCCAATCAAGTGGGCTGCTTTGTCCTGGACGGTATCGAACTTCTTGAGTGTTGTGGGAGCTGCGCTCATCCAGGCAAGTGGAGAGTATTCCTTTACTCTCCTGACTTGTGCCTTGTAGATGGTGGACAGGCTTTGGGGAGTTAGGAGGTGAGTTACTCACTGCAGGATTCCTAGCCTCTGACCTGCTCTTGTAGCCACAGTATTTATATGGCTAGTCCAGTTCAGTTTCTGGTCAATGGTACATCCCAGGATGTTGATAGTGGGGTATTCACTGATGGTGATGCCATTAAATGTCAAGGGGCGATGGTTGGATTCTCTCTTGTTGGAGATGATCATTGCCTGGCACTTGGGTGGTGTGAATGTTACTTGCCACTTGTCAGTCTAGTCTAGATATTGTCCAGGTCTTGCTGCATTTGGACATGGACTGCTTTGGCATCAGAGGAGTCGTGAATGACGCTGAACATAGAATCATAGAATATTAAAGCAGAGAAGGAGGCCATTTGGCCCATCGTCTCAGCACCAGCTCTCCAAATGAGCATTATGACCTAGTGCCCTTGCCCTGCCTTTTCCCTGTACCCCGGCACATTGTTTCTATTCTAATAATCATCTAATTTTGTGGCCAATTTTGTGGAAATGAGAAAGGATCTAGGAAGAGTGGATTGGGATAAGTTGTTTTCTGGCAAGGATGTGTTCAGTAAGTGGAAGGCATTCAAAGGCGAAATTTTGAGTGCAGAATTTGCATGTTCCTGTAAGGATTAAAGGCAATGTTAACAGGCATAGGGAACCTTGGTTTTCAAGGGATATTGGCGATCTGGTTAAGAAGAAGAGAGAGGTGTATAGCAGGTACAGGCAACATGGAGCAAAAGAGGTACTTGTAGAGTATAGAAAATGTAAGAAAATACTAAAGAAGGAAATCAGGAAGGCAAAAAGAAGACATGAGGTTGCTTTGGCAGATAATGTGAAGGTAAACCCGAAGGGTTTCTACAAGTATATTAAGAGTAAAAGGATAGTAAGGGAAACAATTGGTCCCCTTGAAGAAGATCAGAGTGGTCGTCTGTGTGTGGAGCCTCACGAGATGGGGGAGATCTTAAGCAGTTTTTTTGCATCAGTATTTACTCAGGAAACTGGCATAGTGTATAAGGAAGGAAGGGAAATAAGCAGTAGTTTCATGGAACATATAGAGATTAAAGAGGAGGAGGTGCTTGCTGCCTTACAGCGAATAAAGGTAGATAAATCCCTCGGGCCTGACATGATATTTCCTCGGACCTTGAGGGATACTAGTGTAGAAATTGCAGGGGCCCTGGCAGAAATATTTAAAATGTCCTTAGCCACGGGTGAGGTGCCGGAGGATTGGAGGGTAGCTCATGTTGTTCCGTTGTTTAAAAAAGGCTCCAAAAGTAAACCAGGTAATTACAGGCCAGTGAGCCTGATGTCAGTAGTAGGTAAGTTATTGGAAGGTGTTCTGAGAGATCGGATATACAATTATTTGGACAGCCAAGGGCTGATTAAGGATAGTCAGCATGGCTTTGTGTGTGGTAGGTCGTGTTTAACGAACCTTGTAGAGTTTTTCGAGGAGGCTACCAAGAAAGTAGATGAAGGAAAGGCTGTGGATGTTGTCTACATGGATTTTAGTAAGGCCTTTGACAAGGTCCCACATGGGAGGTTAGTTCAGAAGGTTCAGACACTTGGAATCCATGAAGAGGTTGTAAACTGGATTCGAAATTGGCTGTGTGGGAGAAGACAGAGAGTGGAAGTGGATGATTGCTTCTCAGACTGGAGGTCTGTGACTAGTGGTGTGCCTCAGGGATCTGTACTGGCACCATTGTTGTTTGTTGTCTATATCAATGATTTGGATGATAATGTGGTGAATTGGATCAGCAAGTTTGCTGATGACACTAAGATTGGAGGCGTTGTGGACAGCGAGGAAGGCTTTCAAAGCTTGCAGAGAGATCTGGACCAACTGGAAAAATGGGCCAGAAAATGGCAGATGGAATTTAATGCAGAAAAGTGTGAGGTGTTACATTTTGGAAGGTCAAACCAAGGTAGGACATACACAGTAAATGGTAGGGCATGAAGGAGTGCGGAGGAACAAAGGGATCTGGGAGTTCAGATACATAATTCCCTGAAAGTGACGTCACAGGTAGACAAGGTTGTAAAGAAAGCTTTTGGCATACTGGCCTTCATAAATCAAAGTATTGAGTATATGAGTTGGAATGTTATGGTGAGGTTGTATAAGACATTGGTGAGGCCAACTTTGGAGTATTGTGTGCAGTTCTGGTCGCCTAACTACAGGAAGGATATCAGTAAGATTGAGAGAGTGCAGAGAAGATTTACTAGGATGTTGCCGGGTCTTAAGGAATTGAGTTACAGGGAAAGATTAAACAGGTTAGGACTTTATTCCTTGGAGCGTAGAAGGATGAGGGGAGATTTGATAGAGGTTTACAAAACTATGAGGGGTATAGACAGAGTAAATGCGAGTAGGCTCTTTCCACTTAGATTAGGAGAGATAAACACGAGAGGACATGGCTTTAGGGTGAAAGGGTAAAGGTCTAGGGGGAACTTCTTCACTCAGAGTGGTGAGAGTGTGGAACGAGCTACCATCTGACGTGGTAAATGCGGGCTCACTCTTAAGTTTTAAGAATAAATTAGATAAATACATGGATGGGAGAGGTCTGGAGGGTTATGGACTAGGTGCAGGTCAATGGGATTAGCGGAATAATATTTCAGCACAGACTAGAAGGGCCGAATGGCCTGTTTTCTGTGCTGTAGTGTTCTATGGTTCAATGGTTCTAATGCCCTCTTGAATGCCTCGATTGAACCTGCCTCCACCACACTCCCAGGCAGCGCATTCCAGACCCGAACCACTCATTGTGTGAAAAAGTTTCCCCTCACATCACACTTGCTTCTTTTGCAAATCACTTTAAATCTGTGCCTTCTCGTTCTTGATCCTTTTACGAGTGGGAACAGCTTCTCCCTATCTACTCTGTACAGCCCCCTCATGATTTTGAACATCTCTATCAAATCTCCTCTCAGCCTTCTTCCCTCCAAGGAGAACAGTCCCAACCTCTCCAATCTATCCTCCATAGCTGAAGTTTCTCATCCCTGGAACCATTCTTGTAAACCTTTATTGTACTCTCTCTGATGTGTTCACATCCTTCCTATAATATGGTGCCCAGAACTGTACACAATACTCCAGCTGAGGTCTAACGAGTGACTTATATAAATTCAGCATAACCTCCCTGCTCTTATACTCTGTGCCCCTATTAATAAAGTCCAGGATACTATATGCTTTATCAACTGCTCTCTCCACCTGTCCTGCCACCTTCAATGATCTATGCACATATACACCCAAGTCTTTCTGCTCCTGCACCCCCTTCAAAATTTCACCCCTGCAATCACCAGCGAACATCCCCACTTCTGACCTTATGATGGAAGGAAGGTCATTGATGAAGCAGCTGAAGATGGTTGGGCCTAGGACACTACCCTGAGGAACTCCTGCAGTGATGTCCTAGAGCTGAGATGATTGACCTCCAACAACCACAACCATCTTCCTTTGTGCTGGGTATGACTCCAACCAGCGGAGAGTTTTCCCCCTGATTCTCATAGAATGCAGTTTTGCTAGGGCTCCTTGATGCCACACTTGGTCAAATGCTGCCTTGATGTCAAGGGCAGTCACTCTCATCTCACCTCTGGAGTTCAGCTCTGTTGTCTGTGTTTGAACCAAGGCTGTAATGAGGTTAGAAGCTGAGTGACCCTGGCAGAACCCAAACTGAGTGTCAGTGTGCAGGTTACTGCTAAACAAATGCTGCTTGATAGAACCTTTGATGGCCCCTTCCATCACTTTACTGTTATGACCGATGCAGTTGGTAAAGCTGAGTTATTTAAAAATCCCAGAGGGAAACTTTAAATAACTGTCATAACCAATAACTATTTGCATTATGTTTGAGATGCGACTCTAAATTCAGGAATCAGGCCACCAGTTCTCGAAGTTTTACATGAAACTAAATGAAACATTTTATTAATTTACACAGGTTAAAATATATATACACATGGCTACAAATTACTACTATCATAACTTTTAACAAATTCCCAAACTAGTCTCCATTAAGACAACAGCAACCCTTAGACTTAACCAGGCACCAGGTAAATCATTTTCACCGTACAAATTCAGAATGAGATTCCTTTCACCGTGGTAGGGCTGACGGGTTTTGATCTCACATTGCCTCTGCTCTGCATACCCGAAAACTGCTGAAGTTATACCAACCATCACCCATTGAATATAAATTCTCATTGTATCACCAACCTCTGAACTAAACCCCTCTAACAATAAAACCCCTTTCATAGTATCAATTTTATTAGTAATATAAACATATTGCTTGGTATCTGCTGGATAGGTGTCAGTTTTCACCCCACTTCTTGAATACTCTATTCAAAAAAATGCAAATGCATGCTACCTCTGACAAATCAAAACTAGTGCATATCAAAGCACCCAGACTAGCTGGCTTTAATCCAATTAAGACGCACCCATAGACTAAACCTCTATTTTAAAAGAAAAATATTAAAGTCTTTCCTGTTCCTATTTCCTCTCTATTTCTGGGTCAATAAAATTTAAAACCCCTGCCCCTGTTTACTCACAAATCTCCTGTCAAATGTAAATGTTCTTTTTACCTCTGAGACTCCTTTGAAATGGAACAGCAACAAATCAAATTCACCCCCAAATGCAAATTTCAGATCTACTCTGTTTCCCTGTAATTAAAACCCACCATAAGGATTCATCGCTAAAAGCAGGAAGATAACACCTTTACTCTTTTATCCCTTTAGACAATTTGAATCCAACAACCTCACCTTTGATTAACCCTGGACACACACAGACACAGCTTTACCCTTACCTACACAGGACATATGTATAAACACACAAATATAAAAATATACACATATCATCGCACAGGACACACCTGGGCAAGGGGTGCAGCAAGTTCTGGAGCACAAATCTTCAGTACTATTGCCGGAATATCATCAGGGCCCATTAGCCTTTGCAGTATCCAGTGCCTTCAGCCATTTCTTGATATCTCGTGGAGTGAATCAAATTGGCTGAAAACTGGCATCTGTGATGCTGGGGACCTCCAGAGGAGGCCGAGATGGATCATTCACTTGGCACTTCTGGCTGAAGATAGTTGTGAATGCTTCAGCCTTATCTTATGCACTAATGTGCTGGGCTCCCCTATCATTGAGGATGGGGATATTTGTGGAGACTCCTCCTCCAGTGAATTGTTTAATTGTCCACCGCCATTTGCAACTGGATATGGCAAGACTGCAGAGCTTAGATCTGATCCATTGCTTATGGAATTGCTTAGCTCTGTCTATCACTTGCTGCTTATGTTGTTTGGCACACAAGTAGTCCTGTGTTATAGCTTCACCAGGTTGACACCTCATTTTTAGGTGTGCCTGGTGCTGCTCCTGGCATGCCCTCCTGCACTCTTCATTGAACCAGGGTTTATCCCCAGGCTTGATGGTAATGGTAGAGTGGGGGATAAGCCAGGCCATGAGGTTACAGATTGTGTTCGACTACAATTCTGCTGCTGCTGATGGCCCACAGTACCTCATAGATGTCCAGTCTTGAGTTGCTAGATCTGTTTGAAATCTATCCCATTTAGCATGGTGACATGAAAACTGGTGTGGTGGTAAATAGTGAGGAGGATAGCCTTAGATTACAGGAGGATATAGACAGGCTGATCAGTGGCAAATGGAATTTAATCTGGATAAGTGTGAGGTGATGCATTTGGGCAGGACAAACAAGGCATGGGAATACACGATGAATGGTAGGACCCTGGGAAGTACCAAGGATCAGCATGTCCACTGGTCCCTTAAGGTAGCGGGATAGGTAGATAAGGTGGTTCAGAAGGCATATGGGATACTTGCCTTTATTAGCTGAGACATAGAATACAAGAGCAGGGAGGTTATGCTGGAACTGTATAAAACACTGGTTAGGCCACAGCTAGAGTATTGCATGCAGTTCTGGAATCCGCATTATAGGAAGGATGTGATTGCACTGGAGAGAGTGCAGAGGAGATTTACCAGAATGTTGCCTGGGCTGGAGAGTTTTAGTTATGAGGAGAGATTGGATAGAATGGGGTTATTTTCCCTGGAGCAGAGGAGATTGAGGGGGATATGATTGAGGTGTATACAATTATGAGGGGCATAGATAGGGTAGACAGGAAGGAACTTTTCCCCTTGGTGGAGGGATCAATAACCAGGGGGCATAGATTAAAGGTAAGGGGCAGGAGGTTTAGAGGGGATGTGAGGAAGAATGTTTTCACCCAGAGGGTGGTGGGAATCTGGAACACTCTGCCTGAAAGGATGTTAGAGATAAAAATCCTCATAACATTTAAGCAGTATTTGGGTGTGCACTTGCGATGCCATAGCATACAAGGCTATGGGCCTAGTGCTGGAAAATGGGATTAGAATAGTTAGGTACTTGTTTGACCGTCGCAGACTCGATGGGCTGAAGGGCCTTTTCTGTGCTGTAGACCTCTATGACTCTATGACAACATGATGGAGGGTATCCTCAATGTGAAGGTGGGACTTCATCTCCACAATGACTGTGCGGTGGTCACTCCTACCGGTAGTGCCATGGACAGATGCATCTGCGGTAGGCAGGTCAGTGAGGATGAGGTCAAGCATGCTCTTCCCAGTTGGTTACCTCACCACCTGCCACAGACCCAGTCTAGCAGCTATGTCCTTTAGGACTCGGCCAGCTCGGTCAGTAGTGGTGCTACCGAGCCACTCTTGGTGATGGACATTGAAGTCCCCCACCCAGAGTACATTCTGCGCCCTTGCCACACTCAGTGCTTCCTCCAAGTGGTGTTTAACATGGAGGAGCACTGATTCATCAGCTGAGGGAGGGCGGTACGTGGTAATCAGCAGGAGGTTTCCTTGCCCATGTTTGACCTGATGTCATGAGACTTCATGGGGTCCGGAGTCGATGTTGAGGACTCTCAGGGCAACTCCCTCCTGACTGCATACCACTATGATGCCACCTCTGCTGGGTCTGTCCTGCCAACGGGACAGGACATAACCAGGAATGGTGATGGTGGAGTCTGGGACATTGTCTGTGAGATATGATTCCATGAATATGACTACGTCCAGCACATCAGCTTGACTAATGTATGAGACAAGTTCTCCCAATTTTGGCATTAGCCCCCATATGTTAATAAGAGGATTTTGCAGGGTCAACAGGGCTGAGTTTGCTGTTGTCGTTTCTGGTGTCAATTCGAAGCCATATAGCCCGTCCAGTTTAATTCCTTATTGACTTGGTTATGGAGAGCATTGCAGTGCTGGAGAAAGGCGATGTCCCAGAGGGTTCAAGGACAGAATCAATTTGGCTAAAGCTAAGGAACAAAAATGTTGCAACTACATTACTCGGTGTAGTTTATAGACCACCAAATAGTGAGAAGGATGTAGAAGAACAAATCTGCAGGGAAATTACAGAGATGCAGCATTATAGAGTAGTTATAATGGGGGACTTTAGTTACCCGAATGTAGACTGGGACAGTGGTAGTGTAAAGGGCGGAGAGGGGCAACAGTTCCTAGATTGTGTTCAGGAGAATTTTCTACAGCAGTATGTGTCCAATCCAACAAGAAAAAACATACTGTTAGACCTGGTTCTTGGAAATGAGGTGGGCCAAGTAGATCTAGTGTCAGTGGGGAAACATTTAGCAGACACTGATCATTGTATTGTACATTTTAGGATGATGATAGAAAAGGACGATAGGCAATCCAGAGTAAAAATAATTAACTGGACAAGAGACGACTTCGATGGGGCAAGAACGGAGCTGGGCCAGATAGACTGGAACGAAAGGTTGTCAGGAAAAACTGTAGCTGAACAATGGGCTACCTTCAAAAAAGAATTGGTTCGGGCACAGTCAAGGTATATTCCATCGAAAGGGAAAGGTAGGGCAAACAAATCCAGAGCTCCCTGGATGGAAAAGGAGATTGAAATTAAGATAAAGAAGTAAAGTGCACTTGTAACAGGTAGAAAATACAATTGAGAACCAAGAGGAATTCAGAAGGTTCAGAGGGAAGGTGAAAAACCATATTAGAGAAGTGAAGAGGGATTATGAGAAAAGACTGGCAGTCAACATAAAGGGGAATCCCGAAGTCTTCTATAAGCATATAAATAGTAAAAGGGTGGTAAAAGGAGGAGTAGGACCGATTAGGGGCATAAAAGGGAATTTACACATGTACGAAGGGGCCATGGCTGAGGTATTAAATGAATACTTTGCATCCGTCTTCACCAAGGAAGTAGATGCTACCCAGGCCATGGTGACAGATGAGGAAACTCTGTCACTAGAAGGGTTCAAAATTGATGATGTGGAAGTGTTGAATAGACTGTCGGTACTCAAAATTGACAAGGCACTGGGACTGGATGAGATGCATCCAAGGATATTGAAGGAAGTTAGAGTAGAATTGCAGAGGCACTGGCCATAATCTTTCAGTCTTCCCTAGACTCGGGGGAGGTGCCAGAGGGCTGGAGAATTGCAAACATTACACCCTTGTTCAAAAAAGGTTGTAAGGACAAGCCCAGCAATTACAGACCGGTCAGTTTAACTTCAGTGGTGGGCAAGATTCTAGAAACAATTATTCGGGATAGAATTAGTAGTCACATGGAAAAATATGGGTTGATAAGAAAGAGCCAGCGTGGATTTCGAAAGGGGAAATTGCATTTAACTAACTTGCTGGATTTTGTTGAAGAGGTTCATGGATCTATGGATATGCACACCAAGGTCCTCCCTGCTCTTGTACTCTATGCCCCTATTAATAAAGCCCAGGATACTATATGCTTTATTAACTGCTCCTCTCCATCAGTACTGCCACCTTCAATGATCTATGCACATATACACCCAGGTCTTTCTGCTCCTGCACCCCCTTCAACATTTCACCCCTTATTTTATATTATCTGTCCATGTTCTTCCTACCAAAATGCATCATCTCACACTTCTCCACATTGAACTTCATCTGCCATCTATCTGCCCACT
Organism: Cetorhinus maximus; assembly: GCF_964194155.1. Classification (NCBI taxonomy): domain Eukaryota; kingdom Metazoa; phylum Chordata; class Chondrichthyes; order Lamniformes; family Cetorhinidae; genus Cetorhinus; species Cetorhinus maximus. Next base: position 96,487,932 of record NC_135897.1, on the reverse strand, counting down.
CCACCAACTTGTCTATGTCCTCTTAAAGTTCCACACCATCCTCCTCACAATTCACAACACTCCCAAGCTTTTTATCATCCACAAACTTTGAAATTGTCCCCTGCACACCAAGACCTAGGTCATTAATATATATCAGGAAAAGCAAGGATCCAAATACTGACCCCTGGGGAACTCCACTACAAACCTTCCTCCAGCCTGAAAAATATCCATTGACCATTACTCTCTGCTTCCTATTTTTCAGCCAATTTTGTAACCACGTTGCTACTGTCCCTTTTATTCCAATGGCAATAACTTTCCTCACGAGTCTGTTGTGTGGCACTGTGTCAAATGCCTTTTGAAAGTCCATGTAGACCACATCAATAGCATTACCTTCATCAACTGGAGTATTGTGTACAGTTCTGGGTGCCACGTTATGGGAAGGATATGAACACATTGGAGAGAGTGCAGAAGGGGTTTACAAGAATGGCTCCAGGGATGAGAAACTTCAGCTATGAGGATAGATTGGAGAGGTTGGGACTGTTCTCCTTGGAGAGAAGAAGGCTGAGAGGAGATTTGATAAAGATGTTCAAAATCATGAGGGGGCTGGACAGAGTAGATAGGGAGAAGCTGTTCCCTCTCGTAAAAGGATGAAGAACGAGAGGGCACAGATTTAAAGTGATTTGCAAAAGAAGCAAGTGTGATGTGAGAGAAAACTTTTTCACACAGAGTGGTTCGGGTCTGGAATGCACTGCCTGGAAGTGTGGGGGAGGCAGGTTCAATTGAGGCATTCAAGAGAGCATCAGATGATTATTCGAATAGAAACAATGTGCAGGGGTGCGGGGAAAAGGCAGGACAATGGCACTAGGTCATAATGGCCATTTGGAGAGCTGGTGCAGACACGATGGGCTGAATGGCCTCCTCCTGTGTCGTTAAAATTCTGTGACTCTGTGATCAGCTCCACCTTCTGGGCCAATCCCTGTATCTCCATTCTCTTAGCACCCAAAAATCTTTTGATCACAACCTGGAATGTACTCATCGATGGGCATCCACGACCCACTCGGGCTGAGAGTTCCAAACATTCACCACACTCGGAGTGAAAATATTTCTCCTAATCTCAGTCAAAAATGGCTGCCCCCTTATCCCGAGTCAATGCCCCCTCGTTGTAGATGCTCTAACTTCTCAACATCTACACTGCCAAGCCAAACCAGGAAAGACAGGCCCATTCTACTCAATCTCTCCTCATTAGGACAACCCTCCCATCCCAGGATCAATCTAGCAAACATTTATTGCATCCCCTGTAAGTACTTCAAGACAGTGTGATCTGATCAAAGCCCTGTACAACAGCAGTAAGACTTCCTTACTCTTATACTCTTGTACTCCAATCCCCTTGCAATAAAGACCTCATGCCATTTGCCTTCCTAATTGCTTGCTGTACCCGCATGCTAACGTTCTGTGATTTGTGTACGAGGGTTCCACATCTCTCTGAACACCAACGTTTACTAGTCTCGCACCTTTTGAAAAATATTCTGTTTTTTCACTCTTCCTCCCAGGGTGGACAATTACACATTTCCCCACATCTTCCACATTCTTGTCCATTCACTTAACCAGTCTTTGAGGCCTATTTCCTGACAGCTTCCTGTCCCAACTAACATTGTATTGTCAGCAAATTAAATACATTGCAAACGCCAGATATTGTCTGGAAATCTGAAATAAAAATAGAAAGTACTGGAAAAACTCTGCAGGTCTGCCAACATCTGTGGGGTTAACATTTCAGGTCAATGACCTTTCATCAGAATTCTACACATTGTTCTGAAATATATTTAGACTCATATAGATTGTAAAAAGCTGAGGTCCAGACACTGATTTCTGTGGCATCCCACAAGTTATACCCTGCTTTCCTGAAATGACCCATTTATTCCTACTCATGGTTTGAACCCAGCAGATTCTGACTTTGGGGAAAGAGCACAACCACTGAGCCAAGCTAACATTTCATTAAACGCAGGCCGCTGGGAGTAAGAATCAGACCATCCCAGGCCCATTTCATGTCGGACACTTCAGCAGGCTTTTTAAGAGTTTGTGCTCCAAGTACAGACCTTGTGAACTGGGAGCCCACACTCGTGTATTTACCACCTGAGAGTTAAGAGGGAAAGGTGATCTTTGCTCTCTGTGGGTTGGGTTTGACCCTCATGTCCAGGGGTTAACAGGCAATGTCTAGGCACAAGGTGTTGCTCTGTATTTCAGTATGCAGAGGTGCTAATATTTGGGCTCCCATTCAGTTTTAGGAGATTCCAGAGCCTCCAAACCCTAAACAAAGCTTAAATTAACCCAGACTCTTGCTCTTAAATCTGGTGCAGTTTGCACTACTACAGTACTCACTGTGATTGCCCAGCGCTTGTCTAGTTCCATGAATTAAAAAGCAGCCTACAGAACAGATGTCTGAAACTAGGCAGTGTACATTCATGAGCATAAGCATTAGTCACAATTACTGTAACAACCAGAGGGAAGTGTCAACAACACACAGCGGGACTCATTTTGCAATGTTACAATCTGACTTACCGGAGAGTGGTCATTCGAGCCAGACTCAATTATACAAAGAAAACAGCCCATCAACAAAACTATCATCAGAAAGTTTCACAAGGTTGTATAAGGTGAAAGAAATAACTAATTGAGACATAAATGCTGTGGATTTGGGGAACCATGTAAAGTATTAATCGGAGAATCTGACTCATGCTGCTAACACTTGTGATTTAATTAGTAATTTATAGATTCAGTGTTGTTTAAATGAATGGGGTCAGTATAGTTCATCCCCATCTCCTTTCTATCTCTCCAAATTGCCAACATACTAACAGCCTAATTAACAGCTCGATGAGAGCACATTCACCACAAAGTGCAGCTCTTCAACAAGTGGGCCCATCACCAATTCCTCAAGAGGAACAAGGAATGGGCGGTAGACGCTGGCCTTGTCATCAACACCTGTAAACCTGAGAACAGGTTTTTAAAAAATTAAAACAATAACACCAGGTTATAAAATTGGAAGTGGAGACTGGAGGTCTCCGGATGCCATTAGCTCAGATGGAAGCATTCCCGCATCCGGGCCAGAAGATAATGGATTCAAGACCCATTCCTGAAAGGTGAGCCCATGATCCAGGCCAACAATCCCAGTGCAGGACTGAGGGAGTACCTCACTGTCAGAGGGTCAGTATTGAGCGATACTGTAGTGTTGGAGGGTCAGGACTGTGGGAGTACCTCACTGTCAGAGGGTCAGTATTGAGCGATACTGTAGTGTTGGAGGGTCAGGACTGTGGGAGTACCTCACTGTCAGAGGGTCAGTATTGAGCGATACTGTAGTGTTGGAGGGTCAGGACTGTGGGAGTACCTCACTGTCAGAGGGTCAGTATTGAGCGATACTGTAGTGTTGGAGGGTCAGTACTGAGGGAGTACCTCACTGTCAGAGGGTCAGTATTGAGCGATACTGTAGTGTTGGAGGGTCAGGACTGTGGGAGTACCTCACTGTCAGAGGGTCAGTATTGAGCGATACTGTAGTGTTGGAGGGTCAGTACTGTGGGAGTGCCTCACTGTCAGAGGGTCAGTATTGAGCGATACTGTAGTGTTGGAGGGTCAGGACTGTGGGAGTACCTCACTGTCAGAGGGTCAGTATTGAGCGATACTGTAGTGTTGGAGGGTCAGGACTGTGGGAGTACCTCACTGTCAGAGGGTCAGTATTGAGCGATACTGTAGTGTTGGAGGGTCAGTACTGTGGGAGTGCCTCACTGTCAGAGGGTCAGTATTGAGCGATACTGTAGTGTTGGAGGGTCAGGACTGTGGGAGTACCTCACTGTCAGAGGGTCAGTATTGAGCGATACTGTAGTGTTGGAGGGTCAGTACTGTGGGAGTACCTCACTGTCAGAGGGTCAGTATTGAGCGATACTGTAGTGTTGGAGGGTCAGTACTGTGGGAGTGCCTCACTGTCAGAGGGTCAGTATTGAGCGATACTGTAGTGTTGGAGGGTCAGGACTGAGCGAGTGCCTCACTGTCAGAGGGTCAGTATTGAGCGATACTGTAGTGTTGGAGGGTCAGGACTGTGGGAGTGCCTCACTGTCAGAGGGTCAGTATTGAGCGATACTGTAGTGTTGGAGGGTCAGTACTGTGGGAGTACCTCACTGTCAGAGGGTCAGTATTGAGCGATACTGTAGTGTTGGAGGGTCAGGACTGTGGGAGTGCCTCACTGTCAGAGGGTCAGTATTGAGCGATACTGTAGTGTTGGAGGGTCAGTACTGTGGGAGTGCCTCACTGTCAGAGGGTCAGTATTGAGCGATACTGTAGTGTTGGAGGGTCAGTACTGTGGGAGTACCTCACTGTCAGAGGGTCAGTATTGAGCGATACTGTAGTGTTGGAGGGTCAGGACTGTGGGAGTACCTCACTGTCAGAGGGTCAGTATTGAGCGATACTGTAGTGTTGGAGGGTCAGGACTGTGGGAGTACCTCACTGTCAGAGGGTCAGTATTGAGCGATACTGTAGTGTTGGAGGGTCAGTACTGTGGGAGTGCCTCACTGTCAGAGGGTCAGTATTGAGCGATACTGTAGTGTTGGAGGGTCAGGACTGTGGGAGTACCTCACTGTCAGAGGGTCAGTATTGAGCGATACTGTAGTGTTGGAGGGTCAGGACTGTGGGAGTACCTCACTGTCAGAGGGTCAGTATTGAGCGATACTGTAGTGTTGGAGGGTCAGGACTGTGGGAGTACCTCACTGTCAGAGGGTCAGTATTGAGCGATACTGTAGTGTTGGAGGGTCAGTACTGTGGGAGTGCCTCACTGTTGGAGGGTCAGTGCTGAGGAAGTGTCACATTCTTGGAGGGTAGGTATTGAGGGAGTGCTGCATTGTCAGAGGGTCAGTTTTGCGGGAGCGGCTCACTGCCGGAGGGTCAGTACTGAGGGGGTGCTGAACTGTCAGAGGGGCAGTACAGTGGAGAGCCTCACTGCCAGAGGATCAATATTGAGGGAGTGCTGCACTGTTGATGGGTCAGTACTGAGGGAATGTCATACTGTTGGAGGGTCAGTAACGAGAGACTCCTGCAATGTCGGAGGGCAAGTACTGAGGGAGTGCGGCACTGTCAGAAGGTCAGTGCTGAGGGAGTGCTGCACTGTTTGGAGGGACAGTACTGAGGGAGTGGCTCACTGCTGGAGGGTAGGTACTGAGGGAGTGACACACTGTCAGAGTGGCAGTACTGAGGGAGTGGCTCACTGCTGGAGGGTAGGTACTGAGGGAGTGACACACTGTCAGAGTGGCAGTACTGAGGGAGTGGCTCACTGCTGGAGGGTAGGTACTGAGGGAGTGACACACTGTCAGAGTGGCAGTACTGAGGGAGTGGCTCACTGCTGGAGGGTAGGTACTGAGGGAGTGACACACTGTCAGAGTGGCAGTACTGAGGGAGCACTACAATGTCAGAGGTTCAGTACTGAGGGAGTGCTGCATTGTGTTATGATATGGCAGGTGGTGTTTGCCAGGCTGATCAATCCAAAAGGGAAACTTGGCCAGGCTATCACAACAATTTTGCAATTTGTATTTATTACAAGAAGCCTTGAGCACTGAAATCAGAAGTAATGAGTCCACTGCCACCTTTAGTGATTTTAAAGATTAAATTAAAACATTTATTAACAAAAGAATAACAAACTTAAACACACCCAAGATTAGAGTTACACAGTTATAACTATACACCCCCTTTAAGGCAATAGTCCAAATAGATTCCAAAGTTATAAAGTCATTCAGTAATTTTACCACAAGCACCCACTGGACAATGGAATTCCAAAGGCTTTTAACACAACTTTGGTTATTGGAACAGCAAACTTTTGCAGGGTGGCTCGAGGCTTTTTCTCCAAGTCTGTTTCACACAGTCGCCTTTCAAGATCTCACATGGCCACACCTCACAAAGCCTTCTGTCCATCTTCAAATATATTTCTCTCTTTTTGATTTGGAAATCCCATTGTTTCAACTTGTCTTTAGAAGTTACTTTTCCCAGAATACAACAATCTTTCATGTTATCACTGTGGCCAGCACTTTTGGGAAAAATCAATGTAATAACTTTGCCTTGTTTATCTTGCCAGTTGTAAAAATCTTATCAGGTCCCTTTGAAAATCAAACACCTTTCCTACTTATCTAAAATTGCAAATTTCATCACACCGCCTCTGCTGTGACCTCAACCTAGCTTTACTCATCTGCATTTCAAATATCTGTTTTATACCCCTCTTCTTTGATAATTTAAACCTTGCAGCCTAATTATCTCCAGTGTAATTAAATTACACACATGCACACGCACATGCACACAAACACACACACAAGCCTGCTTTAAATTATCCCACAATAATATTAGGAAAAACATGATAATTTCATGATTCTCCATCCTTATGGAAAAATAAACCGTCATAATTTTGAAAGATGGTTTGATTTTCCCAACCCGTTTCACATTATTTACTATACTTACCTATATACACATAACTATTACATGCATTAACATGACAATGTTTTCTCATAACTCACTGGGGATAGTGCGCTGTTATATCCAGCCCCACTGTTCCCTGAACCACAACAAATGTGAAAAGTTTGACCAAACCACCAGATTGCCACAATTCTACCTAACTGTTTAATTTAGGTTAACAGAATACCAGCACCAGGTTTGTAAACTTAATAAGTAAATAACTGTTTCTTGAACAAATTGCCTTTAACCAGTAGCAAAAGAAAGAAATATGAACTGTTAATTTCTAACGCTATAACTTAAACTCTACTCCTTCTTAAACCCCTACACACAAACACATTCACACACATCGTAAAACACAGAAAACATGGATTTTAAGTGTGAGATAAAACAGCCCAGTAGCACCAATCTGGAGTACAGGGTTAGATGGGTTGATTTTGATTGATGTCTTCCAAATTCTTTGCAGTTTGCTGTTGATGACACGAGATGGTCTCCCAACATTTTCAGCCTGTGGTTCACTGGTTGAAAAATTTGCATTTCAAGGTCTCTACTGGCGATTTTTCCCCTGTTCCTCTTGACAGGGGTTTTCAGAAAAAGCAGGTTACATAGGTGTGAGGAATAGCCAGCTAGATATTATGGCAGAATTACAGAAATCTTACAAACACAGGAGAGAGTAGTTTTAGGCTGTTCTAGTTCACAGGCTAGGAGCTGCTCTCCCTGTACTGTTATCACCCAGAACCCTGGTCACCTGGTCAGGAGCCAATTAAAATGCCATCATCAGGCAGTTCCTCCTAGTCCAGAACTCCTTTCTGGCACCATCCTGTTCTTTTAGAGCACACTCTATCCCAGGATGGCAATATTATAGATATTCCTCATCCAATTCCAGTGAACATGTCTTTCAACTGCAGCCTAATACTAAATTGTAGTTTTTAAAGTCACAGTCCAAGAAAAATAAATAATATGTTCTTTACACGCCTCCACCCTTAAAAAGGATGAAACACCATTTAGAAAATGCGTTTCATCACAAGGTGTGTGACACATGGACAACAAAACTTACATTCTTACAGACTTACATTCATTCATCCATCCTTCCCCTTTATACTTATTTCAGTAATTCACACCCCTGACAATGCATTTGCAATCACATTATCTTTACCAGCAATGTGAACAATCTTTACATTCAATGGTTGAAACAATAGACTCCATCTAAACAGTCTCGCATTTCAAGTTTTAAACTTCTCAGTGAATGCCAGCAGGTTATGGTCAGTGTAGATTAGTGTTTCTTTGTTATCATGTTGGACATAAACGTCAAAGTGTTGAAGAGACAACAACAATGCTAGAGTTTCTCTTTCTACTGTAGGGTACTTCCTCTGATATTGATTTAGTTTCTTGGAAAAGTCCCCTACCGGCTTCTCTTCCCCTTTCCTTGCTTTTGGATTTTGCTCTTTTTTTATCTTTACTATTGCCCTGGTCGGCATCGTTACTACTGGGTTAAACCCAGATTTCTTTGTGTTTTTGTTCCCTGCGTCTGCTTCTTGAGTTTGCATGTTTTCCTCTCTCTTCCCTTTTTTACCCTATCTTTACTTTGAGATTTGTCACTTTTCCCTCTATCTTTGTCTTTATTCTGTTCTCTATCTCGGCTTCTAGATTTTGATTTGGTCCTTTTATTCTTGCTCCCTGCTTTTACTTCATTCTCGACTTTTAGATTTCAATTGGATCCATTTTTCTCTCTCCTTGCTTTTACTCTGTTTAGGATCTCTATCTCTGAATTTTGCCTCTTTGCCATTACTCTGCTCTGAATCACGTGTGCTGGATTTTGACGACTTATTTCTCCAACTCTTTTCCATTAGTCTGCTCTCGTGCTGCTTTCCATGCTCCTGTTTTCGCTTTGGGTCATGGTCCTACACAATCTACTAATACCCAACTAAATGTTCCTTCAAAAACTGATATGGGTATTAAAGGTGCTGGTTTGATTACATGCTGAGGTTTACCTGCTACCTGGCGTATATGACATGTTTTACAAAATTGCACTACATCCTTATGAGGTCTTGGCCAGGTAAAATGCCTGTTTATCGATGCTTGGATTTTCCATATTCCTATATGTCCTGCCATAGGGATTCCACGTGCTACTTGCAATATCTCCATGTGATATTTGGGTGGTACCACTATCTGATGGACAACCATCCATTCCTTATCCACAGGTCTGTGAGGGTGTCTCCACTTCCTCATCAGAACTCTGTTTTTAATGTAATAGCACTCCGGAACTCCTTCCGCCTCAGCTTCAGTGTGAGCTGACTGTGCTAACTTGTTTAACTCTGGATCTGCTTTCTGAGCCTCAATTAATGAAGACATGCCAAACACTTCCTTCGAATTATCCTCATCCTTAAAGAAAGTTTTGGCTACTCTAACATCTGCTCATGGTATTACATTGATCTCTGGTGATAAGCTTTGTTTAGCCATTGCTCTGGTCACCACACATGATGGAAAAATACCAGGGACGTGTTGTGTAACTGCTCCGTCTCTTTAGCCTCTCTCGGGCTTTCTGTAATTATGGGTGAAGCTATAACCCTCACTGCTGGCAAATCATTCCCCAGGAAGAAATCAGTTCCATCCACAGATAATTTCTTAACCACTCCCACACCACTGCTCCAGACACCAAATCACAGTCCAATTGCACTTTGTACAGCGGAACCAGGATATACTCTCCACTTATCCCGTTTACCAATACTTTAGCTTTCATTGAACTTTCTGGAGGGAAAACTAGGTCCTTCTCCAGCAAAAGAGTTTGAATAGTTCCTGTGTCCCTTAATGTAGTTATGGGTTTAGCTGCATCATTTGATGAGAAAGGGGTTATCTTTCCTTTAGACAAAAACCCTTTATATCTCTCACCTACATTATTCACTTCACCTGCATTCACAGCAGTGTTTACCTCAAGATCCTTATTTGTAGTTAAAGCTACAATTTGATCCATGGCATTTTCTTTTTGAGTTCCCTTCTCAGACTCAAACTTACAAACTCCAGTAAGCCCCATGGGCTTCCCTCGCAACTTCCAGTATTCTGAACGAATATGTCCCACTTTATTACAATGGAAACACTTAGGCCTTTGAGTTTCACCTCCACCCTCAGTACCTTCCTTCCTGATCTGGAGAGGAGTTCTCAAGGTATTCCCAGCTATCCATTCTTTACCCTGGCTACTTCCCATCCTTTCACTCTCCCACCTTCTATCCTTTTGAAATTTATGGGGGCGATGGAAAAAAGGTTTAGTTTTATGGATCAGTTCACAATCATCAGCCATTACTGTTACCTGTCTAGCAGTTGCAACTCTTTGGTCTTCCACATGGGTTCTTATTACAGAAGGTAGGGAGTTTTTAAATACTTCCAAGGGAATGGTCTCTCTGAGAACTTCATAGGTAGTTTCAGCTCCTAATGCTCGTATCCACCTGTCAAAACTACTTTGCTTAATCCTTTCAAATTCAATGTAAGTTTGCCCAGGCTGTTTCCTTAAATGTTGAAACTTTTGACTGTGTGCTTCAGGGATCAACTTGTATGCACTCAAAATGGCCTTTTTCACCATGTCATTAATCCCTAGAAACCTCCTCTGACAGTGAAGCATACATTTCCTGTGCTCTATCTGTCAATTTGTTCTGCATGGGCAATGTCCAGTTTTCCTTTGGACAGTTCATCTGTTTTATCTATCTTCTCAAATGAAATAAAGAATGCTTCAACATCCCTTTCCTCAAACTTGGGAAGAGCTTGTACAAATTTAAACATCTCTCTGGATTCTGATCTGCACATAAGTCCTGCTTCACCTCTTGGTGTCTCTTTTTTAACTGCCAGCATTTTTAAGCTGGTATTCCCTTCCTTTATCCTTCTTTCTTGCCTGGGATTCTCTCTTTTTTTTTCTATTTTTTTAACCTCACCATTTCTAATGCCCTTTCCCTTTCTGCTGCCCCTAGTTCCAGTTTTAAAAAAATTTGCAACTGAATTTGAGCCCATTCCAATGAACCACCCCTTGGAAAACTCAGTCTCTCAGATATTCCTTCCAGTTTTAAATGCTGTGCTATCTCTTCAATTATCTCTGCCTTCCTAGCTTTAGCAGACAATCCTGCTCTTAATTTACTTGCCAATTCAACTAACCTGGCTTTTGGGATCCCTTGTAAAATTGTCAGGGACATCTCTTCCACTTGCAGCAAGGTTTTAGCAGTTTCCAGTGCCATCTTATTTTGATAGTACTAACCTGATATTTCCTTTTAGCTTTTGTTACTTATTAAACCTACACCCAAATTGTCGTTATCTTTTGTTCCAAAATATCGGGGGCTCAAGCCCCCAACCTTTGTCACGACTCACTGGGGATAGTGCGCTGTTATATCCAGCCTCACTGTTCCCCAAACCACAATAAATGTGAAAAGTTTGACCTCCCACATCCACATCATACATAGTTAAATTTGTTTTCCCCAGCTTATTTCCATAAATAGATTTGTGTGACTGCAATAGCTTTTCCAAATCACTTTGACACTTGCCTGGAAGATAACTCAGTATTTACATTTTTAAGTATCCCTCATTGTCCAATCTGATTAGAGGAAAACCAATTTCATAATCCTTCATTTCTACCTCTTTCTCTTTATCTACCACGACTAATACCTCCTTCTTGTTATCCTCCCTGTCAAAGTATAAGCATATTTACATGACACACCCTCTGATTCTTTCTTCTTTTTTATTCGTTCACGGGATGTGGGCTTCGCTGACTAGGCCAGCATTTATTGCCCATCTCTAATTGCCCTTGAGAAGGTGGTGGTGAGCTGCCTTCTTGAACTGCTGCAGTCCATGTGGTGTAGGTACACCCACAGTGCTGTTACGGAGGGAGTTCCAGGATTTTGACCCAGCGACAGTGAAGGAACGACGATATATTTCCAAGTCAGGATGGTGGGTGGCTTGGAGGGGAACTTCCAGGCGGTGATATTCCCATCTGTCTGCTGCCCTTGTCCTTCCAGATGGTAGTGGTTGTGGGTTTGGAAGGTGCTGTCTAAGGAGCCTTGGTGAGTTCCTGCAATGAATCTTGTAGGTGGTACACACTGCTGCTACTGTGCGTCGGTGGTGGAGGGAATGAATGTTTGTGGATTTGGAAGAATTGATTAAATAATTTATTTCACCCAGTTTCTTTTCAATCCTGTAAGACCCACTGTAACATGCCTTTAATTATTCACCCAGTACTGGTATTAAAATTAACACTTTTCCCCAGCAACAGAACTCTGAGTTTTTGCCCTCTTATCTGCATTTGTCTTCATCACTTGCTGTGATATCTTTAAATGTTCCTTAGCTAACTCACATGTTGTGCTCAATATTTCTCTGAATTTTGCCACATAATCCAGGAGAGTAGTTTCTGAACTCTGACCCACAAGTTTCTCCTGAATCAACTTAAGTGGTCCCTTCACCTCATGACCATAGACTAATTCAAAAGGACTAAACCCTGTCGATTTGTTAGGGGCATCCCTAATAGTAAATAACAATAATGGAATCCCTCGAACCCAGTCCTGTGGGTAGAATTGACTATAAACCCTCATCATAGTTTTTAAAGTTTGATGCCATCTCTCTAAAGCACCTTGTGGTTCAGGATGTTGAGCTGATGACTTAAATTGTTTTATCCCCAGTCTGTTCATTACTTCCTTAAACAGCTGTGACATGAAATTTGAACTCTGATCTGACTGTATTTCTTTTGGTAACCCATATCTTGTAAAAAATTTGGTCAAGTCCTCTTTAATTCTCTTTGCTGTAATAGTTCGTACAGGAATCGCTTCCAGAAATCTTACAGCCACATCCATGATTGTCAGCAAGTACTGATTTCCACTTTTGATCTTAGGTAGGGGTCCTGCACAATTCAACAGGACCCTGGTAAAAAAGTTCCTCAAATGCTTGAAACGGAATTAAAGGTGCAGGTTTAATCACAGCTTGAGGTTTTCCTGTCACCTGACATGTGTGACATGTTCTACAGAATTTGACTACATCTTTATGCAGTCCGGGCCAATAAACTGTTTTTGTACTTTCGCCTGAGTTTTCCTAATTCCAAAATGTCCAGCTATTAGAGTTTCATGAACTGCTCTCAATATTTCATTTCTGTATCCAGACGGTATAATTATTCGATGTACTACTGCCCACTTCTCATCTGTTGGAATATGAGATGGCCTCCATTTCCTCATTAACACATTACCTTTAAGGAAATAACGTTCTGGGACACATTCTGCCTCTGTTTCTGAATAAGCTGTCTGGAATAACTTCTTTATTTGTGAATCCTTCTGCTGTAACTCTACCAATCTCACTGAGCTAAACACATCCACCTCATTCCCTTCAACCTTCCATTCCTGAACAATCTTTTCAAAGACAGGACAAGCTAATGAGATGTCAGCATCCTTCCGTCTTTTAGCATCCTCCTCTTGTTTCAACCTGAGAGTTTGTGCTCTCGATACTACACAATCTGGAAAAAATAAAGCATTGCCACCAGCTGCTTGACGACAGTAGGCATCACCAACATCTGTGACCCAGCTATATCGTTACCTAAAATAAATTGAACTCTTGCAGTGGGCAATTTTTCCACTGCTCCAACAATCACCTCACCTGTTTTCAGCTTACTTTTTAAATTCACCTTCCACAATGGAATAGATTTAGCATCTCCATGAATTCCATTATTACCATTCTTTCCCACAATACTCCCTCTGGACAACAAAAAGCACCATCCCATCACATTTAAGGACTGACTGACCTCTGTGTTCCTTTAAATTTTAACATTTTTGTCTGCTCCACCCTGTACACATGGAAAGACTTTCCCTTCACACACAAAATCTTTAAACATTTCTTGAAACCTGCCCTTCAGAACTTCCTTGAGTAAGTTGCGAACACATTCCCACTTCTTTACCTACCACTGATTCTTCCTGCTTCACCTGTACACAAACCATTGGTTTTTCTTGCCCCTGGATCTCCGGACCCACAGTACTCTTATTTCTAGAACATTTTGGTGTTCCAACTACTGCAATAGGTTTTCCCAGTAACCTCCAACACATTGACTTTGTGATCTTATTACATTGAAAAATTTAAGTATTTGAGTGTCACTTCTACCCACAGCACCTTCCTTACTGGTCTGAGGAGAAACTTCCTGAAGATTTCTATTTGCTTCTTCTCTTCCTTTCACCTTCCCACTTTCTATCCTACTCAGATTTAAAAAGGTGACAAAAGAAAGGTATAGATCTACGGATAAGCTCGTAATCATTAGCTATCTCTGCTGCTTACCTAGCCATTTGAACCCTCTGTTCCTCCACATGAGTTCTAACTATGGAAGGAATTGAATCTTTCAATTCTTCCAAAAGAATTACTTCTATAAGAGCTGCTTACATTTTCTCTACCTTTAATGCCCATATCCACTGGTCAAAATTACTTTGTTTTTTTTCTCTCAAACTCAATATAAATCTGTCCAGGCTGTTTTCTTACCTTCCTAAATTTCTGCCTGTATGCCTCAGGAACCCACTCATGTGCATTCAAAATAGCCTTTTTTACTGCCTCATTATCCACACATACTTCTTCTGACAACGATGCATATGCTTCATGAACTCTACCTAGCAACCTAGACTGTAAAAGCAATGTCCAAATTTCTTATGGCCATTTCATTTGCTTAGCTATCTTCACAAATGAAATAAAGAATGTCCCTTTCCTCAAACTTCTGAAGAGCCTGCACAAATTTAAACATCTCTCCACTGGGCTTTGGGTTAAGAGTGGTGGTTTTCACATCGGAACCTTCCTCAGCATCTGAAGTTGTCTTTTTTAACTTCCAGCATGTTAATCTGATATTCCCTTTCCCTTTCTTTTTCTCTTTCCTCCATTACTAACTTCTCCCTCTGAAGATCACATTTTCTCATTTCCATTTATCTTTGAAATGCTTTCTCTTTTTCCTTTCCTTCTAACTCAAGTTTTTTTTCTTTTCCTTTGCTTGTTCAAATTCAAGCATCTTCATTTGTAACTGAAGTCTCACTGCCTCCAGCTGTGACTCATTAGTTCCAGGTATCCCTTCCAATTTCAAATGCTGCGCTATTATTTCAATTATGTCCTCTGTCTTTGCCCCTGCGGTTAATCCTAACTGCAATTTAGCTGCCAATTCTGTTAACTGGTCCTTAGTTACTTTTTGTAAAACAATCAGGATTACATTTCCCACTCCCAGAGAAGTCCTAACAATTGATAAACCCATATTTGCTGCCTTACCACTTAAAAAAAATCCCTCAACACCAACTCCTGAGTTCAATGATCTCCTCATAGTCGAAACTTTAAGATTCGCCAACTTCAAGCCAATCGAGGAAGCTCAAAAGTCCCACAAAGAGCCCCCAATGTTGTTATGATATGGCAGGTGGTATTTGCCAGGCTGATGAAGTCCACAAGGGAAACTTGGCCAGGCTATCACAACGATTTTGCAATTTGCATTTATTATAATAAGCCTTGTGCACTAAAGTCAGAAGTAATGAGTCCACTGCCACCTTCAGAGATTTTGAAGATTAAATTAAAACATTTATTAACAGAAGAATAACAAACTTAAACACACACAAGATTACAGTCACACAGTTCCCAAAATATCTACCTAATCAGACTCCCAACTACACATCCACTTTAAGGCAACAGTCCAAATTGATTCCAAACTTATAAAGTCATTCAGCAATTTTACCACAAGCACCCACTGGAAAATGGAATTCCAAAGGCTTTTAACACAACCTTGGTTATTGCAACCGCAAACTTCTGCAGAGTGGCTAGATGCTTTTTCTCCAAGTCTGTTTCACACAGTCCCTTTGATAATTTAACACTTGCAGTCGAATCATCTCTAGTTTAATTAAATTAGACATGAGCACACACACACACAGACACACAGACACAGACACACACTTTAAACATGCTTTAAAATATCCCACAGTAAGATTAGGAAAAAAATGATAGTTTCTTGAAAACTGTCAGAGGGATAGTACTGAGGGAGTGCTGCACTGTCGGAGGGTCATTACTGAGGGAGTGTTGTACTGTAAGAGGGTCAGTACTGAGGGAGTGCTGCACTGTCAAATGTTTAGTTCTGAGGGAGTGCTAAACTGTTGGAGGGACAGTACTGAGTAATGCTGCACTGCCGGAGAGTCAGTACTGAGCGAGTGCTGCAGCATTGGAGGGTCAGTACTGAGGGAGCACTGCAATATTGGAGGTGATATCTTTTAGGTGACGATGTTAAATGGAGTTTGCTGTTTCAAGTGTGCTTATAGAACCCAGGACACAACTGGAAGGAGAGCAGGGGAGTCCTGTCCAGTTTCAAACCTTATTTGACCTGATCTGAAATTCAACCTGATTTGAATTAAAATGGAACTTGTAAACAATGTGAAGAGTTGCTTCCAATAGTACATTTGGACTGCATTCTGCCACCATCTGTGCAGTCAGTATTTTGGCGCCAAAGTGGTCTAAACAGATTGGGTCAGATTTCCTGTCATTTCCACTCATTCCTGCCAGGAGAGATACCTCCAAACAGTGAGAAGTTAGGAACTGTGGAAGAGCTGGATTAGGGATCCAAGGGCAGAATCACTAAAATCTCATGGACAGGTAGGAAAAGGAATTAAAATCCTAAGGAAATGTCGACCTTTACCTGAAAGGTACTGGAGTTCAAAAGTGAGAATATGATGCTTCAGTTGTACAGGTCCTTACACCATCAGGAGTAAGTGCGTAAGTTCTGGACACTGCACCTCAGGAAGGAGAGATTGGTTTGGAGAGTGTGCAGGGCAGGTCAGCCGGGGCTGGATTCAGCATTTCCCCCACCAGCGGTTTGAAGGCAGGGGGTGGGCATGTTAAATCGAGTGGGTGGCCTGACCACCCCTGCCCCCACTACAATTATACAAGCAGCAGGGGTGGCAATGGCTGACCTGCCCCACATTGGGCCAAGTTAACTGCCAGTGAGAATGGCTCATGCCAAGCGGCCAGCCCAGCTACACCTGGGCCTATCGAAGGCCTCCATCCTGCGAGGTGCAACTCCTCCAGGTTGCCCTCCCCCATTGGCCCCTCAAACCCTGGCCCCACCCTCTTTGCCTTCTCATCACCCGGATGAATACTCCAATAGATTAATGCTAGGAGCATGAGGAGACCATTCTGCCCATTGTGCCTGCTGTGCCATTCAATATGATCATGGCTGATCTTGGGCTTCAACTCCCACTCGCCCACTCCCCATATCCCTTGATTCCCTGATGGACCCAAATCTGTCTATCCCAGCTTTAAATATATTCAACAATGGAACATCCACAACCCTCTGGGGTAGAGATTTCCAAAGATTCACAACCCTTTGAGCGAAGAAATTTCTCCTCATCTCCATCCTAAATGATCAATCCCTTACCCTAATACTGTGTCCCCGTGTTTTGGATTCTCCAGCCAGAGGAAACACTTTGTGTCCATCACATCATGAAACCTTCAGGTCAATCCTGGGGGGTGCTGGTAACCCTAACCTGAAATAAATTAGAATTTGATAACACATTGTGGAAGTCTTTGACTGAAAATGGTTAGTATATCTGAACCCTGATCTCTACCTGATGGAATCCACCCCTACTCCTCTTGGGTTTAAAACAAACTAGCCAAGGGGTCATCCCTCAAACTGAACTAGCTCTGTTAAACAACAAACCTGAACATTCCTCCTTGCTTTTCCTGTGGATGTTGTCTCTCCATCATTTTCTGATTTATTTAGGGTTTATATATCCTTTTTTTTCTTTATTCCTTCATGGGATGCGGGTGTCGCTGGCAAGACCAGCAGCTGTTGCCCTCCCTAATTGCCCTTGAACTGAGTAGCTTGCTGGCTCATTTCAGAGGGCATTTCAGAGTCAACCACATTGCTGTGGGTCTGGAGTCACGTGTAGGCCAGACCGGGTAAGGACGGCAGATTTCCTTCCCTAAAGGGCATTATTGAACCAGATGGGTTTTTATGAATACTCTCCATTTGCCTGGATGAGTGCATCTCCAACAACACTCAAGAAGCTTGACACCATCCAGGACAAAGCAGCCCGCATGATTGGCACCACATCTACAAACATTCACTCCCTCCACCACCGACGCAGTGAAGCAGCAGTGTGTACCATCTACAAGATGCACTGCAGGAATTCACCAAGGCTCCTTAGACAGCACCTTCCAAACCCATGACCACCAACATTTAGAAGGACAAGAGCAGCAGATAAATGGGAACATCACCACCTGGAAGTTCTCCTCCAAGCCACTCACCACATTGACTTGGAAATATATCGCTGTTCCTTCTCTGTCGCTGGGTCAAAATCCTGGAACTCCCTCCCTAACAGCACTGTGGGTGTACCTACACCACATGGACTGCAGCGGTTCAAGAAGGCAGCTCACCACCACCTTCCCAAGGGCAACTAGGGATGGGCAATAAATGCTGGCCCAGCCAGCAAAGCGCACATCCCATAAATGAATAAAAAATATATAGCTGTCATATAGTCACCATTACTGCGACTAGTTTTAATTCCAGATTTATTAATGGAATTTAAATTCCTCCACCCACAGTGGTGGTACTTGAACCTGTGTCCCCAAAACATTATAGCCAGTGTCTCTTCCCCCAAAATCTTTTTTCTTTTGATTTAAAATGCTATTTGGGATGCAGAGGTCAGCTATCTGACCCCATTCTGAGCATCTAAAAACTGTCTCAAAACATTCAATGATACAGAAGTGACCAGGAATGAGTTAGATAGGAAAGTTTCCAAACATTATTGTTTTCCCCAAGCAGTGGGACATCCCAAACCCAGAGAGGAATTCAGAAAGCCCTAAGAGGGCTAGGGGGTGCAATCGAGGTTGCACTTGCCTCATGCATTTGCATAGGACACTTGCATATGAATCAGGGACTGTCTGGCAGCTGCTGTTATGACCAAGATGGGAGGGGTGCACAGTCTGACTCTAGTTCCACGACTCCATGGGTCACAACATATATTGAAATGATTCTTCCAGCTAGCTAAAAGGCCAAATATGTACTTTACCTGTGAATCTCAGAATGACCACGCAATGCCCAGGTTTCTTCAATAAACAACAAAATTATTAGTGTATTATAAAACCAGATTTGTCAAGTAGAAGGCAAAGTTTATTAACATACAGAATGAAATATGAAAGTATAATAATTACTCTTTCTAAATACCCTAACTCTCACCTTCACACACACGCGCATGCACATGCACACACACCAAAAAATAAAACAAAATAAAATAGAGGAATTCTGCCAAAAAGGTTCAAAGTCAATGGTTCAAGCGAAAAGGATAAATGGTGGAATCCATGAAATGGTGTCCGGGTTACACGGGTTGGACTCTTAGTGCTGGTCTGGGAAACAATCGATGACTCTTGCACTGCTTTTCAGGCGGACTTTGAGGAAAACTTGCTGTCAGTTGATTTCAGAGCGGAGAGCGACATCGGAGCAACTTCCATTTACTCTTTCCTTTGGACTGGGTCTGGAGTTTCAGGAGCTGTTGCCTTCTTTACCCAGGCGGCTGAACCTTCTTGTTTTACTCATTTGCAGGACGTGGGTGTTGCTGGCTAGGCCAGCATTTATTGCCATCCTTAATTGCCCTTGAGAAGGGATGGAGAATAAATGCTGACCTAGCCAGCAACACCCAACGATGTCCACATCCCATCAATGAATAAATGAAAAGCCAAAACCAGTCTAGCAGCTTTTAAACACTGTTTTCCAGACATGGTTTTTTTCCAAAGCCATAAACCACCATGTGACCCTTTTGTAAACAGGACACTGGGGTCAAGAGGCTTCCAGCTCCTTTAAAACTGCTTAATTACCTTTTCCTGTAAAATGCTGTCTTTCCCAGGAACAGCAACCACCAGAATCCCCGCATTAACCCTTTTAAGGGACAGTTTTTAAAAAATGCAAATTCTCCCAGAATGTTCTTAGTCCTTGAAGATGAATCATTTTCTGTGATTAATGTGTTTATGACAGTGCTGTGTTACACGAGCTACACTGATAATTTCACCCTGCAAAGATCACTCTTCCAGCCAGTCACCTGCTGTTTTCACAACCTTTTTCTCTGCTCAGTTAATTTTTCCCTTGGTTTTCATTCTGGTTGAAGCTGAAATTTCCCCTTTACTCACTTCCCTTTCCCAGTCCCTCTTTCTCTCTGTGTCTCTCTCCTTGTCTGTCTCTTACTCCCTGTCTCTGTGTCTCTCTCACTGTGTGTGTCTCTCTCTTTCCCATGTCTGTCTCTCCCTCCCTCAATTGTGAAACACAGCTTTTGCTTGCTCCTTGCTGCTTCATGTTGTATGTTCAGTGGGCCTCATGAAGAGGTTTTGAGTCTTGTGTGTATATATATATATATAGGGTAAGCCCAAGTTATGAGCTAACTCTGTGCTTGCTTTTACACAGGTCGCTGTCATTTCCACAACTCTCTCTAGTCTCAGGTCATGTGTCTCTTTACATCTCACTGTGGGCGGTACTGCATCCCAGTCTCACATTAACCCTTGCTCTGTCAGATACCTTTATACTACACCTCCCCCCAAATATTTACCCAAAGTATTTACCTTACAATCATGCTACCCCTTTACCCCTTTCACCACCACCACGCCCCCACCCCTGCCACACCGCCCCAACCCCGGCCCTCAAGTCTCTGACTTTATAAATTCAGATGATCTGGAGGCTTGACAATTCTTTAGATCTCGCTCTGGTCACATTCAGAGGAGTGGTAGGCTCTGCTGGTTTGGGCAACCTTCATTGATTCTGAGTTTGTGTTGTGGTCTGTGTTTCAGGCACTTGCTTGTCTTCTCCTGATATGCTTTTTCCACTCTTTAGAGTTGAACTTCACTTTGTCAACTCCCCATCTGCCCTGCTTAGGGACCACCAGCTTCCGGAAGTCGTGTTTACTCTGTTCATTCGTGGTCCGAACCCAGTTTTTCTTTTTCCATGTGGTCCACCGTGATCTCTGTGGGAGTTGGAGGTACTTCTCCCTGCGTTTGGATGTTCCTCGTCAGTGAGCTCACCTTGCAGTTTGGCTTTTATCGAGTACTGTGTTCTTCTGTGTGTGTCCGTGCCTCACT
The DNA here is from genome assembly GCF_964194155.1 of Cetorhinus maximus. NCBI lineage: Eukaryota > Metazoa > Chordata > Chondrichthyes > Lamniformes > Cetorhinidae > Cetorhinus > Cetorhinus maximus. Next base: position 96,467,418 of record NC_135897.1, on the reverse strand, counting down.
GAGCTGTGCTCTGGTCAGTTGATGGTCACTAGTTTCTCGCTCCAGCATCGTCTTGCAGCTTTGTGTATTGGCTGGAGGTTGCAGTGTCGGTGTGGTGGTGTTTATAAGTAGTGTGACAGTAACCATTGGAGTCTGGGGGTGGGGCTCATTCTTCTGTTGTTGGTCATTCCCCTGTGTGTCTCCCACTCGAGGTAATTATCTGAAGGTTTGGCTGGTCTGACCAAAGAGGAGCTTCTGCCGCCTGCAAAGAAATTGGACAAAGCGGCTCTGTGAAGAGTGAAGACAATTCATAGAAACATAGAAAATAGGAGCAGGAGTAGGCCATTCGGCCCTTCGAGCCTGCTCCACCATTCAATATGATCATGGCTGATCCTCTATCTCAACGCTAATGTTGACAGTATGGCCTCTGTGTCCTTCCTGCCCCTAGTCCCCGCCTCTTTACCTTCCTGATGCCCAGGACTCTGCCCTTCTTGTGAAGGATGTTGCTCCTCATCATCACTGGGCCCAAAATCTGAGGGTGGTGATCACACAGTCAACTGCAGCCTTCCCAATGATGTGGATAGTTTCCTCCTGGCTGGTTGGCCTCTGCCTTGAGTCTGACTAACATTGTGGTAAATTGAAAGGAATTCCCACAATGACGTTGTGAACAAGGTGTATACTGAGGTCTCTTCACAGGTTGAATCTTGCACCTGTGCTGAGTTGGTTTGGTATCAGCCAGGGTGGTGATGAAGGGATTAGAATTGAGCTCATTGCCCAGGGTTAGGAAGTTCCTCCTTTCAGCTCAGACTTGGCCTCAGTTGCAATGAAACCCAAATATTACAGCCCATGGCTGGCACTCAATTCCAGACTCTTAAAAAGTGGCTACTGAGCACGTGTGAGTGTTGGTGCCTGTCATCGAGCTCAGGACTGTCCATAAATACTTCGAGAGACTCTGCTGAGTGGTTAGTTTTTTGGACTGGATCCTGTGGATAGCCCACAGGACGGGGAGAGAGAGCTGCCAAGGTTTACAAAGTTGGCAGGCGACTCACATGTTGATCGTGAACAAGTCCAAACAGGTGGGACTCTGTGTCAGAATTCCAGGAAAATTAGAGGGTAGCATTGCCTTCGGGAAAGAGTTTGTAAAATTTAAAGAGACATTTCAAACTCCTGTCGAAGACTTACCCTTCACTTCAACATGATATAATGACATCATGTTAAACCTCCTCAAGAAGCAAATACACCAACACAACCCCAACACCACCACCACAAAAATTAAACTTCCTCTCACAGAAAATTGATATAAGAGCCAAAAAAACTGTATGGATCCCAATAAATAGGCACAGATCCTTGTGAAATGCAGAATTCCCAGATTCTTGTAGCCACAGTATTTATATGGCTAGTCCAGTTCAGTTTCTGGTCAATGGTAACCCCCAGGATGTTGATAGTGGGGGATTCAGTGATGGTAATACCATTGAATGTCATGGGGCGATGGTTGGATTCTCCCCTGTTGGAGATGGTCATTGCCGGGCACTTATGTGGTGTGAATGTTACTTGCCATTTATTAGCCTGTACATTTTCAACATTATGACAAGATTCACCACATGAACAGAACAGAAAGGTAACAAAGGTGTCGGCATTTTCTGCGCTTATTTCCCTCTTGAGATGAAACTTAATCTCAGCACAATACAAAAGCAAAATATGCAGATGCTGCAAATCTGAAATAAAAACCGAAAATGCTGGAAATACTCAGCAGATCTGGCATCATGTGTGGAGAGAGAAACAGAGTTAACGGATGGAATTTTCCAGTCCTACGCACTGGCGGGATCTTCCAGTCGCGCCGATGTGAACGGAGATTTCAAAGGCTCACTGGCCCCATCAAAGGGGAACCCACTGCGGGGGTAGCTGGAAGGTTCCAGCCAATGTTTCAGGTTGTGACTGTTTACTGGATGCAGAAAACTAGTTAGGGGGTTTAACTTATTGAGATGATTCCCTAACCATTTTTTCTGCTCAAAGATTTGATCTGATTCTGGATTCTGCCACTTCCTAGTACCAACATTATTAGAGAAACTGACTCCCAGATCTGTAAACATTTCTCCTAACAACAGCAGCATTCAAACATCCAGTTCTGTACAGCAGTGTAACACTGCCATCTCATGGACTACCAGCTCACAGACCCAATCCCTCCAGCACTCTCTCTCTGTAAATAAGGAAGCAACACATGAGCAACTCAAACTCACTTGTTTGACTGGGGGCTGGTGATCAGGAGTTCCACAACCTGATAGTCAATGGGATTTTACAACATTTTCCTTCACTGTCGCTGGGTCAAAATCCTGGAACTCCCTCCCTAACAGCACTGTGGGTGTACCTACACCACATGGACTGCAGCGGCTCAAGAAGGCAGCTCACCAGCACCTTCTCAAGGGCAACTAAGGATGGGTAACAAAATCAGCCATAGCTAGCTGTAATGAAATAGAGGTACCGGACAGGTTTCTTATTGAAACAGATAACGTTATTACAAAGCTCTTTAGAAGCTCCATGCTTGAACCAGGTCCACGACTAGAAAGCTCCGCCCCCTGGATTACCCGCGCTTACGGCTCATTTGTCAGAACAATCACATGACCCCTTAAGGCAGTAGGAAAGGTTATACCAACAATCACTATATTTCCTCCCCCTTTAGTTTTTTTTTACATTTCCTGTTCACAAAGAGATAGAGGATCAGCCCTGGTCTATTAAATGGTGGCGCAGGCTCGAAGGGCCGAATGGCCTACTCCTGCTCCTAGTTTCTATGTTTCTATGAATTGTCTTCACTCTTCACAGAGCCGCTTTGTCCAATTTCTTTGCAGGCGGCAGAAGCTCCTCTTTGGTCAGACCAGCCAAACCTTCAGATAATCACCACGACACAGACATATATACACAGATCCAGCTATTAAAGGTTAAGGCCGGGACGTTTCATGCCCCAGCGCCAGCGTCGGGTGTGTTCGGTGGTGTGAGCGGACAATATGGTGTGATCTGTTTCACAACTGCGAGTGTTGGGAACCTCATTGTAATACATTAGCATATCATTATAAGGCCAGTCCGCCGGACCCATCTCCCCACCGCCCCCTGCTGGATGGTCCACCCATGTCCATGGGAAAACACACCAACGCGTTTCACAACAGCACACAAGTGACGCACACCTGGCGGCTGCACTTCACTCGGGGCTTCGGGGTTTGTTTGCCTATCTTGCTTCAGGCAGCACTCATAATCATCAGCGCCAGGCTTCACACACAGCACCACACCACTGTTAAAGGGGCTCATGGGCAGGTCTCTACCTACCAGAGCATCTGTAATGTGGGCGGCTTTTCAATGGCTGCAGGGCCAGGACTTGCTTGGGGAAGGGGGAGAAGTGGCCTCAGGCAAGGGAAGAGGCTGCAGGGTGAGGGCTGTACTGGGGAAGGGGAGTATCCCAGGGTGTGTGTGGGGCACATGTTGATCTGTGCAAGTGGCTTCAAGATACTGAGGGCTGAGGAGGCAGCCTCCAGAGGAGATGAGGCCAGATGGAGATGTGAGGATGTGTGTGAGAATGAATGGTGATGTCTCTTGGGCTGGCAGTGAGTGAGATGCCAGTGAGTTACCCACATGTTAACTGGGATAGTTTTAGGGTGCAAGGTAGGGGGGGGCGCAAAATTCTTAAGTTGCATCCAGGAGAACGTTTTTAGCCAGTACATAGAAAGCCCAACAAGGGAGGGGGCAGTTCTGGACCTAATATTCGGAAATGAACCCAGGCAGGTGGAAGGAGTGCAGTAGGGGAGCATTTTGGAGATAGTGACCATAACTCAGTTAGATTTAGGACAGTTATGGAAAAGGATAAGGTTGGGCCAGGAATAAAAGTTCTAAACTGGGGAAAGGCTAATTTCACTAAGATGAGATGTGATTTGGCCCAAGTGGACTGGGAGCAGCTACTTGCAGATAAAACTGTGTCAGAGCAGTGGGAAGCATTCAAGGAGGAAATAGCGAGAGTACAGGGCAAATATGTTCCCGTAAAGACAAAGGGGGGAACCAAGTCCAGAGAACCCTGGATGTCAAGGAACATAAAGGTTGGGATTAAGGAAAAAAGAGAAGCTTATGGCAGATACCGAGGGCTCAATATGACAGAGTCCCTAAAGGAGTATAAAAAGTGCAGAGGGGGAACTTAAAAAGGAAATTAGGAAAGTTAAGAGAGTGCATGAGAAAGCATTGGTGGGTGGAATAAAGGAAAACCCAAAGGAGTTTTTAAAATATATAAAGAGCAAGAGAATAACTAGGGTAAGAGTAGGGCCAATTAGGGACCATAGAGGTAATCTGTGTGTGGACCTGGAAGATGTGGGTACAGTCCTCAATGAATACTTTGCATCGGTCTTCACAATGGAAAAGGACGATGCAGATATATTCATCGGGGTGGAGGACTGTGAATATTCGAGGAAATTAACAGAGAGAGAGAGAGGAGGTACTAATGGGTTTAGCAGCCTTAAAACTGGATAAATCCCAGGCTGTTGAAGGAGGCAAAGGAAGAGATATCAGAGGCCCTGACAGTAATTTTCAAGTCCTCTCTGGCCACAGGTGAGGTTCCAGAGGACTGGAGGACTGCTAACATTGTCCCATTATTAAAAAATGGAGGAAGGGATAGACCAGGATATTACATGCCAGTCAGTCTAACCTCAGTGGTGGGGAAGTTACTGGAAAGAATTCTGAGGCCTGTATATATCTACACTTGGAGAGACAAGGATTAATCAGGGATAGTTAGCATGGGTTTGTTAAGGGAAGGTTGTGTTTGACAAAATTGATCAAATTTTTTGAGGAGGTAACCAGGGTGTTGATGAGGGTAATGCATTTGATGTGGTCTACATGGACTTTAGCAAGGCTTTTGATAAGGTCCCTCATGGCAGACTGGTCAAGAAAGTAAGAGCCCAAGGGATCCAAGGCAAAGTGGCATGTTGGATCCAAAATTGGCTGAGAGGCAGGAAGCAGAGGGTGATGGTAGAGGGATGTTTCTGTGACTGGAAGTCTGTTTCCAATGGGGTTCCACAGGGCTCGGTGCTGGGGCCCTTGCTGTTTGTGGTGTACATAAATGATTTGGAGTTAAGTGTAGGGGGTATGATCAAGAAGTTCGTGGCTGACACGAAAATTGGTAGAGTGGTAAATAGTGAGGAGGATAGCTGTAAATTGCAGGAGGATATCAGTGGGCTGGTCAGGTGGGCAGAGCAGTGGCAAATGGAATTCAACCCTGAAAAGTGTGAGGTAATGCACTTAGGGAGGGCTAACAAGGCAAGGGATTACACTATGAATGGTAGGACCCTGGAAAGTACTGAAGATCAGAGGGACCTTGGTGTGCATATCCACAGATCCCTGAAGGTAGCAGGGCAGGTAGATAAGGTGGTTATGAAGGCACATGGGATACTTGCCTTTATTAGCCGAGGCAGAGAATATAAGAGCAGGGAGGTTACGCTGGAACTGTATAAAACGCTTGTTAGGCCACAACTGGAGTACTGTGAGCAGTTCCAGTCACCACATTTTAGGAAGGATGTGATTGCACTGGAGAGGGTGCAGAGGAGATTTATCAGGATGCTGCCTGGGCTGGAGGGTCTGAGCTATGAGGAAAGATTGGATAGGCTGGGGTTGTTTTCCTTGGAGCAATGAAGGTTAAGAGGGGACCTGATAGAGGTGTATAAGATTATGAGTAGTATAAATAGGGTGGATAGGAAGGCACTTGTTCCATTAGTAGAGGGGTCAATAACCAAGGGTATAGATTTAAGCTAAGAGGTAGAAGGCTAAGAGGGGAGTTGAGGAGAAATTCTTTCACCCAGAGGGTGGTGGGAGCTTGGAACTCGCCGCCTGAAAGGGTGGCTGAGTCAGAAACTCTCGTAATATTTAAGAAGTATTTAGATATTCATTTGCGTTGCCATAATCTCCAGGGCTATGGGCCTAGAGCTGGAAAGTGGGACTAGTGTAGTCAGATCTTTGTTGACCGACGTGGATATGATGGGCCGAATGGCCGCCTTCTGTGCTGTAAATGTCTGTGAGTCTATGTACGTGTGATGGGCTTGAGTGTGTGAGTTTAAAGTGATGAGATGGTTGCCTTACCCTGGCGGCACAGATGAGATCATTCATCCTCGATCTGCACTGGATGGCCAACCGCTTCTGTGCAGCATTGGCACTGACCACCACTGCCTCCGCCTCCCAAACCTGGTTGGTCACGCCGTTGCCCATTCTGTGGCTAAAGCAGGGGTAGGTGACATTGTGACAGGCCTCCACGGTGTCCAAAAGGCATTCCAGTGATGCGTCATTAAACTGGGGGGCTGCTATCTTTTTGCCTTTCTTGGAAATCTTCCCTGCAGGAGTCCTGGGCTGGAAGCGCTGAGATGTGTGCGCGCCACTGTACTTTAAATATGGCGCCTGGCGTGATGAAGCAGCGAGGTGATGGCTCTGTGGCTGAATGAGAGCCCGCCCGCCATGGAAATGGCATGTTTCCTGGGAATGCATAAATAATGCAGCGGGTTTAGGATGATACAGCATGAAAACCTGGCACTGCAGCCAGTGGGGAAAAGAACTCTCCTGCATTTAATGCAAATCTGGGAAAATTTTACCCTAAGTCTCTAAGGTGGTTTTCTAATTCGGCTAGAATGGTGTAGCTCTACCACTTGAGATTTCTCCCACTGGATCGACATGATCAGGAAATGCAGCATCAGGTACATCCTTAGAAAGTGACAGTTCAGGATTAGGCAATTCAACAGAGACATAAGCTAAATCTATTCTGTCGAATCTGTCACCTCAGGGATTAAAGGTTCAACAATGTGATCTGGGAGCAGCTACTTGCAGGAAAGTCTACATCAGAGCAGTGAGAGTCATTTAAAAAGGAAATAGTGAGAGTTCAGGGCCAATATGTCCCCATAAAGGTGAAGGGTGGGACCAGCAAGTCCAGGGAACCCTGGATGTCAAAGGATATAGAAGATTGGAGAAGGAGAAAAATGGAGGCTTATGGCAGATACAGAGGGCTGAAAACAGCAGAAGCCTAGAGGAGTATAGAAAGTGCAGGGGAGTGTTTTAAAAAGTAATTATGAGAGCGAAGAGGGGGCATGAAAAACGCTGGCGGGCAAGATAAATGAAAATCCCAAGGCATTTTATAAATATATTAAGGGCAAGAGGATAACCAGGGAAAGAGTAGGGCCCATTAGGGACCAGGGTGGCAATCTGTGTGTGGAGCCAGAGGACATGGGTGAGGTTTCAAATGATTACTTTTCGTCTGTGTTCACTATGGAGAAGGACAATGTAGGTGTAGATATCAGGGAGGGGGACTGTGATATACTTGAACGAGTTAGCATTGAAAGGGAGGAGGTGTTAGTGGTTTTAGCTGGTTTAAAAGTGGATAAATCCCAGGCCCAGATGAGATGTATCCCAGGCTGCTGTGTGAGGCAAGGGAGGAGATTGCAGGGACTCTGACACTAATTCTGACACAGGAGAGGGGCCAGAGGACTGGAGGACAGTGAATGTGGTACCATTATTCAAGAAGGGTGGTAGGGATAAACCAGGTGATTACAGGCCAGTGAGTCTAACATCAGTGGTAGGGAAACAATTGGAAAAAATTCTGAGGGACAGGATTAATCTCCACGTGGAGGAACAGGGATTAATCAGGGATAGTCAGCATGGCTTTGTCAGGGGGAGATCATTTCTAACAAATTTGACTGAATTTTTTGCGGAGGTGACTAGTTGTGTAGATGAGGGAAGTGCAGCTGATGTAGTGATGTACATGGAGTTCAATAAAGCTTTTGACAGGGTCCCGCATGGGAGAATGGTCAAGAAGGTAAGAGCCCATGAGATCCAGGGCAATTTGGTAAACTGGATCCAAAATTGGCTTAGTGGCAGGAGGCAGAGGGTGATGGTCGAAGGTTGCTTATGTGAGTGGAAGCCTGTGATGAGTGGTGTACCGCAGGGATCGGTGCTGGGACCCTTGCTGTTTGTAGTGTACATTAATGATTTAGGCATTAATATAGGAGGTATGATCAGTAAGTTCACAGATGACACGGAAATTGGTGGTGTCGTAAATAGTGAGGAGGAAAGCCTTAGATTACAGGACGATGTAGATGGACTGGTAAGATGGGCAGAGCAGTGGCAAATGGAATATAATCCTGAAAAGTGTGAGATGATGCATTTTGGGAGGATTAACACAGCAAGGGAATACACAATGAATGGTAGGACCCTGGGAAGTACAGAAGATCAGAGGGACCTTGGTGTACATGTCCATAGATCACTGAAGGCAGCAGCACAAGTAGATAAGGTGGTTAAGAAGGCATATGGGATACTTGCCTTTATTAGTCGAGGCATAGAATTTAACAGCAGGGAGGTTATGTTGAAGATGTATAAAATGCTAGTTAGGCCACAGCTGGAGTACTGTGTGCAGTTCTGGTCACCACACTATAGGAAGGATGTGATTGCACTGGAGAGGATGCAGAGGAGATTCACCAGGATGTTGCCTGGGCTGGAGCGTTTCAGCTATGAAGAGAGACTGGATAGGCTAGGGTTGTTTTTATTAGAGCAGAGAAGGCTGAGGGGGGACCAGAGAGAGGTAAACAAAATTATGAGGGGCATAGATAGGGTAGATAGGAAAAAACCTTTCCCCTTAGCGGAAGTGTCAATAACCAGGGGACATTGATTTAAGGTAAGGGGCAGGAGGTTTAGTGGGGATTTGAGGAAAATCTTTTCACCCAGAGGGTGGTTGGAATCTGGAACTCGCTGCGTGAGGGGGTGGTAGAGGCAGGAACCCTCACAACATTTAAGAAGTATTTAGATGAGCACTTGAAACACCACAGCATACAGGGCTACAGGCCGAGTGCTGGACAATGGGATTAGAATGGATAGGGGCTTGATGGCCGGCATGGACACGATGGGCCGAAGGGCCTGTTTCTGTGCTGTGTAACTCTATTACATCAATTACAGGTGGAATAACTGATTGTTGGAATGTCTCTCTACTCCTTAGATGATTCAGATGTTTTTGATCAATCTGGTCTTCCACTTCCACTTGGAATGACAAGGGTCCAGTTTCAGAGGCAATTACACTAGGAACCCGACTAGATCCATTTCCAAAATTCCGCACGAAAACTGTATTTCCCACGGTAAATCTTTGAGCTTTGCTATGAATATTGTGATTCAATTTTTGATTACTCTGATTCTTCTCTACCTTCCCCTCTAAGTTTGGAAACACTAGACTTAGGCCGGGATTTTCCGGCCCTGTCATGGGTGTGGGACCCCCCGAGGGGAAGGCGGCGCCCCAGCCAGAAGCCCATTGACTTGTGGGGGGATGGGAAGATCCCGGCAGTGGGCGGGAGCGGAAATTCCCACCCTTAACCTTGTACGAAGGTGACGTTTCATCAATAATTCAGAAGTGTTGAACCCTTGGTTGCACAAGGAATCGTACGATAATTGAGAAGAAAATGTGAAAGTCAAGTTTCTAAAAAAAAAAAATTAAAAGTGGCGTCACAGTAAAGCTGTGACCTGATTGGCTGGTAGAGAATCTACACTGAAATCGAAACTAAAACATTGTTAAACTAATTAAACCAAATAAATTAATCACTTAATTAATCAGTAGAGGGTATCTAGACCAGAAGCAGGGGAACTACTGTTCTTAGAATTTAGCATTTATAGTAGAAATCTAGCCCTAGGGAATGTATAGTTAATAAGGAGTCAAGAAGCAGTTATTAGATTTAAATTAATTTATTAAATAGTTCTAGAAATGGCAGTTGCTGGGGTGAAGTGCTTCACCTGTGGGATGTGGGAAATCTGTGACGCTTCAAGTGTCCCGGACAACTACATCTGCAGGAAGTGTCCCCAATTGCAGCTCCTCACAGACCCGCATGGATTGGTTGGAGCAGCAGTTGGTTGCACTTAGGAGCATTCAGGTGGTGGAAAGCGTCATTGACAGGAGTTTTACAGACGTTGTCACACCCAAGGTACAGACAGATAGATGGGTGACCGCTAGAAGGGGCAGGCAGTCAGTGCAGAAATGCCCTGTGGCTGTCCCCCTCTCTAACAGGTATACTGTTTTGGATACTGTTGGGGGGGGATGGCCTATCAGGGGAAAACAACAGCAGTAGCCAGAGCAGTGGCACCAAGGCTGTCTCTGTTGTTCAGCAGGGGGGGGTCAAAGCACAGAAGAGCAATTGTCATAGGGGACTCTATAGTCAGGGGCTCAGATAGGCGCTTCTGTGGTGGTGAAAGAGACAGCAGGATGGTATGTTGCCTCCCTGGTGCCAGGGTCCAGGATGTCTCTGATCGGGCGCAGGACATTCTGAAGGGGGAGGGAGAACAGCCAGAGGTCGTGGTAACATTGGTACTAACGACATAGGCAGGAAGAGTGACGAGGTCCTGCAGCGGGAGTTCAGGGAGTTAGGCAGAAAGTTAAAAAACAGGACCTCTCGGGTTGTAATCTCAGGATTACTCCCTGTGCCACGTGCCAGTGAGGCTAGAAATAGGAAGATAGTGCAGCTAAACACGTGGCTGAATAGATGGTGTAGGAGGGAGGGTTTTCGATATCTGGATCATTGGGATCTCTTCCGGGGCAGGTGGGACCTGTACAAGAAGGACGGGTTGCATCTAAACTGGAGGGGCACCAATATCCTGCCTGCGAGGTTTGCTAGTGTCACTCGGGAGGGTTTAAACTAGTATGGCAGGGGGGTGGGAACCAGAGCAATAGGTCAGCAGGTGAAATAAATGACTGGGAACTAGTGAATATGGCCAGTAGGACTAAGAGGAAGAGCAGGCAGGGAGAAATTACTGAACACAGTGGGACTGGGGGTCTGAAATGCATTTGTTTCAATGCGAGAAGTATAACAGGCAAGGCAGATGAGCTTAGAGCTTGGATTAGTACTTGGGACGATGATGTTATTGCTATTACAGAGACTTGGTTGAAGGATGGACAGGATTGGCAGATAAACGTTCCAGGATTTAGATGTTTCAGGCAGGATAGAGAGGGATGTAGAAGAGGTGGGGGAGTTGCACTGCTGGTTAAGGGGAATATCACAGCTGTACGACAGGAGGACACCTCGGTGGGCTCATGCAGCAAGGCAATATGGGTAGAGCTCCGGAATAGGAAGGGTGCAGTCACAATGTTGGGGGTTTACTATAGGCCTCCCAATTGCCGGCGGGAGATTGAGGAACAGTTATGTAGGCAGATTTTGGAAAGATGTAAAAGCAATAGGATTGTTGTGGTGGGTGATTTTAACTTTCCCTATATTGACTGGGAATCACTTAGTGCTAGGGGTTTGGATGGTGCAGAATTTGTAAGGTGCATCCAGGAGTGCTTCCTGAGACAATATGTAGATAGTCGAACTAGGGAAGGGGCAATACTGGACCTGGTATTAGGGAATGAACCCAGCCAGGTGGTCGAAGTTTCAGTAGGGGAGCATTTCGGGAAAAGTGACCATAATTCAGTAAGTTTCAAGGTGCTGGTGGATAAGGATAACAGGAGTCCTTGGGTTAAGGTGCTTAATTGGGGGAAGGCTAATTATAACAATATCAGGAACTGAGGAATCTAGACTGGAGGCGGATGTTTGAGGGCAAATCAACAACTGACATGTGGGGGGTTTTCAAACGTCAGGTGATAAGAACTCAGGACCGGCATGTTCCTGCTAGGATGAAGGATAAGCACGGCAAGTTTCAGGAACCTTGGATGATGAAGGATATTGTGAGATTAGTCAAAAAGAAAAGGGAAGCATTCGTAAGGGCTAGAAGGCTGGGAAGGAGGGCTGAGTCAGGAGGGCTAAAAGGGGTCATGAAAAGTCATTAGCAACCAGGATTAAGGAAAATCCCAAGGCCTTTTATACATATGTAAAAAGCAAGAGGGTAGCCAGGGAAAGGGTAGGCCCACTCAGGGACAGAGGTGGAAATCTGTGTGTGGAGCCAGAAGATATGGGAGAGATACTAAATGAATACTTCTCATCAGTATTCACCAAAGAGAAGGACTTAGCAGTCGATCTGTCCAGGGAAGAGTGTGTAGATAGCCTGGATCATGTTGAGATCAAAAAAGAGGTGTTAGGCGTCTTGAAGAATATTAAGGTGGATAAGTCCCCAGCGCCAGATGGGATCTACCCCAGAGTACTGAGGGAGGAAAGGGAGGAGATTGCTGGGGCCTTGACAGAAATCTTTGTATCCTCACTGGCTACGGGTGAGGTCCCAGAGGACTGGATAATGGCCAATGTTGTTCCATTGTTTAAGAAGGGTAGCAGGGATAATCCAGGAAATTACAGGCCGGTGAGCCTTATGTCAGTGGTAGGGAAATTATTGGAGAAGATTCTTCATGACAGGATTTACTACCATTTGGAAGCAAATGGGCGTATTAGTGAGAGGCAGCATGGTTTTGTGAAGGGGAGGTTGTGTCTCACTAACTCAATCGAGTTTTTCGAGGAAGTGACAAAGATGATCAATGATGGAAGGGCAGTGGATGTTATATACATGGATTTCAGTAAGGCCTTTGACAAGGTCCCTCATGGCAGACTGGTACAGAAGGTAAAGTCGCACGGGATCAGAGGTGAGCTGGCAAGATGGATACAGAGTTGGCTTGGTCATAGAAGACAGAGGTTAGCAGTAGGAGGGTGCTTTTCTGAATGGAGAGCTGTGACTAGTGGTGTTCCGCAGGGATCAGTGCTGGGACCTTTGCTGTTTGTAGGATACGTAAATGATTTGGAGGAAAATGTAACTGGGCTAATTAGTAAGTTTGCAGATGACACTAAGGTTTGAGGAGTTGCAGATAGTGAAGAGGGTTGTCAAAGGATACAACGGGATATAGATCGGTTGGGGACTTGGGTGGAGAAATGGCAGATGGAGTTTAATCCAGACAAATGCGAGGTAATGCATTTTGGAAGGTCTAATACAGGCAGGAATTATACAGTAAATGGCAGAACCCTTAAGTGCATTGACGGGCAGAGGGATCTGGATGTACAGGTCCACAGGTCACTGAAAGTGGCAACGCAGGTGGATAAGGTAGTCAGGAAGGCATATGGCATGCTTGCCTTCATCAACAGGGGTATTGAGTATAAAAGCTGGGAAGTCATGCTGCAGCTGTATAGAACCTTGGTTAGGCCACACTTGGAATATTGCGTGCAATTCTGGTCGCCACATTACCAGAAGGATATGGAGGCGTTGGAGAGGGTGCAGAGGAGGTTTACCAGGATGCTGCCTGGTCTGGAGGTTATTAGCTATAAGGAGAGGTTGGAGAAACTTGGATTGTTCTCACTAGAGCGATGGAGATTGAGGGGCGACTTGATAGAAGTTTACAAAATTATGAGTGGCATGGACAGAGTAGATAGTCAGAAACTTTTTCCCAGGGTGGAAGAGTCAATTACTAGGGGACATAGATTTAAGGTGAGAGGAGAAAACTATAGAGGAGATGTGCGGGACAAGTTTTTTACACAGGGGGTAGTGAGTGTGTGGAATTCGCTGCCAGAGGAGGTGGTGGAAGCAAGTACGATAGTGGTGTTTAAGAGGCAGCTTGACAAATACATGAATAGGATGGGAATAGAGGGATATGGACCCCGGAAGTGTAAAAGGTTTTAGTTGACGGGCAATATGATCGGCGCAGGCTTGGAGGGCCGAAGGGCCTGTTCCTGTGCTGTACTTTTCTTTGTTGCTCTTTGTTTAAAGTACCTTCGGATAACTTCTTCAATCCTGACTTGAAAGTTTGCGCTGCTCTTTCAGCTAACCCATTTGATGGGGGATGATATGGTGCTGTTTTAATATGTTTAATTCCATTTAAACTCATGAACCTCTGGAATTCTGTACTAGTAAAGACATTACCGTTATATGAAACGATGACTTCTGGTAGGCTAAAACATTGGCGCAACTTTTCAATAGTGTCACATGATGTTGGACCCTTCCAGGTATCAGACAGCCTTCCCTTACCCTGGTAATGGGGATTGGGGTCTCCGCTGGAGGCATCTCCTCTGAGGAGGAAGAGAGGGGCAGAAGGGAGAGGAGGCCAGGTGTCCCTATGCAACTTCCCGGGGAGGGACCTGTGGGAGGAGAGGCGCAGGCACAGGGGGCGCTGGGCAGCAGGAAGTCCAAGGCAGAAGGGGCTGCAGAAGACGCCACTATCCTGCTGCCAGGGTTTACAGGCAGCGATGCAGCTACCTCAATATGTCTGAGGTGCAGTGCCGAAGGAGGCTCTGCCTCTCCAGGGAGACAGTGACCTCCATTTGTCAGAGGATTGGGCCTGAGATCAGCTCTGACTGTGTGGGTGGACACCCCACGCCACTGAATGTCACAGTGGCCCTCAATTTCTATTGCCCTGGCTCTTTCCAGGGCTCAGTGGGTGATCTGTGTCGAGTCCCCCAATCAGTTGTCCACAGTTGTGTCAAGCTGGTGACAGACACTCTGTTCAGGGGGTTACTGACCTTTATTCATTTCCATATGGACAAGGTCAGCCAGGCTGAGTGAGCCAAAGGGTTTGCAATGATTGCTGGGTTCCCCCCATCCAGGGTGCCATTAATTGCACACATGTAGACATCAAGGCACCAGCTAGTCAGTGCGTTGCCTTAGTCAACAGGAAGGGATTCCACTCAATGAACATTCAGATAGTTTGTGACCACAAGACGCATATTCTGCAAGTCTGTGCAAGGTACCCTGGCAGCTCTCATGACACTTACATCCTCAGACACTCCCAGGTATTAAAGCTATTCACTGCTCCAACCCAGCTGGATGGGTGGCTGCTGGGTGACAAGGGCTACCTGTTGAAAAGGTGACTCATGAAGCCTCTCCCCACCCAAGAACAGAGGCAGAGCAGCGTTATAATTGAAGCCTCCACAAGGACGATGATAGAGAGGACGATAGGTCTTCTGAAGATGCACTTCCAATGCCTGAACCGTTCAGGGGGCACACTACAAAACCCCCCAGAGCGTGTCACTGACAGTGGTCACACGATGCGCTCTCCACAATCTGGCACTGGCAAGGGGGGACCCACTGGAGGAAGAGGATCTTGAGGCAGCTGCACAGGCCACAGAGGATGAATCCAGTAGTGAGTCAGAGGAGGAGCACAGTGAGGAGAACACTGAGGGTGTGGAGGCAGACCTCTGTATCCTTCAGGGAGGCAGGGGCACCAGGGATGCCTTGATCCAATGCTCCTTCAGCTCGGCTGCCAAAGATCTGCTTCCCCCTCAGGCCAGGGCTGCCGCCTCCATCCTGAATGTTAGAAATGACCCTTTCATTTGAACCCAAAGTCCATTCAGTGCCTGTGCAACAAAGTTTAGAGACACTCATGTCCAGCATTACATCCTGGCGTGTCCTGCACCTACAAAACAAGTGAAGCATACTCAGGGAATTAAGACAAAAGCAAAACTTATTTCATGTTGACATTCACATCAAAAGAACAGAATTGTATCTGGTGTTAATGGCTATGCCAGTAAACATATTAACAAAACATGGCAAAACAGAAGATTACCCGTGAACAGTCCCTCTTGTGCTCATGTTGTCTTAAACTTACATTTACGAGTGCCAAGTCTTGGTGCCCCCCCCTCGCTGGCACCGGCATTACAGACAGCTGCTGACTCTGCTGTCCTGTTGGCCTCGATGACCTTGGTGGTCGTCCTCTGGCCAGTGGAGCCTGTGCTGGACCCGCCTGGGAGGAAGCGGCCAGTTCCACAGCTGGCACCTCCCCAGTCGCTGCAGCCTCACCAGATGCCATGGTCACTGGCGGAGGGGCGGAGGAGCTGCTGCCGTCCTCCAGAGCACCCTGAGAGGAGCCGGCAGAGACGACAGGCAGGTTGTGACCAACATGAAATCGCTCTGGACCTCCCTGCTCACCATTGATGGACAGACACCAAGCTGGGAGACTGGATACCTCATCCACTGGCACTGACAACCTGAGGTCATTGCCTGTGTGAGGGCTGCAGGTCCGAGCGCAACCCCAGGAACCCCTGATTCTGTCCCTGGAGATGCCTCTCCATGAGAATCACCACTCTCTCAATGGACGAGGCAGTGCGCTCGGGCATGAGGGTCAACACAGTGTTCATGTTCCACATGGACTCCTCCACACCAGAGACCATGGCACGCAGACCCTCATGGATCTCCATCAGATCCTCCCACACATCCCGCTGGACATCCAGCATCTGCTGCCCAATGGATGACTCCAGAGGCTCATCTTTAGCCTTTGGCTAAGCATCGTCTTGATCTCCAGCAGCCCTCCGACTGCCGGCACCCTGGGCACTCTCTGCCTCCGCCTACACCTCAAGTGAGTGTGAAGTGCCCTCACCGCTGTGCACCAACATTCCAGCTGACGATCTGATGCCCATCGAGGTGTTGGTATCTGCACTGGTGCCTGGTTCAGAGAGCGGGCATGTATCTGAAGCCCAGCGGTCCTCTGGGGTCAGGGGTGGCTCTTTGGGGTCCTGCATTCGAGTGTGTGCTGGGGAATCTAAGGGAGAAGAAGGATATATCGTTAGTTAAAGTCATCACACTGTCACTGTGTATGCCAGGCACCCTGGTGAGACCATGGAGATCTGCATCATGATGCCCTCGTCTTCCAATGATCAATGGGGACTCCAGGTTTGAGGTTCCCATTAATGATAAGACTGCACAAGAATGTAAGCACCATTTGAAACTCTCACCTCTGTGCACTGCACTCTTACCTACGTCTGACACCCCAGCCTCTCCACGACCGGCTGACCGAGGTGGGTGGTGGCTCTCCAGCACCAATGCATCCATTTCATACCTGGTCAGGATTAGGAGGTTTGGGCGGGGTGCTCTACCTTTCTCCAACCCTTCAGTGTTGCTATGGCTCGTCTTCTCCTGAAAGGACAGAGGAGCATTGACTAGTCCACTCTCTACCTGCAGCACCATTGCAGCCTGGTCAACCCCAGCTGAGGAACACCTCGCAGGGCACATCCGAGTCGTGGCCCTCGAGCCGCGAGGTGCTCAGTCCAAGCAGCCAGGGCTCACCCCCTTGGCCAGCTCCGGCGTCATTGACAGCTGGCACTCAGACTCTAACACCCCTGAGCTCCACAGGGTGGGGGGTATGACCAGCCCTTAACACTTCTCCACACTGATCCAGGCCAACACGGTGCTCACCCTTGCCAAGCGCAGCAGGTCATTGAACCTTTTGTGGCATTGCACCCGTGTGCGCCACACAATGTCGTGGCCGCTGACCTCGGCTGCCACCTCCTCCCAGGCTTTTTTGTTCTTGTGCGGGGGCCTCCTCCTGCCATCCCTGGGAACAAGGGATCCTGCCTGACACCCACCTCCTCCATGAGCCACTTGTCTGAGAAACAGGGAGCCGAGTGCCCACTGACCTGCCCTCCCACCTGACGTTTCCTGCCGCTGGTGAGGCCATTGCCCCAGTCTCCGGACTGAATACAGATCCTCCCCTGGCAGCCTTCAGGGAGCTGCCTCTGCTGATTTTAAACTGCACACCGGGTCACCATTGGACCCGGCACCTGACAGGCCCCGCCCCCGCCCCTGTCCCCGCCCCTGCCCCGCCCCTGTCCCCGCCCCCGCCCAGCCCTTCCTGACCATTGGGAAGACACGTGTCACGCTATGTGGATGTTAATTGGCCAGCCAGTGTGAAATTGCATTTGCAAAGCGACTGTGGCCTGGAGCGGATTCCGCGTCTGCTCCTGTCGGCTTGGCGCACACACAAAGCATGAAATTCAGGCCCAAGGTTCCATCTTGACTGCTTCACTCTGTTTTACGGGTATGAAATGGTCTTACCTCTTCAGACACTGATGAATTCAACTGTCTGTGCAATACCTGATCTCATACTTTTGACAGAGTTGGATCGGCCAGTCTTTGGGATGTACAGCCCAGCATCAGACTGCCGCTGAAATTCACATACACATTACTCACCTGTGTGATAGGCAGAATGTCTTCTTGGCTTGACAGCAGCATCCTGTTAGTGGTGAATCATATCAGACAGGCATGTCCCAGCCATTGTTTGCAAAGGGCAGGGTGCAGACTGTACCCAACCAGCCCGTGCTTGCAAAACTCAAAACATGGTGTCCAACATTAGCTGTGATTCTACGATTGGACAACATTTGCAAAATAATCTTCAATGCGCTAAAAATTACGCTGACAATCAATTTAAGATTGTCAGTCAGGCTCGCAATGTGGCACATTTGCATCTACTGGGAGCTACATAGATTAATACACGGGGCCCTGTTCTTTGCAGACAGAAAGAACACGTACACACATTGTGTCTGTTTCAGCTAAACAAAATGAGTGACAGACATTCACTGATTCATTCCTCAGGGCAATGCCTTGACCAA
Organism: Cetorhinus maximus; assembly: GCF_964194155.1. Taxonomy (NCBI): domain Eukaryota; kingdom Metazoa; phylum Chordata; class Chondrichthyes; order Lamniformes; family Cetorhinidae; genus Cetorhinus; species Cetorhinus maximus. The sequence continues at coordinate 96,449,182 of NC_135897.1, read as the reverse complement.
GCAGGGTCAAGCTGCCTGGTTTAATTTTCAAATAATGCTTGGCAGTTAACTGTCAGTCACCACCAGTGGTGCATTCTCCATGGCAATGACACTTGCCAACCAAACAGCACTCTCTTCACATACAGTATAAATTGTTGCTTTCCCCTTATATTGGTGTTCTTGCGAGTGTCTTGATGGGTGCTAGACGAAAAGCTTAGATATGTCTCTTTCTTCAGCATTATTCATGTTCTGTATTACCAAACAACAAATTAGTTAAACATGATTTCCCTTTCGTAAAACCATGGCCACTCTTCCCAATTCCTTGAGCTCTTCTAAGTGCCCAGCTATAACCTCCTTAATGATCGATTCTAACAACTTCCCCACAACAGACATCGAACTAACTGGCCTATAGTTTCCTGTTTTCTGCCTCCCTCCCATCTTGAACAGAGGGGATACATTTGCTACTTTCCAGTCTGATGGAACCTTTCCAGAATCTAGGGAATTTTAGAAAATTAACACCAGCAAGGAAATGGCGGAGGCGTTGAACAGGTATTTTGTGTCTGTCTTCACTGTAGAAGATTTAGAAAACTTTCCAAAGATAGTTGAAAATTAAGATGTGGATGGGAGGGAATTTAAAACAATCACCATCACCAGGGAAAAGGTGCTGGGAAAACTATTAGACCTAAAGGCTGTCAAGGCCCCAAGTTGTAAAAAAACGTTTTGGATTGGGGGAGAGTGGATTTTAGTAAAATAAGGCAGGATCTGGCCAAGGTAGACTGGGAACAGCTACTTGTGGGGAAATCTACAGGGGAGCAGTGGGGGGTGTTCAAAAAGGAAATGGGGAGGGTACAGGCACAACATGTTCCCTCTAGGGTGATAGGAAGGAGTAACAAGCCCAGAGAACCATGGATGACCAGAGATATTCAGGTTACGATGAGAAGGAGAAGCGAGGCTTTTAGCAGATACAAGGGAAGCAAATCAGCAGAGGCATTAGTGGAGTACAGAAAGTGCAGGGTGGAGCTTAAGAAAGCAATTAGGAGAGCAAAGAGGGGATATGAGAAAGCTCTGGCTGGTAAAAGTAGGGAAAATCCCAAGATATTCTATAAGTATATCAATGGGAAGAGGATAACCAGGGAAAGAGTAGGGCCCATTAGGGACCAATCTATGGGTGGAGCCAGAGGACATCGCTAGAGTGTTGAATGAATTTTTCACATCCGTCTTCACCCAAGAGAATGGGGATGAAGGTATCGAACTCGGAGGGAGAGACTGTGAGGTTCTTAAGCAAATTGATATAGGGAGTGACAAGGTATTGGAGGTGTTGACAGGCTTAAAAGTGGACAAATCTCCAGGTCGGGATGATTTGTGTCCCAGACTGCTGAGGGAGACAAGGAAGGAGATCGCAGGGGCTCTGCCCCAAATTTTTAATTCATCTCTGGCCACGGGGGAGGTGCCAGAGGACTGGAGAACAGCTAATGTGCTTCTGCTATTTAAGGGAGGTTGTAGAGATAAGCCAGGGAACTACAGGCCAGTGAGTCTCACGTCAGTGGTAGGGAAACTATTGGAGAAAGTTCTGAAGGAGAGTATCTATCTCCACTTGGAGAGGCAAGGTTTGATCAGGGATAGTCAGCATGGCTTTGTCAGAGGGAGGTCATGCCTAACAAATTTGACTGAATTTTTTGAGGAGGTGACCAGGTGTGTAGATGAGGGTAGTGTTGTTGATGTAGTTTATATGGATTTCAGCAAAGCCTTTGACAAGGTCTCACCTGGGAGACTTATAAAGAAGGCAAAGGCACATGGGATACAGGGTAATTTGATAAGGTGGATTCAAAATTGGCTTAGTTGTAGGAGGCAGAGGGTGATGACAGAAGGATGCTTTAGTGACTGGAAGCCCGTGTCCAGTGGCGTACGACAGGGATCTGTGCTCGGTCCCCTATTATTTGTCATTTATATAAACGACATAGATGACTATGTGGGAGGTAGGATTAGTAAGTTTGTGGATGACACAAAGATTGGCCAGGTGGTTAACAGTGAGGTTGAGTGTCTTGGGCTACAGGAAGATATAGACGGGATGGTCAAATGGGCAGATAAGTGGCAGGTGGAATTTAACCTGAAAAGTATGAGGTGATACACTTTGGAAGGAGTAATTTGACAAGGAAGTATTCAATGAATGGCATGGCACTAGAAAGTTCTGAGGAACAAAGGGACCTTGGTGTGTGTGTCCATAGATCTCTGAAGGCGGAGGTGCACGTTAGTGGGGTGGTGAAAAAGGCATATGGGACACTTGACTTTATCAATTGAGGCAAAGATTACAAAAGTAGGGAGGTCATGTTGGAGTTGTTAAGAACCTTGGTGAGGCCACAGCTGGAGTACTGTGTGCAGTTCTGGTCACCACATTATAGGAAGGATGTGATTGCACTGGAGGGGGTGCAGAGGAGATTCACCAGGATGTTGCTTGGGATGAAACATTTAAGTTATGAAGAGAGATTGGATAGACTTGGGTTGTTTTCATTGGAGCAGAGAAGACTGAGGGGTGACCTGATCGAGGTGTACAAGATTATGAGGGGCATGGACAGGGTGGATAGGGAGCAGCTGTTCCCCTTAGTTCAAGGGTCAGTCACAAGGGGACATAAGTTCAAGGTGGGGGGCAGGAGGTTTAGGGGGGATGTGAGGGAAAACTTTTTTACCCAGAGGGTGGTGACAGTCTGGGATGTGCTGCCTGGGAGGGTGATGGAGACGGGTTGCCTCACGTCCTTTAAAAAGTACCTGGATGAGCACTTGGCATGTCATAACATTCAAGGCTATGGGCCAAGTGCTGGTAAATGGGATTAGGTAGGTAGGTCAGGTGTTTCTCACGTGTCGGTGCACTCGATGGGCTGAAGGGCCTCTTCTGTGTGATTCTGTGATTCTGACCAGGTTGGCTACATCCTAGGGTCTTAAAAGAAGTGGCAGCATTGATAGTACCTGCATTGGTTATAATCTTCCAAAATTCCTTAGGTTCTGGAAGGGTTCCAGCGGATTGGAAAATAGTTAATGTAACAGCTTTCTTCAAGAATGGAGGGAGGCAGAAAGCAGGAAACCACAGGCCCATTAGCCTAACATCGGGGAATTTGCGAGAATCCATTAAGAAGGTTATAGCAGGAGACTTAGAAAATCATCATGTGATCAGGTCTCTGAAGGTTCACAAGCAACTCCACAGAGTCCAAGAGTGAACAGGGAAAGGACTCCTATGCAACATCAGAGAGAGATCCAAACAAGGTCAGGGAGATTGGTGAAACCACCATACGCTTATCTCTGTGAACCAGAGATGAAGGCAGAGTCTTTGTAGTGGGGTGGTGGGGGAGGGGCCCACGTAGGATAAGTAAATACTATTTACTGAGTCAGAGATTGGAGGAGATGTAGTGTAAAGGGTTAATACTGAATATGTAAATAAATAATCTACATTATCAGTGATGTAAGATTAAAAGATAACAGGGCAGGGAAAGAGATAGTTCTATATAGGGCAATGTGTAGGCACTACTTTGTAAACAGTTAGAATAATGTTAAATAACAGGTAGAGTTTGTTAATAGTATTACCTCCAGCTTTATCAGTAAGTCCAGGACCACCGGAACCACATACCAGACCAAAACCAACCATAACAGAATGTGTACTCCTTCAATTTGAAAGGTGAGGTGAGAGTGACTGCCCTTGACATCAAGGCAGCATTTGACAGAGTGTGGCATCAAGGAGCCCGAGCAAAACTGGAGTCAATGGGAATCAGGGGGAAAACTCTCCGCTCGTTGGAGTCATACTGAGCACAAAGGAAGATGGTTGTGGTTGTTGGAGGTCAGTCATCTCAGTCCTAGGACATCACTGCAGGAGTTCCTCAGGGTAGTGTCCTCAGCCCAACCATCTTCAGCTGCTTCATCAATGACCTTCCTTCCATCATAAGGTCGGAAGTGGGGATGTTTGCTGATGATTGCACAATGTTCAGCACCATTCGCAACTCCTCAGATACTGAAGCAGTCCATGTCCAAATGCAGCAAGACCTGGACAATATCCAGGATTGGGCTGACAAGTTACATTTGTGCTCCACAAATGTCAGGCAATGACCATCTCCAACAAGAGAGAATCCATCCATCACCCCTTGACATTCAATGGCATTACCATCACTGAATCCCCCACTATCAACATCCTGGGCATTCCCATTGACCAGAAACTGAACTGGACTAGCCATATAAATACTGCGGCTACAAGAGCAGGTCAGAGGCTGGGAATCATGCGAAGAGCAACTCACCTCCTGACTCTCCAAAGCCTGTCCACCATCTACAAGGCACAAGTCAGGAGTGTGATGGAATACTCTCCACTTGCCTGGATGAGTGCAGCTCCCACAACACTCAAGAAGCTTGACACTGTCCAGGACAAAGCAGCCCGTTTGATTGGCGCCACATCCACAAACATTCACTCCCTCCACCGCTGATGCACAGTGGCAGCAGTGTGTACCATCTACAAGATGCACTGCAGGAACTCACCAAGATAGCATCTTCCAAACCCGTGTCCTCTATCATCTAGAAGGACAAGAGCAGCAGACTCGTGGGCCTGAATTTTCAGTCAGTGTGCGGGGGCGGGTCCAACACACCAACGTGTAAAATGTCGCACGATTAAGGCCATTGAGGAAGTAATTAAGGTAATTGTTGACGCTGCCTGTCCAACTTTAAGGTTGGGGGGGCAGGCGAAAAGGCCAAGCGGCCTTCACCTTTTCCAGGAAACCCCATCCACGAGCGGGATAAGGTTTCCTAAAGCTTTTATTAATTAAATAAAACTTTTTATGAAATATAAAACATGTCCCATCCTATGTGACACAGTCACATGAGGGGACATATTTAAATACATTTTTGATCCATTTATTTATTTATTTGAAAACTGCTCAATCTCCCTGAGGCAGCTCCTCAGCTGAAAGAGCGCTGGCCCCGACTCTCTCTCCTCTCCCCACCCGCACAGGTCACGCTGAATGCTCCAGCTTGCATCTTATGCTGGGCGGGCCTTAATTGGGTTGCCCACGTAAAATGGTGGCATGGAGCCAATCGCGGGTGGTGACCAGCTCCGCAACCACCCCCGCCTCTCCCGCCAAGGCCCCCCGCCAACTGAAAAATTCAGGCCATGGGAACACTACCCCCTGGAAGTTCCCTCCAAGTCACTCGCCACCCTGACTTGGAAATATATCGCCATTCCTTCACTGTCGCTAAGTCAAAATCCTGGCTCTCCCTACCCAACAGCACAACAGTTCCTATCACACATGGACTGCAGGGGTTCACCAGCACTTTCTCAAGGGCATTTAGGAATAGGCAATCACCCTTGCCAGTGACGCCCATATCCCATGAACTAATATAAAAAATATTTAGTCTATTGTATTCATTGCTCGCAATGCAGCCTGCTTTACGTTAGGGAGACCAGACACAGACCAGATCACCACTTTGCAGAACATCTCCGCTTAGTCCACAAGAATGACTCTGACCTCGCAGTTGTTTGCCATTTGAATTTAACACCTTGCTCTCACACTCACATTCTTGTCCTCGGCCTGCTACAATGTTCCAGTGAAGCCCAACGCAAGCTGAAGGATCAGCAACTCATCTTCCAATTAGGCACTTTACAGCCTTCCAGATTAAACATTGAGTTCAACAACTTCAGACCATGAACTCTGTCCTCCATCTTGATTCTATTTGTTTGCCATGTGCTGGTCTGAATCTTGTTATTCATGTTTTTGTTTTCAGACAGGGCTGTTAATTCTTTGGCCATTCACACTCACTTTGGACCAATGCTTTGTTTCTCAACCACGGCTATTAACACTCCTTTAGCCTTTTGTTCCATGACATCTATGTCAGTTAATCTCTCCCTTCCTCTACCCTACCCCAGACCTTTCCTTTTTCCCTTTCTCCCCTCTCCAATTTTAACTGCACAAATCACATTTATACCTTCAGTTCTGAAGGACTTGACTCAAAGCGTTAACTCTGTTTCTCTCTCCACAGATGCTGCCAGACCTGCTGAGTTTTTCCACTGCTTTCTGTTTTTATTTCCAATATAATTGAAACAAGGCTTCCTTACTCTTACTCTTACCCTTTGGCAATAAAGGCCAACATACCATTTGCCTTCTTTGTTGATTGCTGTTTCTGTGATTTGTGTGCAAGGATACAAATCCCTCCTACCTTCTCAACTTGTCTGCCACCATCAAAGATGTGTGTACATACTGCCCCAGGCCTCACCCAGTTGGATGACAGTGGAGAGGTAATGGAAGAGGATGGTGTAGACAATCATGTCAAAAGTTGCAGACAGGTCGAGAAGGATGAGAAGGGATAGTTTACCTTTGTCAAAGTCACATAGGATGTCATTGGCAACTTTGAGTCATTTCAGTAATATGGCAGGGGCAGAAACCTGATTGGAGGGACTTAAACATGGAGTTCAGGAAAAGAGGGGGAACACATTTTGGAGATGATAACATATTCAAGGACTTTGGGAGGAAAGGTAGGTCATTGACAGAGCAGTACTTTGCAAGGACAGAAAGTTCAACTGTTAGTTTTTTGAGAAGAGTAAAGGGAATGTAGTTCAGGAATCCTTTCTTAAGCAGTACATAAAATCCTAACAAGACAGATAATTCTTCTGGATCTAGTAATGGGAAAAGAACCAGACAAGGGCATAGGGGAGCATCTAAGTAATAGCAATCACAACTCTATTAAAGTTTAAAACAATGATTAAGAAAGACAAAAAAGGACACAGACCAAAGTAATAGATTTGATAAAAAAATAATTTTATGAGAATGAGAATGGAACTAGGGAAAATAAATTGGAAAAATAAATTGGCAAACAGAACAGCTGTGGGAAATATTTAAAACAGTAGTCGATAGTAATGAGACATATGAAAAAGCTCAGGAAGAAGTCACAAGCAGTTAGGAAGGCAAGAGAAACTACAGAATTAAATTATTAAATAATGTAAAAAGAAATAAAGTATGCTACAAATACATAAACAACAAAAGGACAAAATAGGGATAGGGTCACTAATTGCGCACAATAAACTCATGTGCAATGAGAGTGAAATTGTAGAAATACTAAATAGATACATTGCCTCAATATGTACCAGGGAGACTAACATGGTGGATGTGGAGTGGGTTGTAATGATGTGGAAAACGCTGTCTGTAAAGGTAGTAGAAGCAGGTTCAGAGGTAGAATTCAAGAACCAGAGCTGGAGACATAGTGAGATGCAAGCGGCCCTATGTTGTCCTACATCCTATGATGGGTTAAGGACTTTCTCACAGTAAGTAGACAGGCATCTAGCATTACACAAATGGTGACTAATTGTCCTTGTACAATCTGGTGGTGATTGTAACATTTAAGGATATGATAATGGGAATTTTGGAGATAGACCTTTTGCCAACTTGTCCAATGCCTCAGGGTGCTGTTTAAATAGTCAAACTTGGCCAGCTCGCAGTTCCACGAGAGTGGTAATGGTTTTAATGAGGGTATGTTTGCAATAAAACAAACACATTTACCCTCTAACAGGTAGAATCTAAACTCTTGCAGCTCTGGTATATATTTATATTGCAACATATATTTAAATGACATTTCCAGCTAGTTATACAGCCAAAGATTTGCTTGACCTATTCATCTCAGAATGATCACCCAATGGCCAGGTTTCTTCAATAAGTAACAAAACTATTCGTTTATTAAAAAACCAAACTTGTCAAACAGAAAGGCAAAGTTTATTAATATAAAGTAAGAAATAAGAAAGTATACCAATTACTCATTCAAAATACCCTAAACCTCTCTCACGCACACAAACACACACACAAACACACACACATACACACACACAAAAATAATAAAATAAATAAAAATAGAGTTATTTTGCCAAAGGTTAAAAGTTGAGGGTTCAAAGGGGAAAGCATAGGGTTTGGGGTCTTTGGGCAGGATTTTACCGTTGGCAAGTGGGGGTGGGGCCCGCTCGCCGGTGCATAAAATTACGCGGGATGATGTTGGACAGAACCCCCGATGTCACCACGCCCCATTTAAATTTTCAGGAAGGTGGGGGCGCAGCAAAATCAGCTGCGGGCCCCCCGACCTGTCAATGGCCAATTGAGGCTATTGACAGGATCAATTAAACAATTAAAGGACCTGCCCGTCCAACCTTAATGTTGGCGGGTCGGCCAGGAGCCCCGGCGGGGAATAGAGAAAACATGAAACCTCATCCAGTGGCGGGATGAAGTTTCATGTAGGGTTTTAAACATTGTAATAAAGCTGTTCTATAAATTATGAACATGACCCAACTCATGTGACATTGTCACATGGGGGGCACATGTAAGGGATTTTTTTTTCTATTTTTAATATTTTTCAAAGTGGAAGCGATCTCCCTGAGGCTGCACTTAGCCTCAGGGAAATGAGTGCGCTCATTCACGTGCATGCGCGAAAGAGCGCACTGTCGATTTTAAGGATTCTCCCTGCCTGCACAGAGAGCGCATAGCACTTCCCGGCAGATGTCACGCTGGGCGGGCCTTAATTGACCCACCCACATAAAATGGCGGTGCGGCCCCGATCGGCTCCGTGCCCACCCGCGATTGGGTCAGGCCTGCCCGTCCTCACTTTTCACCCCACCAGCCTCTGTATTCAAAGGATCATCCTCCGCCATTTCTGCCAACTGCATCATGATGCCACCAGCAAACACATCTTCCCTTGACCCCCCCGTCGGCATTCTGTAGGGACCGTTCCCTCCAGGACACCCTGGTCCACTCCTCCATCACCCCCTACACCTCAACCCCCTCCCAGGGCACCTTCCAATGCAATCGCAGAAGGTGCAACACCTGCCCCTTTACTTCCCCTCTCCTCACTGTCCAAACACTCCTTTCAAGTGAAGCAGCATTTCACTTGCACTTCCCTCAATTTAGTCTACTGCATTCGCTGCTCCCAATGCGGTTTCCTCTACATTGGAGAGACCAAACGCAGACTGGGTGACCGCTTTGCGGAACACCTTCGGTCTGTCCACAAGCATGACCCAGACCTCCCTGTCGCTTGCCATTTCAACACTCCACCCTGCTCTCATGCCCACATGTCCGTCCTTGGCCTGCTGCAATGTTCCAGTGAAGCTCAACGCAAACTGGAGGAACAGCGCCTCATCTTTCGACTAGGCACTTTCCGGACTGAATATTGAGTTCAACAACTTCAGATCATGAACTCTCTCCTCCATCCTCACCCCCTTTTTGATCCCCTTTTTTCAAATATTTATTTTTAAATGTTTATATATATATTTTTTCCCACCCATTTTTATTATTAGTATTTAAAAAATTTATTTCCATTCATTGTTTTATCCCCATCTATTAGCCCATTTTGATCTTTTCTCCCACACTGTCCCTTCCCCCCACCCCATCTCCACTAGGGTCATCTGTCACTTGCTCATTCTGTTTTCTACCCTTAATGTCACCATTAGCACCTCCTTTAGCCAATATCACCACCATCAACACCCCTTTGACCTTTTGTCTATGACATCTTTGGCAATCTCTCCTTTGCCTCCACCTGTCACTGGCCCCCTATCCAGCTCCACCTGTCCAACCCCCACTCCTCCGTAAACAGTATATATTTCACCGCACTTTTACTCCTCTTTAGTTCTGAAGAAGAGCCATACAGACACTAAATGTTAACTCTGTCTTCCTCTCCACAGATGCTGTCAGACCTGCTGAGTTTTTCCAGCAATTTTTGTTTCTGTTTCAGATTCCGAGCATCTGCGGTATTTTGCTTATATCTTCGGGTCAAGAGGTTTCCAGCTTTGATGACTTAATTACCTTTTCCAGTAAACGGGTCTCTCTGCCAAGAAAAGCAATCGGAATCCTTACATTAACCCTTTAAGGGACAGTGTCTTTTAAAACTCAAATTCTCCCAGAATGTTCTTAGTCCTTGAAGATGAGTCATTTTCTGCGATTGAGGTGCTCATGACAGGTGGATGAAAACAATGTCTAATTTTCAAGGCAAAGTTTGTGTGGGTCACTGGCAGTGTGTGTTTCTTACTTACTTTTAAAAAAATTCATTCCTGGGATGTGGGCTTCACTGGCTGGGCCCAGCATTTATTGCCCATCCCTAGTTGCCCTTGGTGGTGAGCTGCCTTCTTGAACCACTGCAGTCCATGTGGTGTAGGTACACCCACAGTGCTGTTAGGGAGGGAGTTCCAGGATTTTGACTCAGTGACAGAGAAGGAACAGAGATATATTTCCAAATCAGGATGGTGAGTGACTCTCAGTGGGGCAGTACTGAGGGAGCACTGAATTGTTGGAGGGTCAGTACGGAGGGAGTGCTGCACTGTCAGAGGGTCAGTACTGAGGGAGTGCTGCACTGTCAGAGGGTCAGTACTGAGGGAGTGCTGCACTGTCAGAGGATCAGTACTGAGAGAGTGCTGCACTGTGAGGGTCAGTACTGAGGGAGTGCTGCAATGTCAGCGGGTCAGGAATGAGGGAGCACTAAACTGTTAGGGGATCAGTACTGAGGGAGTGCTGCACTGTCAAAGTGCTGGACTGCGGAAGCACTGCACTGTCAGAGGGTCAGTAGTGAGGGAACCCTGCATTGTTGGAGAGGCAGCACTGATGGGGTGTTGCGCTGCTGGAGGGGCAGTACTGAGGGAGCCGCACACTGTTAGAGGGCCAGTACTGAGGGAATGCTGCACTGTTTGGAGGGTCAGTACTGAGGGTGTGCTGAACTGTTAGAATGAATTAACGGCACAAATACAGGTTAATGGGTATGATCTTATAGCCATTACTGTAGAACAGAGAATAAATCAGGAGGTAATGAGGGCGTGTAAAAAAGACAGTATATTAATCATGGGTGACTTTAATCTTCATCGAGATTGGGAAAATCAAATTGGCAGAGGTAGACACAAGCAAGAATTCATACAGTATTTTCGGGACAGTTTCCTAGGACAATACGTTGTGAATCCAACCAGGAATCAGGCTATTCTGGATCTGGTAATGTGTAATGAGGCAGGTTTAATTAATGATCTCAGAGTAAAGGATCCCCTAGGAAACAGTGACCATAGTATCATAGAATTTAGCATTCAGTTTGAGAGTGAAAAACTTGAGTCGGAGACAACTGTGCTAAACTTAAATAAGAGTAATTACAAAGGAATGAGGGCAGGGTTGGCTGGAGTGGACTGGGAAAGGAGTTTAGCAGAAAAGATGGTTGATGAGCAATGGCAGACGTTTAAGAAAATAGTTCATGACTCACAACAAAGACATATCCCAGTGAGGAAGAAGGATTCTATGAAGGGGATAAACCAACCATGGTTAACCAAGGAAGTTAAGGATAGTATCAAATTTAAAGAAAAGACACACAATGTGCCAAAGATTAGTGGTAAGCCAGAGGATTGGGAAAGTTTTAAAAACCCAAAGACCAAAAAAAAATAAAGAGGGAGAAAATAAACTTTGAGGGTAAACTAGCAAGAAATATAAAAACAGACAGTAAGAGCTTCTTTAAATATATAAAAAGGAAGAGAGAGGCCAAAGTGAATATAGGCCCTTTAGAGAATGAGGCTGGGGAAATAATAATGGGAAACCAGGAAATGGCAGAGGAGTTGAATAAATACTTTGCATCAATCTTCACAGTAGAAGACACTAATAGCATTCCAAAAATATTAAATAATCAAGGGGCAAAAGGGGAGGGGGGAGGAAATAAATACATTAACTATCACTGGAGGAAAAGTACTAGGGAAACTAATGGGTCTAAAGGCCGATAAATTCCCTGGACCTGATGGGTTGCATCCTAGGATATTAAAGGAAATAGCTGCAGAGATAGTGGATGCACTGGTAGTAATCTTCCAATCCTTAGATTCTGGAAAAGTCCCAGAGGAAATGAGAATGGCCAATGTAACACCCTTATTCAAAAAGGGAGGGAGGCAAAAAACAGGTAACTACAGGCCAGTTAGCTTAACATCTGTCATTGGGAAAATGTTGGAATCTATTATAAAGAATGTAATAGCAGAGCATTTAGAAATACATAATCTAATCAAGCAGAGTTAGCAAGGTTTCATGAAGGGGAAATCATGCCTGACTAATTTAATGGAATTCTTTGAGGAGGAAGCAAGCAGGATAGGTAAAGGGGAACCAGCAGATGTAATATATTTGGATTTCCAAAAGGCGTTCGATAAGGTACCGCGCATAAGGCTACTTAATAAGATAAGAGCCCATGGCATTGGGGGTAGTTTATTAGCATGGATAGAGGATTGGCTAACTAATAGAAGACAGAGAGTTGGGATAAGGAGGGCATTTTCACAATGGCAACCTGTAACTAGTGGAGTGCCACAGGGATCAGTGCTGGGGCCACAATTATTTACAATATATATTAATAATTTGGATGAGGGAAATGAATGTAATATCACCAAGTTTGCAGAAGACACAAAAATAGATGGGAAGGTAGTGGTGAGGATGACACAAAGAGACTACAGAGGGATATAGACAGGTTAAGTGAATGGGCAAAAACTTGGCAGATGGAATATAATGTGGGAAAATGTGAGGTTATGCACTTTGTCAGGAAGAATAGAGGAGCTGAATATTATTTAAATACAGAAAGACTGCAGAAAGCTACAGCACAGAGGGATTTAGGGGTCCTTGTGCATGAATCACAAAAAGCTAACATACAAGTTCAGCAGGAATAGGGAAGGCAAATGGAATGTTGGCCTTTATTTCAAATGGAATGGAGTATAAAAATAGGGAAGTCTTGCTAAAACTATACAAGGCACTAGTTAGTCCACACCTAGAATACTGTGAACAGTGTTGGTCCCCTTATCTAAGGAAAGAAATACTGGCATTGGAGGCAGTCCAGAGAAGGTTCAATAGGTTGATTCTGGGTATGGAGGGATTTTCTTATGAGGAGAGGTTGAGTAGGTTGGGCCTGTACTCATTGGAGTTCAGAAGAATGAGAGGCGACCTTATTGAAACATATAAGATTCTTAGGGGGGTTGACAGGGTAGAAGCTGAGAGGTTGTTTCCCCTTGTGGGAGAGTCTAGGACCAGAGAGCATAATCTCAGAGTAAGGGGACACCCATTTAAAACAGAGATGAGGAGGAATTTCTTCTCTCAGAGGGTAGTCAATCTGTGGAATTCTTTACCACAGAGGGCTGTAGAGGTTGGGTCATTAAGTATATTCAAGGCAGAGATAGACAGATTTTTAATCAGTAAGGGAATCAAAGGTTATGGGGAAAAGGCAGGAAAATGGAGAGTTGAGATCAAATCAACAATGATCTCATTGAATGGCGGAGCAGACTCGATGGGCTGAATGGCCTATTTCTGCTCCTACACCTTATGGTCTCATGGTCAGTACTGATGGAATGCTGAGCTGTCAGAGGGTCAGTACTGAGGGAGCCCCCCACTGTCGGAGGGTCAGTACTGAGGGAGTGCTGCACTGTCAGAGGGTCAGTACTGGAAGTGCTGCACTGTCAGAGGGTCAGCACTGAGGGAGTGCTGCACTGTCAGAGAGTCAGTACAGGGGGAGTGCTGCACTGTCAGAGGGTCGGTACTGAGGTAGTGCTGCACTGTCGGAGGGTCAGTACAGGGGGAGTGCTGCACTGTCAGAGAGTCGGTACTGAGGGAGTGCTGCACTGTCAGAGGATCAGTACTGAGGGAGTGCGGCACTGTCGGAGGGTCAGTACTGAGGGGGTGCTGCACTGTCAGCGGGTCAGTACTGAGGGAGTGCTGCACTGTCAGAGGGTCAGTACTGAGGGAGTGCTGCACTGTCAGAGGGTCAGTACTGAGGGAGTGCTGCACTGTCAGAGGGTCAGTACTGAGAGGGTACAGCACTGTCTGCGATCAGAAGATTTGGTCCTACTGGTTGGTTTTATGTTTTTATGGGTTTATTAACCTGCATCACTACTTTCGCTTCTGTACACCTTTTAATTTAATAAAACAAGTAAAGAAACATTATGTTTCTTTTCAAAATTTACTATCTGACACTGTTAAAATTAATCTGTAAATGATATGCCCATATGCAGGGTAGGCACCTTTCAATTAGCCTTCTAGGCTGAACGACTTTATTTATATCTTGAAAATATCGATCTTTTGTTCCTTTACTTGTCCCATTACCCCTCTCCTTTCTCCTTACACCATCGTCCCTTATGTCTTTTCATCTTCCCTGTCACAAACGTTCCCTTTTGCTCCTCCCCATCTCTCTCGCCACTGTACCTGTTCCATTTCTAACTGTTCTGAAGCAGAGTCATGTTCAACTCGAAATGCTGGCCAGAGTCTTACAGCCTCTCCCTCCCGCCCGGCGGGATATTACAGTGCAGCCGAACCTGAATGGAGATTTAAACAGCTCTCCACATCCGCCGGGCGGGAGAGGGCAGTGAGCCGGGCGGGAGAGGGCAGGGGGAGGGGGGAGGGGGAGGGGGCAGTGAGCCGGGGGGTGGGGAGAGGGCAGGGGGAGGGGGCGAGGGGGGGAGGGGGGGAGGGGGGGACAGGGCAGGGGGAGGGGGCAGTGAGCCGGGGGGTGGGGAGAGGGCAGGGGGAGGGGGCAGGGGGAGAGGGCAGGGGGAGGGGGCAGAGAGCCGGGGGGTGGGGAGAGGGCAGGGGGAGGGGGCAGTGAGCCGGGGGTGGGGAGAGGGCAGGGGGAGGGGGCAGTGAGCCGGGGGTGGGGAGAGGGCAGGGGGAGGGGGCGAGGGGGGGAGGGGGGGAGGGGGGGACAGGGCAGGGGGAGGGGGCAGTGAGCCGGGGGTGGGGAGAGGGCAGGGGGAGGGGGCAGGGGGAGAGGGCAGGGGGAGGGGGCAGTGAGATGCGCCACAGCGGGGTCAACAAATCCTGGCCGTTAACTCTGTCTCTCTCTCCACGGACCAGCTGATCATTTCACCATTTCCTGTTTTCACTCTTTTATAAAATTTTAATTCTTTTTTTCTTTGTTCTTTCACTGGGTGGGGGCATCGCTGGCACGGCCCGTGTTTGATGCCCATCCCTAAATTGTCATTGAACTGAGTGTCTCGCTCGGCCATTTCAGGGGGTGTTTAAGAGTCACCCACATCGCTGTGGGTCTGAAGTCACATGTAGGCCAGGCCGGGTAAGGACAGCAGATTTCCTTCCCTAAAGGACATTAGTGAACCAGATGGGTTTTTACAACAATCGGTGATAGTTTCATGGTCACCATTACTGAGACTCGCTTTCAAATCCATATTTATTATTCACCCTGTAACCAAAGCTCTAGACTGGATCTCTGGTTTACTACTGCAGTGATATTACCACTAGGCAAACATCTCCCAACTAACTCTCCAATTTATTGTGTTTGTGACAGAAATCCTTCCATGTCAAATCAGAGTTATACTGCATGCTGCAAGTGCTCCTAACCTGAAGCTCATCATGGCAGAAACTGCTCCAAAGTTCCCAAAGTGGCAGTATAACTCTGGTCTTGAGAATCCTATCTAGGATTTTTCCAGGATTTGCACTTAACATGAAACCTTGTGTGAATCCATCCACAACATAATTATTCTGCAATGCTATTTGCCCAGATCGGGTTGTTGGGGTGGATGGACCTACCTGTCTGCTACTGTGGGGAGTCTAATGATCTTTTCTGTTCTTGAGGAGTAAGCTCTGTGATCTGCCCCTGCAATGAACCAGGAAACACATCAGAGTGGGTGTTAGGCTTACCTGCGCGAAAGGAAAACTCTTTACGCCCCAGCAGAGCTCTGACCATCCAACACCTGAGGCTCACCTGGAGCTCAGAGAGAGTCACCTGTTCAGACTCACCTGTCCAGACTCACCTGGAGTGTGGAGAGACTCACCTGTCCAGACTCATCTACCCAGTCTCACCTGGAGCTTGGGGAGATTCACCTGTCCAGACTCACCTGGAGCTCGGAGAGACTCACCTGTCCAGACTCACCTGCCCAGACTCACCTGGAGCTCAGAGAGACTCACCTGTCCAGACTCACCTGGAGCGTGGAGAGACTCACCTGTCCAGACTCACCTGCCCAGACTCACCTGGAGCTCGGAGAGACTCACCTGTCCAGACTCACCTGGAGCTCGGAGAGACTCACCTGTCCAGACTCACCTGGAGCTCGGAGAGACTCACCTGTCCAGACTCACCTGCCCAGACTCACCTGGAGCTCGGAGAGACTCACCTGTCCAGACTCACCTGGAGCTCGGAGAGACTCACCTGTCCAGACTCACTTGCCCAGACTCACCTGGAGCTCGGAGAGACTCACCTGTCCAGACTCACCTGGAGCTCGGAGAGACTCACCTGTCCAGACTCACCTGGAGCTCGGAGAGACTCACCTGTCCAGACTCACCTGGAGCTCGGAGAGACTCACCTGTCCAGACTCACCTGGAGCTCGGAGAGACTCACCTGTCCAGACTCACCTGCCCAGACTCACCTGGAGCTCAGAGAGACTCACCTGTCCAGACTCACCTGGAGCGTGGAGAGACTCACCTGTCCAGACTCACCTGCCCAGACTCACCTGGAGCTCGGAGAGACTCACCTGCCCAGACTCACCTGGAGCTCGGAGAGACTCACCTGCCCAGACTCACCTGCCCAGACTCACCTGGAGCTCAGAGAGACTCACCTGTCCAGACTCACCTGGAGCGTGGAGAGACTCACCTGTCCAGACTCACCTGCCCAGACTCACCTGGAGCTCGGAGAGACTCACCTGCCCAGACTCACCTGGAGCTCGGAGAGACTCACCTGCCCAGACTCACCTGCCCAGACTCACCTGTCCAGACTCACCTGGAGCTCGGAGAGACTCACCTGCCCAGACTCACCTGGAGCTCGGAGAGACTCACCTGCCCAGACTCACCTGCCCAGACTCACCTGTCCAGACTCACCTGTCCAGACTCACCTGGAGCTCGGAGAGACTCACCTGCCCAGACTCACCTGGAGCTCGAAGAGACTCACCTGTCCAGACTCACCTGCCCAGACTCACCTGGAGCTCGGAGAGACTCACCTGTCCAGACTCACCTGGAGCTCGGAGAGACTCACCTGCCCAGACTCACCTGGAGCTCGGAGAGACTTACCTGTCCAGACTCACCTGTCGGGACCCGGAAGTGCTGCTCTGATTAGTGGGAACGTTCTCAGCTTTTATTGAAATATTTGCAGGAAGTTCTGCCGGAGTTTCTCCTCCCTTCCTCCTCCCTCCCTCCCTTCCTCCTCCTCTCTACACCTGCTCCCGCTCCAGTTTCTTGGCTGGGGGTCCCTCCCGATGGCAGATTACCGCGATCCCAGCCAGTTCCAGGTGGTGGACCTGAGCAGAGCGGCGGAGAATGACGGTGGAGTTGCGGCCGGCCCGGAGTTTACATTGAGCGAGCGGAGTTCAGCAGCGACTGGAGCTGGAGGAGCGAGCCAGAGCCTGGCCGGGAAAGATGCTGAAGGGCCAGTTCCAACATCCCCCTCCCTCATGGATTACAAGCTGAGGAAATTCTTCGTGCTGAGGGTAAACTGCTGCCTAACTGCGCTTTCTGTCACCCTGACCTCCCCTTCCAAACCTGTGCACCCTCCTGTTACAGGAAGGTCCGAGTGGACAACACAAGATAGTTCTCACACCCTCCTCTCACTCTCCTTCTCCTTCTCACACTCTCCTTCTCTCACTCTTGTTCTTTATCCCTCCTTCCCTTGCCCAGCTTTCATTGTTGCCCTCATTTCAATGAGAATAGGGGCGAAAGTTTAATGTCAGTTGTGTGGGATTTGCATAAGGCTCCTGGTAAGTGAACAGTTTTAAAATCCTTTGCCTTGATATTGAGAAATGCAGTTTGTACAGACTAAGATGTGGAGCAGGAAAAGACCAGCGTGTCTTCCCGTGATTTAGATGCGAGGTTCGAGGGAAGCTGTCTAAATACAATTTTAATATACACGGGAACACTAATCATCCCGAGTTCCAAAGGAAGGGAACCAGTGATAAAATGGTGGAATGGTCAAAGGTTGGCAGAATTCAATGTCAGTAAGGGTAAGATGATTCATTTTGGTTAAAGATAGGTTCATGTCTTGAGACATAGACTCTCACAGTGGAGAAGGCTATTCATCCCATTCTTTCTCTGCCAGCCCTTTGAAAGAGCTGTCGTTAGTCACACTCCACTGTCCATAGCCCAAGTTGGGAGGTGATGTTTTATAGGGATCACTGCTGTTTATCACATGCAGCAATGATTTGGACTCAGAACATATTTTACCCTTTGCAAACTACACCAGACTGGAGCATGTGGTTAATGTAGAGGAGACTGTGACAAAATACAAGAAGACGTTTAACATGCAGAACCAGTGTCTAACTGAAAAAATAAAAAGCAACAAGTTATGCTAAACATTTCTGGAATGGCTGGTTAGGCTTCAGCTGAAGGATTGTGTCCAGTTCTGGGCACCACACTTGAGGAAGGAAATACCATGAAAGTGGAAAGGGTGCAGAGGAGATTTACTGGGATGGGACCAGGGGTGAGGGACTTCACTTAATGTGGAGAGACTGGAGAAGCTGGGATTGTTCTCCTTAGAGCAGAGAAGTTTGAGGGGCGATTTAATAGGGGTCCTTAAAATCAAGGAGTGTTTGGGAGAGTAAATAAGGAGAAACTGTCTCTGGTGACAGAAGTACCTGTAACCAGAGTGCATAGATTTAAAATAATTGGCAAAAGAAACAGAAGCGACAATGAAGAGAAACTGTGTGCAGCAAGTTGTTATGATCTGGAATGCTCTGCTCTAAAGGGGATTGAGTAACTACTTAACAAGGAAAACATTACCGAGCTATGGGGAAAGAGTGGGGGTTGGGGGGGGACTAACAAAGCATGATTTATTTTTAGATTAATACAATTGAAAACAGAGAAGTTATGTTAAGCTTGTTTTGGACATGTGGAGTACTGTGTGCAGTTTTGGTCTCCATATTATTAAAAAGGATGCAGGAGGCACTGGAGAAGGTGGAAAAATCTGAAAGGGACCATTCTAGAAATGAAAGTTTATGACAATCAGGGAAGACTGAGCAGAGGGGTACTCCTCTCTGGAACGATGAGGGGTGAGCTGATAAGTGTATTTAAAACTCGGCAATGGTTTGATAGGATAAATATGGAGATGTTTCCACTTTTGGGGAAGTCCAAAACTAGGAGTCATTAATATAAAAATGGTCTCTAATAATCCAATCGGGAATTCAGGAGAAACGTCTTTACCCAGAGTATGGTGAGAATGTGGAACTCACTACCACAGTTTGAAGTGAATGGCATCAATGAATTTAAGGGGAAGCTGGATAAACATATGAGGGAGAAAGGAATAGCAGGATATAGTGATAGGGTGAGATGAAGAGGGGTTCGGAGGAGGTTTGTGTGGAGCAGAAACACCACACAAACTGTCTTCTGGGAGTTCTGCCCAACTACCCTGCTAAGACAGCAGGGAGATCTGACCAGCTACCCCCTCATAGTCTTCAGTATTTCCTTAAATGCATTCCTTCCCTTTGGTCTCTCAATTGTCTCAACCAGTCTCTTCAGAAATGCTTTCTTCCCAGAATTTATTAAACTTGTTTCGTTACCCTAGCTCTTAGACTTGTAAAAACAAACTTACCCTATCTTTACCTTACACCATTTACAACCTGCATACATCCCCCTTTGAACTAAAACAACTCAATTGAAAAAAAAACTCCTATTATTGCTTTATGTAAAACTCTGATTGAATTTCCTCTTGATTCATTAACATATCAAAACCATTTCTTACTTTTGGCTTTAGACCCTTGCAGTCACTCTGGCTCTTACCCCAATTACCTCAACCACTTGTTTTCCAATACATAAGAAATATGACAGGGTTATTAACTGAAGAAAAATTTACAATTTTTTATTTTCTTGACATATAACCTTCCTTAGGTAAGGAGACCCAAGCTGTATGCAGTATTCTGGTTGTGGTCTCATCAATATCTTGCATAATTATAACTTCCTTATTCTTGTATTTCAATCCCTTCATAATAAAGACTAAGATACTATTTACCTTTACAATTGCTTGCTGTACCTGCATGTTAACTTTTTGTGATTCCCTCCGAGTACCAACATTTACTAGTCTCTCAGCTTTTAAAACCTATTCTGCTTTTCCATTTATTCCACCAAAGTGGATAATTTCACATCTGTCCACATTATACTCTATCTGCCACCATCTTGCACAATCCCTTCACCTGTCTATACCACTTTGCAGCTTCTGTGTCCCCTGCACCACTTACTTTCCCACCTAACTTTGTATCAGCAGCAAACTTGAACACATTACAATCAGTCACCTGCATTAAATTGTAAATAGCTGAAGACCAAAGTTAGCCTTTAATACATTTGGAAAATCCATCAATATCAGATTTAGAATGTACAGTTGATTTATCATCAGCTGATGTTTACTGAACAGAAGTTAAAACTTCCATCACCTTTTGTGTGTACAAGTGTTTCCTAATTTCACCCTTGAAAGCTCTAATTTTTAGACTGCTCCCCAGCTCTAGATTTTCCAACCAGTGGACGTGGGGTGGGATTTTTCCCTCCGTGCGGTGGTGGGTGGGTAAAGCGGTGTCGTTCCCGCCAGGTGCAATGGTGGGTTTTCTCACCACATTGTCCACTTTCCGCCTCATTAATTATGCAACAACAGGAAATATGTTGGATCGCAGGTGGGCAGCCTCTGATTCGTCAGCCCTGCCATGACCTCAGCGCTCTGTGCTCCGGGCACCATATTTAACCTGTATCCACACACAGCCTTCTCAATGTCCACAGGCCAGAATCGCCCCAGGCGCCGAAAGGCAAGAAGAGTGTTGCTCCCAAATTTAGTGACCCATTGCTGGGCCACCTGCAGGACACTTTGGAGGCTCACTAGGATGTCCAGTAATGGATGGAGGAGGTCAACTAATGGGAAGCGGTGTCTTCGCTGGTCAGTGCAAAGGAGGAGCAGGAAAGGTCTGCAATCTAGTGCATGAGGAAGATGAAGTGATCTCATCCATTCCAGCAGGAGAAGTCACCCTCAACTCACACACACACAAACCCATCAGGCATTAGCAGGATGACACCACAGGAATCCCACACTCACTCAATCTCACACCTTCACATCTCCGTCTGAGTTCATGTCCTGTGTAGATTGTGTCTTCATCTCATTCACTGTTCCACTCATCACAGGCACAGGGCTGGCAACCTTATCTTCTGCCTTGGCATGTGTCCTGCTCACACTCTCTCCATTTGCCTTCATGCAAGACAAGCTTGCACACAATAGGAGGGAGAATGCCCAGACCAGGGACCAGGGGCCGAAATTAAGGCCCTCATTCCCTATGAGGAGTGTGTCATCATGCTGGCTGGAGATAGCAGGGACTGTGCACATGGTGACAGTTAGCTGGGCAGTGCCCAGCCAAGAGAGGACCCTGCACCAGCTCACCCTCTGATAACCATACTGAGAGTCCATTCTGCTGAGGTGTCCATCCATCTCATCTGCATTATTGTAAGGTGAAGGTCTCGAATCCATGGAGAGATGTGTAAATGCATGGAGAAGGGTCGTATATTCTCACACTCCATTTACTCACTGTCATCTGGCAGGATTTTCAATCTACGTGCCCTTACTCAGGACTGGTGTGTGTGCTCCTGTCTGCCATGTGCATTGCTGGCTCTCCGAGTCTACATCTGCTCAGCTGAGTGAGGAGTGTGAGCACCGTCTCAGCTTTAAGTGCCGGAACTCTGACCCCCGAAGCCACTTCATTTTACAAAATGTAGGGCGCTCAACCCTACAACCTTCAGCCTTTCTCAGCTTGTAGTTGTCTGCATTGCAGCCACAAGGCTCTTGTCACAATATAGGGATGCGGAGCCATAGGCCCTGAATAGCGTCTCCTCACCTAGACCCTCGCTGAGCTCATTGATGATAAATGCGAATGGTGATGCGCTGTGGTCAGTGGAGCCTTGGAGCGTGCTTGATGTGGATATGGTAGCTTTTGACAGTGTTGAGGGTAGCAATGGGATGCAACCCAGGATGGAATGAATCTGATGAGTGCTCTTTACTATCAACAACTTGTTACCTTGAATGCTTCATGGTGTCTTTGCATTTTGCAGCTGATAAGGGCCAGTACTGGCCATGAGGGCAGAGTAACTGGGTGAACTTTGTGATTCTCAGGTGGTCCAAATGTATGGAAAGGTCAGGATGAACACACTCCTGCACCCCCTAACCGAGAGTGAGATAGGTCAATGTGATGGAGGAGAAGGTGGCAGAGAGGACCAGGTTAGTTCGACCTGCTTAACATCCTCAGCTACCTCAGCCCAAACGTAACCTTTCAGCTTCGCCATCGAGGTGACACAGAGTGCGTTGTTCCATTTTTGCAGATGGATCTCCTTGAGGAGCTTTGTCAGACTGAAGGCATACTGCTGCAAGTGCACTGAGTAGAACAGCTCCTGGCTCTACTAAGCTGCAGTGGCGATTGGAATGCTGCTGACATGCTGGAAAAGACAGTGCCTTCTGAGGTGTGATGTCGGAACACCTTCCCCTAGGCTGCACCTCACCTCACCCAAGGACACATGTTCCTGAGGCTTCATCATCCTTTAAAGGAACAGGACAATGGTTCACAAAACGTGTGAGTGCTCACTCTCAGGTTGAAGTGCATGGTTGCAATGGGAGGGAAAGCAACACTGGTGTTCACGTGGGCCCATGAGTGAGGACACTTGTCGAAAAGGATGCAGGCAACAACCCGTTATCCTCCCCGTGGAACCTGCTGGCTATGACAGCCTCATGTGAACGCCTGCCTCACCTGGCCCATGCCACGGCCTCTTACCTTGCAGCCTCAACTTCATCGAACTTATCACCCTCATTCCTTTCAAGGTCCTCCTCACTGAAGATGTGCATCACCCCCATGTCAGCATCTTGCAAGTCCTCCCCCCTTTGCAGCGCCAGGTTGTGTAGCACCAACAAGCCACGATGAGCTGGGAGACCCTCTGCGGAGTGTACTGGAGTGCTCCACCTAATCTGTCCCGGCATCGAAACCACATCTTCAAGGTACCAATACCACTGTTCAAGTAGCGATTTGAGCATCGTTGTACCTTCTCTCCGCAGCATCCCATGACTGTCACACGGCCATGTTCAGCCAGGTCCATTGCAGGTATCCTTTATCACCGAGGAGTCAAATCCAGATTCTGGTCTCTCAAAGACGTCAGGGATCTGCGACCTACTCAAGATATATGAGTTTTGGCAGTTTGCTGGATTTATCATGCAAACTTGTATGAAATGTTTCTCCTGGTCACAGGCCAGCTGAACATTGAATGAGTGGAATCCTTTCCTGTTGACATATTGCAGTACCTGTTGCCAGGGAGTTTTTATGGCCACATGAGCGCAGTCAATAGCACCTTGTACCTGTGGGAATGGGAATATCGCAGCAAAGACCAGTGCTCTGGCCTGCTGACTCTCCTGATCTCCTTCGAAGTTGACGTAATTGTGGGCCTTGGCGAAAAGGGAATCTGTCACCTCATGAATGCATTTGTGTGTGGAAGCTGGAGAGATCCCACACAGGTCCCGAATGGAGCCCTGGAAAAAGCCACTGGCATAGAAGTTAGGAGCAGTGGTTACATTCAGAGCCACTGGCAATGGATGTCCTCCCAGTCCCCACGCTGCCAGTTCCTCGAGAATGTGGGAAATGTAAGTCAGCAGATCCCTGGACACGCGGCAGCCTTGGTGACACTGTCTCTTGTTCACCTGCAGATCAGACTTGCAAGTTCTGTCTTGAGAGCTGCCCACAACTCTGCTGTCCTCTGTGTCCGGGAGGGACCCTGCTGCCCTGGCTCTTGAGGGTTTAGCTTCTCCCTTTGACTGGCCTGGCACTGCAATCGCAGTCGTCTTCACCTTCTCTCCTGTCTGTTTGTGATAATGCAGGCAGCAATAAATCCAGCCTCCATCGTCCTCAAGTTCTCATCTCTGCAGCACCAATGAGAAAAAAAATGAGTTAGCCCGAGCCTCCAATGCTCCAATTTTGGTAGATTACTATTACGTTCAAGGTCTTGGATTCAGTGATGGCGCCTGTTCACTACTGAAATCCTGGCCAGTGCATGGAACGTTTCAAGGTGCACCTTTCCACCCCTCCCCCACCCACCACCACCTTGACGTGACCCACTGCTGTGAGATTGCTTTGACCAGATGCTGGGATCCTCAGTCACTGCAGTTATACTACACTCTTTCTGATACTCATGATGTCCAGTGTTCACGGAGGAAGTGTAATTATTGAGGGGCTCTGTTACTTCTCACCTGGGAGCCTGCCAGTGCCAAGACTGTGATCCTGTTGGATCCAGTGCCCTGGTTTGTTGGGGCTAAAGGTTCCGGGTTATAGGCTTCTGTCAGGGTGACCCAGTTGGCATCATAGACAGAAAAGATCTGTAGACCGTTCTTAAAAGAAACACATTCTGTTTATTTACAAAAGGAACTCAGCTATGTTTCTGTGCTTACAACTCAAAACTCTGTCTTTACCCTTTAGACTCTAACTCAGGACTACAGAGGTAGCCCACGCTACTCTGCTATTGGGTACTAAGATCATGTGATCTTGCATTACAACATTTGTCTTAAAGGTATATGACACATCAGATTACTGCAGATCTCCTGCTTAAAAGATGCATCTGGAGCTTGTCCAGTCACCAAAATGTGCTAGGCTTTGTTATTGCTCTGGGCAATTGGCACTCTAAGAACAAAGCAAGGAGTTCTGTTATTGAAAACAAAAACAGAATTACCTGGAAAAACTCAGCAGCTCTGGCAGCATCGGTGGAGAAGAAAAGAGTCGACGTTTCGAGTCCTCACGACCCTTCAACAGAACTGAGTATAGTTAGGAGAGGGGTGAAATATAAGCTGGTTTAAGGTGGGGGGGTGGGGTGAGAGAGAAGTTGAGGGTGGGGTGGTTGTAGGGACAAGCAAGCAGTGATAGGAGCAGATAATCAAAAGATGTCACAAAAAAAGTTCTGTTATTGACTTGTCATTAATCTTGCGTGAATGTGCTTCATTGCTTCACTCTCCTGATTCTCTATCTAATTATTGAAACATGCTCCTAGCATGTCTCAGGCATGCATCTCTCCTCATTGGGCAATACACAGCCCAGTTGGGTGCCTCTTTAACCGATAACCCCCCCCCTCCCCACAGCGCAGTGTCACAGGCCTCCAAACGGCCCTCTGAGATTTCACAAGACAACTTATTCCCCACATTCATTTTCAAAGGGCTGTTGATGGGCAACTTCCTCCTTGCCCCGCCACGACTTCACTGCGCTCCTCGTGGATGAATAATTAATGAGCGGAACAGTGGAAAACCGCGTCCACACTGCCCAGTGGGAATCTCGCCCACTCCCCCGCCCACCACCGCACTTAGACTCCAGGCCTGAAGATTCCATCCGTTGAGTAATTATGAAATAATTATTGAAATGTTTGCCTCTTTCAAACGTAACATGAAATTCTAATCTAAGTAAAGGTGCAGTTGAAACTCTGTAAGCAGTTAGGGATCCTATAATAGGAAGTTTATTAAGGCAGTTGAGACATTGAGCAACACAGTCACAAGGACTCTGGCTAGAATGAGGAAATACCAAAAAAAACTTCAAAAGTTGGCTTGAATTGATTGCAGTGTTTACAATGCTAAAGGAATGAGACAGGAGAAATGGAAGCAGATTTAGAGAGATTGAGGGGTCGTGAATGAAGGAATAGAGATATATGATTAAATGTAAAAGATTGAGGCTAGAGTGCAGAAAAAATGCTCTTACACGCAGGATTGTGAGATGGTGGAATTCATCACCAGAGTTAGTGATTGAAATAGAAACTGTGCCAACATTTAGGAAATGGATGGGTGGTTTGAAGGAGAGGGGGTGGGATGGGGATAAAGGGAAATGGGGACTGCGTGAGAAGGTGAGATGAGGACACTGCTCATGTGGTTGCATCAATCAGTCTGTGCTGAGTTAGCTGAGCTCACTTGGCAATTGAGTGAGTTCAGTTGGGCTCAGTGCCCTTACAGGGAGAAAATTCCAACTCCTGATCATTATCTTGTGACCCCTGCTGCGAGAGTGAGGTATTGCACATAGGTTCCATCACAACATCCTCACCATCGAACTTCCCGCCTTGGCAATCACAGGACAGTAAAATCTACGTGGGTATTAATCCTGTAGGCTCACTACATTAACAACGTCCTTTAAGTTGGTCAGACTATGCTTCCTGATAGCAATCCTTTTGTTTCCTGTGAATGGAGAACAAACAGTGAGGGATAATTTAAAAAGCGATGAGAGGAGAGTTGGGAGTTCAGTTTAAAACAGCGAGGAGAGAGTTGGGAGTTCAGTTTAAAACAGCGAGGAGAGAGCGGGAGTTCAGTTTAAAACAGCGAGGAGAGAGCGGGAGTTCAGTTTAAAACAGCGAGGGGAGAGCCGGGAGTTCAGTTTAAAACAGCGAGGATAGAGCGGGAGTTCAGTTTAAAACAGCGAGGAGAGCCGGGAGTTCAGTTTAAAACAGCGAGGGGAGAGCCGGGAGTTCAGTTTAAAACAGCGAGGGGAGAGCCGGGAGTTCAGTTTAAAACAGCGAGGGGAGAGCGGGAGTTCAGTTTAAAACAGCGAGGAGAGCCGGGAGTTCAGTTTAAAACAGCAAGGAGAGAGCGGGAGTTCAGTTTAAAACAGCGAGGAGAGCCGGGAGTTCAGTTTAAAACAGCGAGGAGAGCCGGGAGTTCAGTTTAAAACAGCGAGGGGAGCCGGGAGTTCAGTTTAAAACAGCGAGGAGAGCCGGGAGTTCAGTTTAAAACAGCGAGGAGAGCCGGGAGTTCAGTTTAAAACAGCGAGGAGAGCCGGGAGTTCAGTTTAAAACAGCGAGGAGAGCCGGGAGTTCAGTTTAAAACAGCGAGGGGAGAGCCGGGAGTTCAGTTTAAAACAGCGAGGGGAGAGCGGGAGTTCAGTTTATAACAGCGAGGAGAGCCGGGAGTTCAGTTTAAAACAGCAAGGAGAGAGCGGGAGTTCAGTTTAAAACAGCGAGGAGAGCCGGGAGTTCAGTTTAAAACAGCGAGGGGAGAGCCGGGAGTTCAGTTTAAAACAGCGAGGATAGAGCGGGAGTTCAGTTTAAAACAGCGAGGAGAGAGCGGGAGTTCAGTTTAAAACAGCGAGGAGAGAGCGGGAGTTCAGTTTAAAACAGCAAGGAGAGAGCGGGAGTTCAGTTTAAAACAGCGAGGAGAGAGCGGGAGTTCAGTTTAAAACAGCGAGGGGAGAGCGGGAGTTCAGTTTAAAACAGCGAGGATAGAGAGAAACTTGGAGTGGGAGGGGGAGGATCCAGTTGTCGTGGTCCACGTAGGTACCAATGACATAGGTAGGACTAGGAAAGAGGTTCTGCTGAGGGACTACGAGCAGCTCGGGGCTAAATGAAAAAGTAGAACCACAAAGGTAATAATCTCCAGATTACTACCTGAGCCATGTGCAAATTGGTGTAGGGTAAATAAAATTAGAGAGGTAAATGCGTGGCTCAAAGATTGGTTTGGGAGAAATGGATTCTGATTCATGGGGCACTGGCACCAGTACTGGGGAAGGAGAGAGCTGTTCCACTGGGATGAGCTTCATTTGAACCATACTGGGACCAGTGTCCTGGCGAATTGTATAACTAGGTTTGTAGATAGGACTTTAAACGAATTAGTGGGGGGAGGGTTCAATTGAAGGGAAGTTTAAAAAATCAAAAAGAAACAAGAGAGCAGAGGTACAGGGTAGTGAAGAGGCAAATAATAATCAAATTGTGACAGGAAGGGGCAGAAAATCTAAGCAGAAGAGTGCAGCAGAAATTAGAAACAGAATGAGTAATAATGATTAAAAAATCAAAGCTTAAGGCTCTTTATCTGAATGCATGCAGCATTTGTAACAAGATAGATGAGTTGACGGCACAAATAGAAATAAATGAATATGACTTGATAGTTATTATAGAGACACAATTGCAGGGTGACCAAGATTGGGAACTCAATATTCAAGAGGATTCGCCGTTCCGGAAAAATAGGCAAAAAGGAAAAGGAGGTGGGGTAGCTTTGTTAAAAAAGGAAGGTATCAATGTGGTGGCGAGTAGTGATATAGGTGCAATAGATCATGATGTGGAATCAGTTTGGGTGGAAATAAGGAATAGCAAGGGGAAGAAGTCATGGGGGGGAGTAGTCTATAGGTCCCCAAAGAGTTGCCTCACTGTAGGACAAAGTGTAAATCGGAAAACAATGAAGGTGTGTAAGAAGGGTGCTACAATTGTCATGGGTGATTTTAATCTGCATATTGACTGGACAAATCAGATTGGCAGGGGTAACATGGAAGATGAATTTGTAGAGTGCATCAGGGATTGTTTGTTAGAGAAATACATTGCAGAACCTACCTGGGAACAGGTTATTTTAGATCTAGTAATGTGTAATGAGGTGGGATTAATAAGAGATCTCGTAGTTAAGGATCCTCGAGGGGGTAGTGATCACAACATGGTAGAATTTCAAATTCAGTTTGAGTGCAAGCAGCTTAAATAAGGGCAATTACAGGGGTATGAAGAAAGTGTTGTCTAAAGTGGGCTGGGAAAATAGACAAAGGGGAAGGTCAGTACATGAGCAGTGACAGACATTTAAGCAGATATTTCATAACACTCAACAAAAATTTATCCCAGTCAAAAAGAAGGACTCGATGAGAAGGACGAACCACTCGTGGTTAATAAAAGTAGTCAAGGAGAGTATCCAATCAAAAACTGAGGCATACAAAGTGGCAAGAACTAATGGTAAGCCAGAGGATGGGAATTTTTTAGGAACCAGCAGTGGAGACTAAAAAGCAATTAAAAAAGGGAGAAAATTGATTATGAAAGTAAATTGGCAAGAAATATAATAACAAACAGAAAGAGCTTCTACGGGTTTATAAAAAGAAAGAGAGTAGCTAAAGTGAGGGTGGGACCCTTGGAGGATGTGGGGAACAGGGAAATGGCAGATAATTTAAACCAATATTTTGCATTGGTCTTCACAGTGGAAGACACTATAAACATCAGAAAGAAATCAGATAAGCAAGGAGCTAATGGGAGGAAAGATCTTGTAACAGCCTCTATCACAAGGGACAAAGTAGTTCACAAGTCACCAGGACCTGATGACCTGCATCCAAGGGTTTTAAAGGAAGTGGCTGCAGAGATAGTGGAGGCATTGGTCAAAATATTCCTGGATTCCAGGAGTGTCCCAGCAGATTGGAAAACTGACAACGTACGCCCCTGTTCAAGAAGGGAGAGAGACAAAAAGCAGGAAACTATAGGCCAGTCAGCCTAACATCTGTCATTGGGAAAATGCTAGAGTCCATTATTAAGGAAGAAATAGCAGGACATTTAGAAAAGCTTAACGCAATCAAACAGAGTCAACATGGTTTTGTAAAAGGGAAATCATGTCTGATAAATTTGCTAGCGTTCTTAGAGGATATAACAAGCAGAGTTGATAAAGGGGAACCGGTAGATGTCGTATATTTGGATTTCCAAAAGGCATTCGATAAGGTGCAACATAAAAGGTTATTGCACAAGATAAGGGATCACGGCATTAGCATGGATTGAGGATTAGTTAACGCACATAAGACAGAGTCGGGATTAATGGGTCTTTTTCAGGTTGGAAAGACATAACTAGTAGAGTGCCACAAGGATCAGTCCTAGGGCCTCAATTATTCACTATCTATACTAATGATTTTGAGGAGGGGCAGAGTGTAATGTATCCAAATTTGCTGACAATACAAAAATAGGTGGGAAGACATGTTGTGATGAGGACATAAAGAATCTGCAAGGGGATTTAGACAGGTTGAGTGAGTGGGCAAAAACTTGGCAGATGGAGTTTAATGTAGGAAAGCGTGAGATCATGCACTTTGGTAGGAAGAATCAAAAGGCAGACTATTATTTAGATGGAGGGAGACACCAAAAAACTGCAGCACAGAGGGATCTGGGTGTCCTTGTGCATGAAACACAAAATGTTTGCATGGAGGTGCAGCAAGTAATTAAGAAGGCAAATGGAACATTGGTCTGTGTTGCTAGGGAGTTGGAGTTTAAAAATAGGGAAGTCTTGTTACAACTGTATAGGATGCTTCATAATCCATTTTCTCCCTTTTTATTGGCTTTTTAGTCATCCGTTGCTGGTTCCTAAAAAAATTCCCAATCCGCTGGCCTACCAATCCAGTACTGGAGTACTGTGTACCAAAATTTGGTCTCCGTATTTAAGAAAGGATATACTGGCATTGGAGACAGTTCAAAAGAGATTCACTAGGCTGATTTCTGGGGTGAAGGTGTTGACATCAAAAACGGCTTAACAGGTTAGGTCTTTATTCATTAGAGTTTAGAAGAATGAGCAGTGATCTTATTGAAACATACAAGATTCTGAGGGGGCTTGACAGGGTAGATTTTGAGAAGATATTTCCACTAGTGGGGGAATCTCAAATTAGGGGATATAGTTACAGAATAAGGGGACACTCATTTAAAACTGAGATGCGAAGGAATTTCTTCTCTCAGAGGGTAGTGAATGTCTGGAATTCTCTACCCCAGAGAGTTGTGGAGGCTAGATCACTGAAAGTATTTGATGAGGAGGTAGTTAGATGTTTGAAATATCAGGGATTTGAGGGCTATGAGGAGCTGGCGCAAAAGAGGAGCTGAGGCCTGGGGCAGATCAGCCATGATCTTATTGAATGGTGGAGCAGGCTTGACAGGCCGAATGGCCTCCTCCTGCTCCCATTTCATATGTTCTTATGTTCTAACCCAGTATCGCAGGACTTCAGTGCGAAGGTTGTGGATTCAGGAGCAGGTATTTAGGGAGGCCCCCTCCTGGGCTACTAGTCAAAGAACAGCAGACAAATCCTCCATTGCACTGGACGCTGGCCACTACTGCTACTGCCAAGAAGCAGAGTAACCGGTCATGCAACCTATCACCATTAGTGGGATCTTGCTGTGCGCTTTCTGTTTGCTGTGAATGGCTGTGTGATATAAATGGCAGTCACGCTCCAGGCAATTGATCGAGAATAGCTAATTTTGAGTCGTGGAGGGCTAGTCCATGTGTTGTTCCTTGAATGTATCAGTTACTAATCTCAATGTTATTTTAATGTCTCCACAGCAAGGAACATTTGATCAAGCATTACAAGATATTAAAACACAAATAAACCAGAAAGCCGATGGAGCTTTAAAAAGTACCTGGCTTCTGACTGAGTGAGTTTAAATACTTTGTCTGTCTTTGGAAACACTATCTCGACAACTACATTGGCAGGTTGTGTTTAAGGTTACAGTCCATCTTTTATGGGAAGTGGTTGGTGGACACCAGCACTGAGTTTGCTACGTTAAAAAAAATATATATTTAGTTAATTATCTGGATGTAAGTGTCTCTGGCAAGGGCCAGCATTTATTGCTTATCTCTAATTGCCCCTTGAGAAGGTGGTGGTGAGCTGCCTTCTTGAACCGCTGCAGTCCGTGTGGTGTAGGTACACCCACAGTGCTGTTAGGGAGGGAGTTCCAGTATTTTGACCCAGTGACAGTGAAGGAACGGCGATATATTTCCAAATCAGGATGATGAGTGACTTGGAGGGGAACTTCCAGGTGGTGGTGTTCCCATCTATCTGCTGCCCTTGTCCTTCTAGATGATAGAAGTTGCGGGTTTGGAAGGTATTGTTGAAGGAGCCTTGGTGAGTTGCTGCAGTGCATCTTGTAGATGGTACACACTGCTGCTACTGTGCGATGGTGGTGGAGGATGTGAAGGATTGTTGTGGTGGATGTGGTGCCAATCAAGCGGCTGCTTTGTCCTGGATAGTGTCAAGCTTCTTGAGTGTTGTTGGAGCTGCACTCATCCAGGCAAGTGGGGAGTATTCCACCACACTCCTGACTTGTGCCTTGTAGATGGTGGACAGGCTTTGGGGAGTCAGGAGGTGAGTTACTCATCTCACAATTCATAGCCTCTGACCTGCTCTTGTAGCCACAGTATTTATATGGCTGGTCCAGTTCAGTTTCTGGTCAATGGTAACCCCCAGAATGTTGATAGTGGGGGATTCAGTGATGGTAATGCAATTGAACATCAAGAGGCGATGGTTAGATTCTCTCTTGTTGGAGATGATCATTGCCTGGCACTTGTGTGGCGCGAATGTTACTTGCCACTTATCAGTCCAAGCCTGGATATTATCCAGGCCTTGCTGCATATGGGTATGGGCTGCTTCACTATCTGAGGAGTTGTGAATGGTGCTGAACATTGTGCAATCATCAGCGAACATCCCCACTTCTGATGTTATAGTCATTGAAGAAGCAGCTGAAGATGACACAATCGTATAGTGCGGGCAACTGTTAGAATCCCAACCATGTATTGACCAGTGAAGGTAGGATGCGGTGACCGTGATAGAGGACCCCCGGCAGATTTCTCAACTAGCACATTAAGGAAAGGGAGTTCATCTGATTGCTCCATTTTAAGTCCGCAGCTGCGTGTTAATAATTTCCTTGCATGTCTTAATGGGCTCCATCTTGTGCTCAAATTCACCTTTGAAATGGAGCAGCCAATTCCACGCGCTACAAGATTGGTCTTATCATCAAGTTTGTAAATTGGGCCCGAGCCATTTGCTCACCATGCAAACTTGATGCTGAAATAGAGGCATCAAAGGCATCCTGCAGGGTAATGGTTACCTGGATCAGATCATTTCACGATGTATATCACACAAACTCATGATCGGGCCTAAGGCCGTCACTTTTGGCCCTGAAAGGCGCTCAGTCTACCTCAGGTTACCCTGGAAGGACAAAGTATCTCAAAAATTTGAGCAACAGGTGAGGCTAGCTGTTTCACACTGCTACTATTCAATAGCAACACAAGTGGTATTCACCACTAACAGGATGCTGCCATCAAACCAAAAAGACGTTCTGCCTATCACGCAAACGAGTAATGTGGTACATGAATTTCAGTGCCAGTGTGATGCTAGGCCATATGTCTCAAGGACTGGCAGATCGTATCAAACAGCAACAGGCAGGGTACAGACTGTACCCAACCAGCCCCTACTTGTAAAACTCAAAACACAGTGTCCAATAGTAGATGTGATTCTACGATTGGACATTTGCTAAATAATCATCAATGGGCTAAGAATAACTCTGACAACCAATTTAAGATTGTCAGCCAGGCTCGCAATGTGGTGCATTTGTGCGTACTGGAAGTTATAGATATTAATACACGGGGCCCTGTTCTTTGCAGACAGAAAGAACATGTACACACATTGCGCCTCTGTCAGTTAAACAAAATAAATGACAGCCATTCGCTGATTCATTACTTAGGGAAATGCCTTGACCAACCGGGTTCAAGCTGCTTGGTTTAAATTTCAAACAATGCTTGGCAGTTAACAGTCAGTCACCATCAATTGATGTATTCTCCAAGGCAACCAATCAGAGTCCACTTGCCAACCAATCAGCACTCTTTTCTCATACAGTATACATTTGTTGTTTCCCCTGGCACTGGTAATTGTCCTGATGAGTGCAAGATGAAAAGCTTCAACAAAAAATGTCTCCCTTTTCAAAATTCCATCCCTTTGTAGCAAGAGTTTGGAATGTTTGTGCATTACAATCTTCATTTAATTACTCACCCCTCGGATTCTGCATTTCAAATTGCGGTGTCTCAGACTGAACTGGGTGTGGAGGAAGTTGACATGTCATGTCATGACTTTAATTTGACAAGGAAGTATTCAATGAACGGCATGACACTAGGAAGTTCTGAGGAACAAAGGGACCTTGGCGTGTGTGTCCATAGATCTCTGAAGGCGGAGGGGCACGTTAGTGAGGTGGTGAAAAAGGCATATGGGACACTTGCCTTTATCAATCGAGGCATAGATTACAAAAGTAGGGAGGTCATGTTGGAGTTGTATAGAACCTTGGTGAGGCCACAGCTGGAGTACTGTGTGCAGTTCTAGTCGACACATTATAGGAAGGATGTGATTGCACTGGAGGGGGTGTAGAGGAGATTCACCAGGATGTTACCTGGAATGAAACATTTCAGTAATGAAGAGAGGTTGGATAGACTTGGGTTGTTTTCACTGGAGCAGAGAAGACTGAGGGGCGACCTGATCGAGGTGTACAAGATTATGAGGATCATGGACAGGGTGGATAGGGAGCAGCTGTTCCCCTTAGTTGAAGGGTAAGTCACGAGGGGACATAAGTTCAAGGTGAGGGGCAGGAGGTTTAGGGGGGATGTGAGGAAAAACTTTTTTACCCAGAGGGTGGTGATGGTCTGGAATGTGCTGCCTGGGAG
The DNA here is from genome assembly GCF_964194155.1 of Cetorhinus maximus. Classification (NCBI taxonomy): domain Eukaryota; kingdom Metazoa; phylum Chordata; class Chondrichthyes; order Lamniformes; family Cetorhinidae; genus Cetorhinus; species Cetorhinus maximus. The sequence goes on along the minus strand of NC_135897.1, from coordinate 96,415,093 downwards.
GGTGGTGGAGGCGGGTTGCCTCACATCCTTTAAAAAGTACCTGGATGAGCACTTGGCACGTCATAACATTCAAGGCTATGGGCCAAGTGCTGGTAAATGGGATTAGGTAGGTAGGTCAGGTGTTGCTCATGTGTCGGTGCAAACTCGATGGGCCGAAGGGCCTCTTCTGCACTGTGTGATTCTGTGATGTCTATGCCCCATATTCTGATTTGTTCTGAAGGCAGAATTTCTTTTCCTTTTCTATCCCCCTACCCACACCTTCCCTCCATCCACCCCACATCCCCCCCACCCCATTAAGACAATTGGCAAAAGTACCAAGAGAGAGAATTTTTTTTACTCGACAAGTTTTTTGTTGTCTAGATTCGGTTGAATCTGGAGATCAGAAGAATGAGAGGTGATTTCATTGAGAGTTCGACAGGGTCAATGCTGAGAGGTTGTTTTCCCCTTGTTGGAGAGTCAAATATAGGGATCATAGTCTCAGGATAAGGGCTTGGCTGTTTTGGACAGAGATGAGGAGAAATTTCTTCATTCTGAGGATTGTGAATCTCTGGAATCTCTGCCTCGGAGCTATGGCTGCTCCGTCATTGAGTGGATTCAAGGCAGACTGCACAAGATTCTTGGACACAAAGGGACTCAAGGGAATGGTGTGGGAGAGTGGATTTGAAGTGGAAGATCAGCCATGATTGTATTACATAGAAACTAGGAGCAGAAGTAGGCCATTCGGCCCTTCAAGACTGCTCTGCCATTCAATATGATCATGGCTGATCCTCTATCTCAACGCCATATTCCCACTTTCTCTCTATATCCCTTGATGCCCCAATATCCAAAACATGATCAGCTTCTTTTGGAATATACACAGTGATCCGACCTCCACAGCCTCTGTGGTAGAGAATTCCCCAGGTTCACCACCCTCTGAGTGAAGAAGTTTTTCCTCATCTCAGTCCTAAATGGTCTACCCCATATCCTGAGACTGTGGCCCCTGGTTCTAGACTCCCCAACCAGGGGAAACATCCTCCCTGCATCCAGTCTGTCCGGCCCTGTTAGAAATTTATACATTTCAATCAGATCCCCTCTCATTCTTCTAAACTCTAGTGAATACAGGGCCCAGTCGAACCAATCTCTCCTCATACGACAATCCTGCCATCCCCGGTATCAGCCTAGTGAACCTTTGCTGCACTCCCTCTATGGTAAGTATATCCTTTCTTAGGCAGGGAGACCAAAACTGCACGCAATACTCCAGGTGTGGTCTCACCAAGGCCCTGTATAACTGCAGTAAGACATCCCTATTTCTGAACTCAAACCTTCTTGCAATGAAGGCCAACATACCATTTGCCTTCCTAATTGCTTGCTGCACCTGCCTGTTTACTTTCATCGGCTAGTGTATAAGGACACCCAGATCCCTTTGTACTTCCACATTTCCTGATATATCACCATTTAAATAATACTCTGCCTTTCTGTTTTTCACACTGAAGTGTGTTGAATGGCAGAACAGGCTCGAGGAGCTGAAGGGCCTCCTTCTCCTGTTTCTTATATTCTTCTGATCTGGAAAGCGCTGCCTGAAAGGATGGTGGAAGCAAATTCAATTATAACTTTCGAAAGACAATTGGGTTTGTGGTACTAAAGGAAAAACCTGCAGGGCTATGTGGAAAGGGCAGGGGAGTAGGGCCAATTGGTTAATACTTTCAAAGAGCCGGCAGAGGGACAATGGGCCAAATGGTCTTTGCTGTATCATTCTGTGATGACCTCCTACACCCCCCCCAACTGAGCCCCAGCCTCTTCATTCCTTCTCTTTCCTAGATAGACATTCTCAAAACTGATCCAGCAGCGTTACAATTGGCCAGAGTTATGCTGGCAATTCGTAAAAACCCATCTGGTTCACAAATGTCCTTTAGAGAAGGAAATCTGCCATCCTTACCTGGTCTGGCCTACATGTGATTCCCACACCAACATGGCTGACTCTGAACTCATTGGTATTTGCCTGTCCCGAATTCTGCTTCATGACACCGAGGGCAGGATGATTTTGCCACTAGACGAATTCTGAGTGCATAGATACAAACTGTAATCCCAATGTTTCAATGGAGCATTGTCTGGAATATGTGAAAGTGAGGCAGTTCTGCTTTAACTGTACAGAGGCTTGGGCCTGAATTTTCCGGTTGTCGGGCAGACCTGTGCCCGACCCGAATGAGCGTAAAATGACACGTGATGACCTTGGGCAAGGGTCCCGACGTCATCGCGCACTCTCGTGATATTTCGGCTAACAGGCGCGCATGGGAGTCAGCAGCACTCCCGCCAACAATTAAAAGGCCATCAAAGTAATAATTAAGTTCAATTTTTCACTGCCCGTCCAACCTTACGGTCAGGCAAAAAGGCCAAGCGGCCTTTGGATTTTTTAGGAAACCTCATCCATGGACAGGGTGATGTTTCCAACAGCAATTAAAAATTAAGTAAAAATGTTTAAATTTCATTCATAACATGTTCCTGCTCATGTGACAGAGTCACATGAGGGGGCATGTTTTTTTAACATTTTAAAATTGTTTATTTTAACTTTTTAAATCCTCCTCACCCTGAGGCAGCTCTGTGCCTCGGGGAGATTTTCCTGTGTACACCCGTGTGCACATGCGCCAAGTTCCCCACTCGCCCTCCTCTGCCCCCCTCACACAGGCAGCACCCAGCGCTGCAGCACGGGTTTCACGCTGGGTGGGCATTCATTGGCCCCCCCCGCCCCCAGTGTGAGATCACAGTAGCAGCCCGATCGCGGGCGGAGGTTGGCTTCCCAACTGCTCCCGCTCGCCCCCGCCAAGCCTGCCCAACAAGGGCAAAATCGTGGCCTTGCTCAGGCCACATCTGGAGTCACTGTTCAGTTCTGAGCCCTGCAGTTCAGGAAGGAGGTTTGGTTTTGGAGAGGGTAATGCACAGATTCACCAGGATGTTACCAGGCTTAGAGGATTATGAGTGTTGGAACACAGGAGTTAGACCACTCAGCCCCTCAAACCTGAACCTGCTATCTGTTCTGTTGGACCTGATGGTGGGAAAAAGCCAGGTCAGTCAGACTACCAGAGCTCACCTTGCAGCTGCAAACAGCCCCTTACAGCCTCTTTGCCCCTGTGATCACTGTGACTCTCCTATGTGAATGCCCTTCATCATTTTAAAAACGTCAATCAGTTTTCCTTCTTCCAGAGACATTTGCTTCAACCTATTCAATCTTTTCTGATATTCACATCCTCTCAGTTCTGTAAATATCTTTGTAAATCTTTTTTGGGCTTTCTCCAGTACTTCAGTGTCCTTTGTGTAATATGGACACTGGTCCAACCACGATTCTACATCAATCTAAAATGTCCTCCTTGTTTTTGTATTCTGTTCTAGAAATGAACCCTTGTTATTTGCTCTCAGTGCTTCAGTGATTCAGTGTCTGTATTCCCACAACTGTTTGCTTTTTACCCAAAGTAGTTCTTCCCTTCCAAAGAATAACTGACCTCTATTATTCAGGAAGAAATAGCAGGACATTTCGAAAAGCTTAACGCAATCAGACAGAGTCAAACATGGGAATCATGGGCAGAATTTTGCCGTTGGCGAGCTGGGGGCGGAACCCCTGACATCATCCCACCCCATTTAAATATTGAGGAAGGCGAGGGGGGCACAGTGAGATCGGCTGTCCCCCCGCCAACCTGTCAATGGCCAATTGAGGCTATTGACAGGGTAATTAACCTAATTAAAGGCCCTGCCCGTCCAACCTTAAGGCTGGTGGGCAGGCCAGGAGCCCCAGCGGGCTTCTGAAAAAACATGAAACCTCATCCACTGGTGGGGTGAAGTTTTATGTTCCTTTTTAAGAACTTTAATAAATGTTATGTTACATTTATTAACATGTCCCATCTCGTGTGACATTGCCACATGAGGGGGGCATGTTAATAATAGTTTTATTTCTCTATTTTTTAACTTTTGTACACTGAGACAGCTCTTAGTCTCAGGGAGCCGTGCGCTCTATCGTGCGCATGCGCTTAACAGCGCACTCTCGCATCTGGGGAATCCACCCACCCCCCCCCTCGCCCGCACAGGAAGTGCATAGCATTTCCCGTCGGGCAGGCCGCTGGGCAGGGCCTTAATTGGCCCACCCACTCAAAATGGCGGCGGGGCCCGTTTCGGTAGCGAGGCTCGGCTGCCTCCCCGCCCGTCAAGGACAAAATTCTGCCCCATGTTTGACAAATTTGCTAGAGTTCTTTGAGGATATAACAAGCAGAGTTGAGAAAGGGGAACCGGTAGATGTAGTGTATTTGGATTTCCAGAAGGCATTCGATAAGGTGCCACATAAAAAGTTAGTATTGGGGGTAATGTATTAGCATGGATTGAGGACTGGTTAACACACAGAAAACAGAGTCAGGATTAATGGGTCTTTTTCAGGTTGGAAAGACATAACTAGTGGAGTGTCACAAGGATCAGTCCTAGGGCCTCAATTATTTACTATCTATATTAATGACTTGGAGGAGGGGGCAGAGTGTAATATATCCAAATTTGCTGATGATACAAAAATAGATGGGAGGACATGTTGTGATGAGGACATGAGGAATCTGCAAAGGGATACAGACAGGTTAAGTGAGTGGGCAAAAACTTGGCAGATGGAGTTTAATGTAGGAAAGTGTGAGGTCATGCACTTTGGTAGGAAGAATGAAAAGGCAGACTATTATTTAGATGGAGAGAGAGACTCCAAAAAAGTGCAGCACAGAGGGATCTGGGTGTTCTTGTACATGAAACACAAAATGTTAGCATGCAGGTGCAGCAAATAATTAAGGCGGCAAATGGAATTTTGGCCTGTATTGCTAGGGGGTTGGAGTTTAAAAATAAGGAAGTCTTGTTACAACTGTACAGGGTGTTGGTGAGGTTGCACCTGGAGTACTGTGTACAGTTTTAGTCCCCGTATTTAAGAAAGGATATACTGGCATTGGAGGCAGTTCAAAAGAGATTCACTAGGCTGATTCCTGGGGTGAAGAGGTTGAATTATCACAAACTTCTAAACAGGTTAGGCCTTTATTCATTAGCGTATAGGCGAAGGAGGGGTGATCTTATTGAAATGTACAATATTCTGAGGGGGCTTGACAGGGCAGATGTTGAGAAGATGCTTCCACTCATGGAGGAATCTTGAACAAAGGGACATAGTTACAGAATAAGGGGGCACTCATTTAAAACTGAGATGTGAAGGAATTCCTTCTCTCAGAGGGTAGTGAATGTCTGGAATTCTCTACCCCAGAGAGTTGTGAACGCTAGATCACTGAAAGTATTTAAAGAGGAGGTAGACAGATGTTTGAAATATCAGGGAGTTGAGGGCTATGAGGAGTTGGCGCGAAAGAGGAGTTGAGGCCTGGGGCAGATCAGCCATGATCTTATTGAATGGGGGCAGGCTTGAGGGGCCGAATGGCCTACTCCTGCTCCTATTTCTTATGTTCTTATGTTCTTCTTCCCTCCTCCCAAAAGGGCCCCTTCCATACTTTGCTACATTTAGTTTCATTTTCTATTTAGCTTGTTTTTCCTCCTGTACTGGAGTGATCAGAAACATGCCCTGCTGTATTTGTACAGTGATGGTCATTGAGGGCTTATTGTAGAATTTAGCACTGCAGCCCAGAGAGAATAGCGGTGAAGTAGATAAAAACAATTAATTGGCTTCAGACCAATGTTTCACAAAGTGTGCTCTGTAGTACTGCTACTGGTCTGCAAGAGTCCGCCAGGGGGGGGTTCTATGAAACTGCTGCTGGTCTGCAAGAGTCCGCCAGGGGGGGTCTATGAAACTGCTGCTGGTCTGCAAGAGTCCGCCGGGGGGGGCTATGAAACTGCTGCTGGTCTGCAAGAGTCCGCCAGGGGGGGCTATGAAACTGCTGCTGGTCTGCAAGAGTCCGCCGGGGGGGGGCTATGAAAGTGCTGCTGGTCTGCAAGAGTCCGCCAGGGGGGTCTATGAAACTGCTACTGGTCTGCAAGAGTCCGCCAGGGGGGTCTATGAAACTGCTACTGGTCTGCAAGAGTCCGCCAGGGGGGTCTATGAAACTGCTGCTGGTCTGCAAGAGTCCGCCAGGGGGGTCTATGAAACTGCTGCTGGTCTGCAAGAGTCCACCGGGGGGGGTTCTGTGACACTGCTGCTGGTCCATGAGGGCCCTCCAGGGGGTCTATGTGCTGGTCCAAAATGCAAGTCGCTGATGCGCAGTGCCACAGCTGAGGCTGGAACCCTCACCACCCACCACTTGCGTGGCGCCGCACAATCAGACTGGCTCCTATTGTATGATGTGCCTGTATGTCAGTGTAATGTAAAGGCGCTCAACAGAACAAGGGTTAATGTGGGACTGGAGATTAGCACCGCCCACAGTATGATGTATAGAGCCACATGGTAATAGACTGAGAGGGCAGCCTAGAAATAACACTCTGGAACCAGCACCATGCATGGCACTAATCTGGGATCTGTAAATAGTTAAAGATTAACAATAAAGGGTTCATGTTTAAACATACAAATCTTATGTTCTCATCATTGAGATATTTAAAGAAGCCATGCTACAACACCTCCTACAAGAACGGCAAGAGCTGTCTTAAGCACAAGCAACAACAATGTAATTTCATAAGCAAAATTTATGTCAGTGTAACAAAATACATCTGTGTAGTTCACAGAAGGTTTACTAAACTAATACCAGGAATGGGTGGGTTGTCTTATGAGGAAAGGCTGGACAGGTTAGGCTTGTATCCACTGGGGTTTGAAGAGTAAGAGGTGACTATATTGAAACATATAAGATCCTGAGGGGTCTTGACAGGGTGGATGTGGAGAGGATGTTTCCTCCTGTGGGAGAATCTAGAACTAGAGGGTCACTGTTTAAAATAAGGGGTCACCCATTTAAGACAGAGATGAGGAGAAACCTTTTCTCTCAGAGGGTAGTGAGCCTTTGGAACTCTCTTCCTCAAAAGGCAGTGGAAGCAGAGTCTTTGAATATTTTTAAGGCAGAGGAGATAGATTCTTGATTTACAATGGGGTGAAAGGTTATCAGGGGTCGGTGGGAGGTTACAGTCAGGTCAGCCATGATCTTATTGAATGGTGGGGCAGGCTCGAGGGGCCGAGTGGCCTACTCCTGCTCTCAATTTGTATGCACGTATGTAATTGGATGTTCAATATTTGTGGGGCTGAAAAGGGAAGGATGAGGAGCCAGCTGAACACGGAGCCTGGCAAGAGACTAACATCAGCTCCGAAGGAGGGTCATCCGGACACGAAACGTTAACTCTGTTTCTCTCTCCACAGACACTGCTAGCCGTGCTGAGCTTTTCCAGCACTTTCTGTTTTTATTTCAGATTTCCGGCATCTGCAGTATTTTGTTTTTATCGTATATGAGATTAAGGGCAGAATTTTGAGGTCATCGGGCAGGGATGGTGGGCGGGTCCAGGAGCAGCCGCGAAATGGTCTCCGCTCGCGATCGGTCCCCGATACGCAGGCGGGCCAATGAAGGCAAGCCCAACGTGCAACGCCGCTCTTCACTGGTCAGCAAGCGGCGGGTGGGCTCAGGGGCCTGTTGGCCGCTCTGTCCAATGACGACCTGCTGGCCAGTTTAAAACCGACACAGTCAGGCCCTAGATGGCTGCCGGTGATGAGGAGAACTCTGGTGTGTCAGCAGACGAGTGTACGTTGTGGGGAGTAATGCAGATGCAGGCACCAGGCGGGAGGGCAGGCTGGGTGGGTATTGTAGGGTGGCGGAGTTGTACTGTTAATGATAGAGTTGATCTGCAGACACTCCTTGGGTTGAAATATGACGTTTATTTACAATATACTCAGCAACAACTACACGTCTGCTTTCCACTCCAACTCTATCTCTACACTGACTGCTGAGGTAGCCTGTGTAACTCCACTATTGGTTACCACAGATCATGTGATCTTCCTTAACAAGTATTATTCTTAAACGTACATTACACACTAAATAAAACCATAATTACCACATACCGCCCTCTTTAGCTTGCCTACACATATTATATTTACAAGTACATATTTTTGAAGACAACAAAATATTTACGCTGGGTTGGGAATTTACAAGTTCAGTCATTCAGGTGGTTTCCTGATGCGTGTGGAATGTCTCAGCTCCACAACTCCAGATTCTTTGTCAGGAACCTCCTTTTCTGGAGTTGCCTGAACATCAGGTGCTTCGGTGGGCACTCGCAGTTCTGTATCCTCAACTCTTACAGGAACACCAGACGTGTCAGTCTAGGGTTAAGTATCCTCAACAGGAAACGCAGACCTGGTCATGGTCACTGGTGGTACCAAATCTCGGTGATTTGTCTCTCTTCCATGGTCCACATGTCTCTGTATGATCCGGCCTTCCACCTCCACGTGGTAAGATGGAGGTTCAGTCACCGCATTCATTTCACCCGGTAACCACTTTGGTCCTTCTTCAAAGTTCTTCACACATACCAATTCTCCCACGGTCAACTTCCTCTCGCGACTATGCCAGTCGTGTCTAGTTTTCTGGCTTCCCTGACTCCTTTCCACCTTCCCCTTCAAATTCAGCATTATTCAGCTCAATCTCACCCCAGGACAGCATTTCAACAATAACCCCACCTGTTGTTGTGTGAAGGGTGGTCCTATAATGAAAAACAAAGTGTGCTAGCTTGCTTGCCAAGCAATCGCCAGTTAGCTTTTTCATGCCAGCCTTGAATGTTTGAACTGCCCTTTCGGCCAGTCTGTTTGAGGAAGGGTGACATGGTGCAGTTTTCACATGAGTGATACTGATAAATTGGTGAAATTCGGCACTCGTAAATGCCGGGCTGTTATCGAAAACAACCACTTCTGGTAGTCCGTGAATGGCAAAACTCTGACGTAGTTTCTTAATTCTAGATGATGACATTGGTGATTTCACCTCATATACGTCCATCCATTTTGATTGGGCATTGACAATGAGCAGAAATATTGTTCCCAGGAAAGGTCCAATGTAGTAAATGTGTAACCGTACCCAGGGTCTACCTGGCCACTCCCATGGGTGTAATGGAGCTGTCACTGGCAACTTTTGCAGTTTCTGACATTGCACACACTGCTTTACTAAACTCTCTATTTCACCATCCATCCCTGGCCACCATAGGTAGCTGCGTGCTATGGTCTTCATTCAGGAAATTCCTGCATGGGCATTGTGCAGTTCAATTAAAAGTGGCTCCCTTCCATTTGAAGGAACTATCACTTGTGTTCCCCACAATAAAATGCCAGCCTGGCTGGTTATTTCATGTCTTCTGTTGAAGTACTGTTTCATTTCATCAGATACAGGCTCCTGTGACCAACCATGTAGCATTTGTTCTCGTATTTGAGATAGGACTGGGTCCCAACTTGTCCAGTCTCTGACCTGTCGAGCACATACTGGGGAGGAATCAACGAAATTTAACAGTAAAACAAGTTCCTGTGGAACTGGGACATGCTCATCATTTTCTTGGAAAGGCAAACAACTAAGGGCATCGGCATTTGTGATTTGATTGTCAGGCCTATGTACGAAAGTGTATTCATTTGCTGCCAGAATTAAAGCCTATCGTTGTATTCTTGCTGAGGCTATGGGTGGTTTGGCCTTCTCCTCACTAAACAATCCCAGCAATGGTTTGTGGTCTGAAATGATTATAAAATGGCAGCCGTGTATGTAGTGGTGAAATTTCTTGACACCAAAGATGATGGACAGGTCTTTTTCTATCAGTGAGTATCCCTTTTCCATTGTGGTGAGTGTTCTTGATACGTAATCTATTGGCCGTTCTGTGCTGTCGTCCATCGGATGAGAGAGCACTGCTCCCACTCCATAGGGAGATGTGTCACATGTCAGCACCAATTCCTTTGTCTGGTTATAATGTACTAATCGATTGGACGAGTACAACAATTATTTCACCTTTATGAAAGCTTCTTTCTGGGGTGCCTCCCGAGACCAACGTTGGTTTTTATTTGAGTAGAGAATGCGGGGGGGGGGTCAGCACTGTAGACAAATTGGGTAAGAGCTGCCCATAATAGTTGATCATTTTTCAGCATGATTTGAGCTCTGATGTGTTCTTTGGCATAGATGCTCTGTTATGGATCTCATAAGAACATATGAAATGGGAGCAGGAGTAGGCCATTCAGCCCCTCAAGCCTGCCCCACCATTCAATAATATCATGGCTGATCTGCCCCTGGCCTCAGCTCCTCTTTCAAGCCAGCTCCTCATAGCCCTCAACTCCCCGATATTTCAAAAATCTATTTACCTCCTCTTTAAATACTTTCAGTGATCTAGCCTCCACAACTCTCCGGGGTAGAGAATTTCAGACATTCTACCCTCTGAGAGAAGAAATTCCTCTCAATTTCTCCTCAACCAGATAGAGGCCCTGTGAATCTCTCCAGTGACCCAAATAGATTACCTCCCTCGCTTGGAACGTGTACTTTTCTTTTTTAAATACACACCAGCTTGCAGGAAATGTTTTAAGATTTCTTCTACGTTTGCCAAATGCTCTTTTTCAGTGAATCCTGTCACCAATACATCGTCTAAATAGACTACAACCTGGGGCAGTCCCTGCAGTAAGCTTTCCATTGTTCTCTGAAAGATGGTGCAAGCAGAGGGAGACACTGAAAGACAATCGTGTTTAGTGGTACAACCCTTTGTGGATATTAATTGTGACAAATTCCCGGGAGACGTTATCCAATTCGAGTTGTTGATAAGCGTGACTCATGTCAAGCCTTGTGTACGTTGTCCCTCCTGCCAGCTGGGCAAACAGGTCTTCAATTTTTGGAATGGGTGCCTGTCTAGCTTGGCTACTTTATTAAGCGTCAGTTTGTACTCTCCACAAATTCAGACGCTTTGGTCGGGTTTAAGGACGGGGACTATAGGTGCTGCCCATTCTGAGAACTGAGCAGGTTGTATAACGCCCAGTTTCTCTAGTCTGTTCATTTCAATGTCGGCTGTTTCTCACAGGGCGTATGGCACTGGTGGTCTCACCTTCATGAAGCGAGGGGTTGCTTCAGGATCCACGTGAATCTTGGCCTGCAGGCCCTGGATTTTCCCCAGTTCCTTAAAGACAGTGGGGTACTTTCTAAGTATCTCTGGGAGCCCACGTGCTCTCAACTGGAAAATTTCAGCCCATTCTAACTTAATCTCCTTTAACCAATTTTGTCCCAGGAGGCTTGACCCTTCACCTGCTACCACCATCAAGGGTAGATTTGCTGATTGGCTTCCACAATAGATAGTTACTCTGATTATGTATTTAACTTGAATGTCTTCACCTGTACATGTTTTTAGCCTGGCGGCTGTTTCTCCTAAACTTAATTGATGTTCACCATTATTCAAGCAGCATTATTCCCCAATCACAGTAGCGGGAGCTCCTATGTCCATTTCCATTCTAACAGGTTTCCCATTTACTTTCTCTGTGACGCATATTGGTTCTGTGTTTCTAACTTTCAGATTAAACAACGAGTAAATGTCAGAATTTGTTGTTTCAGGCTCTTCTACATTGTAGGTTTCATTGGGGTTTTTCTTTTGTTTACAAGCTTGCTTCAATCTTTCCTTGCACTGTCTCATCATTTGCCCATTCCTGTGACAGTAATAACATTCGATTCTTTAAACTGCCAATTGCTAAAAGACTGATTGTTTCCACCTCTATTAAAATTATTCTTCGATCTCGCTGCTAAGTTATTTTTCTTTATTCTTCGGCTAGCGGGGGGGTGATACCTGCTTCTCGGTGGAGTCTCGCTTTCACCCGCCACATTCGGCTGGTATTTCCCACCCAATGTGGGGGCTATTTTGCGCACCCTGTATTGCTTTTGAATCCCTTACAGCACTTTCCACGGCCAGCGCTACCTGTAGCGTCTTCTTGAAATCCAGATTCACTTCGGACAATAATCTTCTCTGGACAGAGTTCTCTTTCACACCACACACTAAACAATCTCTGAGCATGTCGTTCAGAGTCGTACCAAACTCGCAATGTTCCATCAGCTGCTTCAAATTTGCCACACATCCTGCGATTGTCTCACCTGGGGCTTCATTTTGCAAACTAAACCTGAATCTCTGCAGCGTGACTGAGGGCTTGGGCTGAAAGTGACCCTTCCCAGGGTCCATCAATTCATCGGAATTTTTTGAATCTGGGGCACTGGGTGCTGTCAAACTTCGAATCAAACTGTAGGTTTTGCTCCCACAAGGACTTGAGGATCGCTCGCCTCTTCTCTCCCCCCATAATCTCATTCACTTGAGAAAAGAATATGAGGCAATCTATGTGTTGAGACCAATTGTCTGTAGCTGGTTCAATAGGATCAATTCTCCCAAATCGTGGCATTTTGAGAGGGGATAACTTCTTCAATTCTAACGGGGTTTGCTACTTACGATCACTGGGTGGGGTACAGTGCCGATTTCTTTCTAACTTGCTTTCTTCTGTTCAATACTGTTTTACCCTCATCGCCAGTTTGTTGTAGGGTGGCCGAGTTGTACTATTAATGTTAGAGTTGATCTGAAGACGCTTCTTGGGTGGAAACATTAAGTTTATTTACAATATACTCAGCAGCAACTACATGTGTGCTTTCAACTCCAACTCTATACTGACTCCTGAGGTAGCCCATGCTATTCTCCTACTGGTTACTACAGATCATATGATCTTGCCTAACAAATATTATTCTTAAAGGTACATTACACACTAAATAAAACCATAATTACCACAGCACTCGGTTCCCTGGTTTTCTGGTGAGTGCCTCGTGGTCCTCCTGGAGGAGGAGGTCTTGTCCTTGGAGGACTTCCTTGCCCCCAGGGATAGAAGGAGGAGGCCACCACACCTAACGAAAAGAGCTTGGGAGGAGGTGGCAGTGCTGGTCAGCAGCCATGATGTGGTGCGGTGCACCCGGGTCCAATGCCGCAAGAGGCTTAACGACCTGCTGCGCGCAGGTTTTTGAGTGCCATTTTGGTAAGGATCAGTGTGGTGAAGTGTTCCCCCCGTGGAGCTCAGGGGTGTTAGAGTCTGAGTGCCAGCTGTCAATGACGCCGGAGCTGGCCAAGGGGGTGAGCCCTGGCTGCTTGGACTGAGCACCTCGCGGCTCGAGGGCCACGACTCGGATGTGCCCTGCGAGGTGTTCCTCAGCTGGGGTTGGCCAGACTGCAATGGTGCTGCAGGTAGAGAGTGGACTAGTCAATGCTCCTCTGTCCTCCCAGGAGAAGACCACCCATAACAACATTAAAAGGTCGTGGACCAGCGGTGGCCCCGCTAACCTCCTAATCCTTTCCATTATGAGCAGGATGCCTTGGACTTGGAGAGGTACCTCAGTCAGTGCGCTGCGGAGAGGCTGTGGTGTCAGATGAAGGTAAGAGTGCAGTGCACAGATGTGAGAGTTTTGGATGGTGCAAACATTCCTGTGTAGTCTCATCATTGGTGGGAATGTCAAATCTGGATTCTCCATTGATCAATGAAAGACCAATGGCACCATGATAGAGATCTCCATTGTCTCACCAGGGTGCCTGGCATGTACAGTGACAGTCTGATGACTTAAGCTGATGACGTTGTTGTTCTCCCTTAGATTTGCCACCAGGCACCCAATCGCAGGACCCTGAAGCCCCACCCCTGACGCCAGAGGACCCCGCCAGGCTCCAGATGCACCAGCGTCACACCCGCTCTCTGCACCAGGCACCAGTTCAGATATCAGCACCTCAGTGGGCATTAGATCTTCAGCCAGAATGTTGGTGCACAGCGGTGAGGGCACTTCATACTCGCTTGAGGTGCAGGCGGAGGCAGAGAGTGCCCAGGGCGCTGGCAGTCGGAGGACTGCTGGGGATCAGGACGATGCTGAGTCGAAGGCAGATGTTGAGCCTCTGGAGTCGTCCATTAGGCGGCAGATGCTGGATGTCCAGCCAGATGTGTGGGAGGATCTGGCGGAGATCCATGAGAGTACATGTGCCATGGACTCGGTTATGGAGGAGTCCATGTGGAGCATGAGAACTGCATTGACCCTCATGCCCAAGGACACTGCCCTGTCCCCCTCCATTGAGAGAGTGGTGATTCTCATGGAGAAGCAGCTCCAGGAACAGAATCAGGGGTTCCTGGGGTTGCGTTTGGACCTGCAGCCCTCACACAGGCAATGACCTCAGCGTCAGTGTGGGAACTGGATGAGGCACCCAGTATCTCAACTTGGTGCCTGTCCATCAATGGTGAGCAGGGAGGTCCAGAGTGACCTCATGTTGGCACACGAGCTGCTTGTCGTCTCTGCCGGCTCCTCTCAGGGCGCTCTGGATGATGGCAACAGCTCCCCCGCCCCTCTGCCAGTGAACGTGGCATCTGATGAGGCTGCGGTGACTGGGGAGGTGCCAGCTGTGGAACTGGCCGCTTCCTCCCAGGCGGGGCCAGCACTGGCTCCACTGGCCAGAGGACGACCACCAAGGTCATCGAGGCCAACAGGACAGCAGAGTCAGCAGCTGTCTCTAATGCCGGTGCCAGCGAGGGGGGGCACCAAGACTTGGCACTCGTAAATGTAAGTTTAAGGCACCATGACCACAAGAGGGACTGTTCACGGGTAATCCCCTGTTCTGCAATTCTTTGTTTATTTTAACTGGTCTGGGGTTGAAGACCAGAGAAGGTTCTGTTAATTTGTTATGACTTTCAACATGAGATAAATTTTCTTTTGTCACAAAGGCCTGATTATGCTTCACCGTTTTTATTTAATGTGGTGCAGGGTCCGCCAGTCTGTAATGCTGGGCATTAGTGGCTCAAAACTTTATTGCACAGGCACTGAGTGGACTTTGGCTGCAAATGAAAGGTTCCTTTCAGACATTGGGATGGAGGTGGCACCCCTGACATGAGGTTGAAGCTGATCTTTGGCTGAAGGAGCGTTGGATCAAGGCATCCCTGTCTCCCTGAAGGTTACTGAGGTCTGTCTCCATGTCCTCAGTGTTCTCCTCACTGTGCTCCTCCTCTGACTCACTACTGGATTCATCCTCTGTGGCCTGTGGAGCTGCCTCAAGATCCTCTTCCTCCAGTGGGTCCCCCCCTTGCCAGTGCCAGATTGTGGGGAGCGCAGCATGTGACCACTGTCAGTGACACCCACTCTGGGGGGTATTGTCGTGCTCCCCCTGAATGGCCCAGGCATCGGAAGTGCATCTTCAGAAGACCTATATCACTGCCCTTGTGGAGGCGTGACTCGTATTATAATTATAACGCTTCTCTGCCTCTGCTCTTGGATGGCGGAGAGGGGTCATGAGCCACCTTTTCAACAGACATCCCTTGTCACCCAGCAGCCACCCATCCAGTCAGGTTGGAGCAGTGAAGAGCCCCGGCACCTGGGAGTATCTGCATCCTGTGATCACACACTATCTGCACGTTCATGGAGTGGAATCCCCTCCTGTTGACGAAGGCACCCGGCTGACCTGCTGGTGCCTTGATGGCCACATGTGTGCAGTCTATAGCACCCTGGACACGGGGGAAGCCAGCAATGGCTGCGAAGCCTCTGGGTCAGCCTGGCTGACCTTGTCCATATGGTAAAGAAAAAAGGTCAGTACCTGCCTGAACAGAGAGTCTGTCACCAGCTTGACTCAACTGTGGACAGCTGATTGGGGTACTCCACACAGATCCCCCACTGAGCCCTGGAAAGAGCCAGAGGCAGAGAGGCTGAGGGTCACTGTGACCTTCAGAGACACTGACGTGGGGTGTCCACCCACGCAGTCAGAGCTGATCTCAGGCCCAATCGTCTGACAGATGGAGGTCACCATGTCCTTTGAGAGGCAGAGCCTCCTTTGGCATTGCACCTCGGACATATTGAGGTAGCTGCATCGCTGCCTGTAAACCCGGGCAGCAGGATAGTGGCGTCTTCTGAGGCCCCTTCCACCTTGGACTACCTGCTGGCCCTGCGCCCCTTGTGCCTGCGCCTCTCCTCCCACAGGACCCTCCCCTGGAAGCTGCATTGGGACACCCGGCCTCCTCTCCCTTCTGCCCCTCTCTTCCTCCTCAGAGGAGATGCCTCCAGCGGAGACCCCAATCCCCATTCCCAGGGTAACAAGAGGCTGCCTGATACCTGGAAGGGTCCACACAGTTAAAATCCTCTGGGGGCCTTGGAGACATTAATAACCCTGAAATGAGGCTCGGAAATGCTAAGAATGAAGCCCCGATCAGAGATGAAGCTGCCAAGTACCAATATGTTACCAGCAACAAACTATCTCCAGAACTCCTCACCACTCAGACTGGCAATGCTGCTGACCCTTTTTATCCTGCCTGTGGATGAGGTTTTTGACATTGTCTGCTGCCCCGCCTGCCTGTTTTGCCCGTGCGGCAATTGCTTGGGCAACGAAAAATCACCTTCAATTGGCTTTTTAATGGCCTTAAGTGACCTCTTAACTGATGGCGGGTGGGGGTCAGGCACTTGCTTGCGCCTGCAGACTGAAATGTCGCGCGAGTGCGCGATGACGTTGAGGATGCTCGCCCGAAGCCATCGCTTGCGATTTTACGCCTGATTGAGTCGGGTGGGGACCCGCCTGTGGGAGGTAAAATTCTGCCCTAACGTCCTCCAGCCTGGAACCAGACAGCATCTCATCGGTGTCTGATCAGAAGCAGCATCATCCTTGTTATTCATTCCGATGATCTTTTTTTAAAGGTGATAAATGAAAGGATGCGGGGTCAGACTGGGAGATGCTTCACAGGGTCTTTTGCATCACCCACGTGGCCTGTGGACAAAAAAGTTTGAAAACCATTGGCTTAGATGAGGTGAATTATGTCTTGTTGGATTGGGGTCAGGGGTCAGAGGTCAGAGACTAATATAACAGAGTGTGGGGAGTGACTGGTGAGTTCGAGGTCTATCGGTGAAGTGTGGCATTTTAGTTTCTGGATAAGTGAATGTTGAGACTGAGCAGAGAGGTCAAAGGTTTCATGGCTCTGGTAACTTCAAATTTTGGAAATCTCTCACCGGGTGAGACAGCATTGTCTAAAATAAAGGACTTTTAGGTAACAGTTTCTTTTGTGAGGTTTTCGTTATGAAAGAAATTAGCAACGGTGAGAGGAGTTAAACAGGAAGAATGCAGTCCCCTCAGTAAAGTTAAAGGGCTGTTAATCCCAGTATTAGATGGAGAAAACCAATAGCAAATCTATATTTCAGGAGAGCCAAGGCCATCTGACAGATTCCCAGGCTGTTAATCCAGCCAGGAGATATATTTAAAATATGATTTTAATTTCATTCAGTTTCTGTTTCTTATTTTCTATTTTTTTATGTTCTTAGAAAGAAGGGGATACACAGAAAGAACAAAGGGAAAATCTGATGAATGTTTTGAAAGATTCTTTCTTCCTCTCCAGTCTTAGAACTGAGAGGCAACATCAATTGATCACATTCTTCCTTAACCGAGGTTTTTCACCCACGGTGGTTGACAGGGCCCTCAACCGTGTCCGGCCCATCTCCCGCGCATCCAGCCTCACACCTTCCTCTCCCTCCCAGAACCATGATAGGGTCCCCCTTGTCCTCACTTATCACCCCACCAGCCTCCGCATTCAAAGGATCATCCTCCGCCATTTCCGCCAACTCCAGCATGATGCCACCACCAAACACATCTTCCCTTCACCCCCCTGGCGGCATTCCGCAGGGATCATTCCCTCCGACACACCCTGGTCCACTCCTCCATCACCCCCTAAACCTCAACCCCCTCCCACGGCACCTTCCCATGCAACCGCAGAAGGTGCAACACCTGCCCCTTTACTTCCTCTCTCCTCACCGTCCAAGGGCCCAAACACTCCTTTCAAGTGAAGCAGCATTTCACTTGCACTTCCCCCAATTTAGTCTACTGCATTCGCTGCTCCCAATGCGATTTTCTCTACATTGGAGAGACCAAACGCAGACTGGGTGACCGCTTTGCGGAACACCTTCGGTCTGTCCGCAAGCATAACCCAGACCTCCCTGTCGCTTGCCATTTCAACACTCCACCCTGCTCTCTTGCCCACATGTCCATCCTTGGCCTGCTGCAATGTTCCAGTGAAGCCCAACGCAAACTGGAGGAACAGCACCTCATCTTCCAACTAGGCACTTTACAGCCTTCCAGACTTAACATTGAGTTCAACAACTTCAGACCATGAACTCTCTCCTCCATCCTCACCCCTTTTTTATCCCCTTTTTTCAATATTCATTTTCATTTTTTTCATTTTAATTTTTATTTTTATCCATTTATTTTACTTTTATTTATTTTCATTTTTATTCATTGTTTTATCCTATTTTCAATCTTTTTTCCCACCACCATCCCCTCCACCCACCCAGGACCATCTGTCACTTGTTCATGTTGTTCTTTCCAGAGTGCTTACCCTTGTCCTGCTATTATCACATTCTGCTTCCTGACCTTAATGCCACCATCAGCACCTACTTTAGTCAGTATCACTACCATTAACACCCCCTTTGTCTTTTTGTTTCTGATATCTTTGTCAATCTCTCCTTTGCCTCCACCTATCTCTGGCCTTCTATCCAGCTTCACCTGCCCCACCCCCCCTTAAACAATATAAATTTCATCACATTTTTACTTTAGCTATGAAGAAGAGTCATACGGACTCGAAACGTTAACTCTGTTTTTTTTCTCTCCGCAGAAGCTGTCAGACCTGCTGAGTTTTTCCAGCATGTTCTGATTTTGTTTCAATATATCACAATTTGTTAATTAAGAGAAAGTGGCTGGAGTTTTGCCACTGTCCAGTGCAGCTTCTTCCCCTCCAGCATTCTCATTGTGAAATGGGATGTCCCACCTGTTTCCACCTCTTTCTATTAATGATTCACCTTTTCCAGATTTATCTTAATCCGGCTCCACCCTCTGCCAGCTCGTCGTGTTTGTTCAACAGTCTCGTCTATGAGCTTGTTATACAACCTTCAGAATGACCTTCTTCACTGCAGCAGAGACTAACACAGTTCAACTCACTTGGCAGAAGCCAGTGAGCCTGCTGTAAAACAGTGACTCACACACCCAGTGCCGCTCCTCATCCTGCACTCCTGCTGTTAGAGAAATTACTCAGTATCAGCAAGAAGATATCCAGAGAATATTACAGCACAGAAGGAGGCCATTCAGCTTTTTGTGCCCATTCTGGCTCTTTGAAAGAGCGATCCAACTAGTTTCATCCCCTCCCCCCCCACCCCACACACAACATTGCTAGGCAATTACTTTTCCCTTTTCAGTATTTCTTCAATTCCCTTTAGAAAGTTCCTTTTGAAGCTGCTTCCATTGCGTTTCCAGACAGAACGTTCCAGATCACAACAATTCATCATCAAAATATTTCTGCTCATCCAGCCCAGCTTCATAAATCTGTGTCCCTGTTCTACTGTGGGACTGGGACATGTTGGTTTGAATGTGCTGTGAATGGGCCTCAAGCCCCCTTAAGTATATAAGATCATAAGCTGAGTTGGATGAACCCCTCCATTATCCCTCATGACACTGCACTGCCTCAGAGAACTCTGACCTGTGGGGACACATCAGTTGCTGTTGGTTTAGGTAGAACCTGCTTTCTCCTGAGGCCCTGCATCTGCCTGCAGGGCTGTGTCTATCCTTCACCCTCCACAGGGAACTTCCCCCAGCTGCCTTTGCCTCATCTCTCACCTCTTCCTGCTCTCTAGTGCCATCCTCTTCTCTCAGTGCCACCCTTTCTAACCAGACATGAGGACCCACCAATGTGACTGTGTCTGCCCTGGTGGAGAGTGCATTTGGAAAATGTGATCGTGGTGTTGTGATGTCTCTGATTCCAGCGCTTGTCCTCGTACAGACACAAAAACCTGTTCCCCTCGATGTCAGAACCTGTGCAGTGGGGCAGGGTGGGTGGGGGAGACATGAAGAGATGAGAGCTACCTATAGAGAGCAACAGCTTCTTCAGTGCTGATGTTGTCCAATACAAAGTGGAGCCTTTGACACATCCAACAGGGAGGAGTGCACTGCACATTCTCCATCTACAGACTACAGTATGGTTTCACCCTCTTCCCCCATCTCCCCTTCCCCAACTTGCTCAGGGTCAGCCACCAAGCCAATCTTCATGGCAGTGATGATGCACAGATGGGGCATCAGAGCCGGTCCTCGGGAATTCAGACCTTTCCTCCTGCAAGGATGAGAAAGAGAGAGAGGATGATAAGACATTGGTGTCCTTAACAGCCTATACCAGAGGTTCACTGACATAAGAAGCTGCTTGTCTTAGTTGCTGGCAGCAAATCAGCAGCACTAGGAGCCTAGCTGAGGGGGTCAGTAAATACCCTGGGCACACATTGCTACCAGGTTTAGGAGCAGCATATACCCTCAGACTCCCCAGCTGACATGTCTGCCAGCAAGTGAATACCCAGAGGCTGCATAGATTTTAAATGCTGTGGCCCAGTTAGGTTAGCTGATTTCTTGGATGCAGTCAGATATAGAAGACATTGCAATTATTACAAGATTGTGGTTTGTTGGTAGGTTTCTGGTCGAGTTAGCTTCCCGATCCGGGCAACACACTTTTTCCAAAAGACACAGAGGGAGGGAGAGCAGCCCTCAGCCTGTCTCCTCTGCTAAAGACTTTCTTGACACCATCTGTGCCACTTGCAACCTCTCTCTAGTGGCTGGGCAGGCTTGCCTTGAAATTCTTCACCCATTGTGTATTTCCAAGAGGCTTTGGGTGGGCCTGTCTTTGGCAGCCATTGCTTCAATATCCAGTACTTTGCATTTTACTATCTCTTCCTTACACAGTTACAAGTTTTGATGGGTGTTCAGATTATACAAAATGTCTCTCTCTTCACAATCCCCCGAGAGTGATTTGTTGGTTTCTCACCTTCACCTTGGAATTTGCTCTGTCTCAGTT
Source organism: Cetorhinus maximus (assembly GCF_964194155.1). NCBI lineage: Eukaryota > Metazoa > Chordata > Chondrichthyes > Lamniformes > Cetorhinidae > Cetorhinus > Cetorhinus maximus. The sequence continues at coordinate 96,394,368 of NC_135897.1, read as the reverse complement.
CAAATTGTAAACATACGGACATATGAACAAGGAACAGGATTAGGCCATTCAGCCCCTCAGCCCCTTAGTAAGATCATGGCTGATTTGATAATAACCTCAAATCTCCATCACGCCTACCCTGATAACCTATCAACCCCTTACTTATCAAGAATCTATCCACCTCTGCCTTAAAAATATTCAGACTCTGCTCCCACCGCATTTTCAGGAAGGGAGTTCCAAAGACTCACAGCCCCCTGAGAGAAAACATTTCGTCTCATCTCTGTTTAAACGTGTGACCCCTTATTTTTAACCAATGACCCCTAGTTCTAGATTCTGCCACAGGAGGAAACATCCTCTCCACATCCACCCTGTCCAGACCCCTCAGGATCTTATATGTTTCAATATAGTCATCTCTTACTCTTCAAAACTCCAGCGGATACAAGCCTAACCTGTCCAACCTTTCCTCATAAGGCACCCCACCCATTCCAGGTATAAGTCTGGTAAACCTCTGAACTGCTTCTAACGCATTAAATAAGCCGACCAATACTGTACACACTACTCCAGATGTGGCCTCACTACTGCTCTGTATTACTGAAGCATAACCTCCCTACTTTTGTATTCAATTCCCCTCACAATAAATGATAACATTCTATTAGCCTTCCTAATTACTTGCTTTTCCTGCATACTAACCTTTTGTGATTCATGCACTAGGACACCCAGATCCCTCTGAATCTCAGAGCTCTGCAAACTCTCACCATTTAGATAATATGTTTCTCTTTTATTCTTCCATCAGTTGAAAGTTGAAAAATCATATGTTCAAAAATAACAGGGCATAGTCTTGTAATACCTACATCCACAGACATACACATTCATCCACCCTCACATCTCTTTTACTCTATGGGGTCTATCTGGTTCAGGTTTGAGTTGTTATTCCAATGGGGGTTCTAAACGCTGACAGAACACCTGTAATCACAGTACTTATCCCTGCAGTGTGCGTAATTTGTAAGTGATATAGTTGGAGGAACAAACTCCAATGAAATAGTCTCGTATTTTTTGTTTTAAATTTTTCCACAAATGTTAAGGGATTGTGGCCCATGTTAAGGGACTGTGGTCTCTGAGCAGCTATTTCAGGACATATATCTCAAAGTGTTTGAGAGGCAGTAATAATCCTCCGGTTTCTTTCTCCACAGTCGAATAGCATTTCTGGTGTTTGCTCAATTTCTTGGAGAAATACCTGATTGGCCTCTCTATGCCTGGAGTAGCACAGCCCCTACCCCGAGGTCATTAGCATTGATGGTTACTTTAAATGCTTTGCTGAAGTCTGGTGCTGCTAGCACTGGTTCATTTGTTAGAGTGGCCTTCAGCCTCTCCAAAGCTGTTTGGCACCTCTCTGTCCACTCCCTTTGCTATTTTCAGTATTGGTCTGTCAGTGGGGCAGCTACAATACTGAAGTTAAGGACAAACTTGCAGTAGGAGCTGCACAGACCTAGGAATCTGATTATTTCTTATTTGTTGTGGGGATGGGAAGATTCACCTCTGCCTGTACCTTCACAGCTCTGGGCATTGCTTGTCCTTGACCCACCACGTGCCCTAGGTAGGTCACTGAGCCTTAGGAAACTTGTTGACCACTAGGTCAGCTGACTCTAACCTTCAGAAGAAGGTTTCCAGTTGTTCCAGGTGCCTTTCCCAGGTGTCAGTTAGTTGGTTATCTAGGCACACTACACAGTTGGGTAGGCCCATCACTACCTGGTTCATCAGCTTTTGGAAGGTGGCTGGGACATTTCTGATTCCAATGTTATGACGTGACAATGGAATAACCCAATTGGAGTTACAAAAGTGGAGATCTCCTTCACTCGAGTGGTCAAAGGAACCTGCCAGTATCCCTTTAATAAGTCTATCTTAGTGACGTAGGCTGCGTTACCTAATGTGTTCCTGGTGGGGAATTGGGTAGGAGTCAGCTCTGGTTACAGCATCACTCTTTTGGTAATCAATGCAGATCCTTGTAGAGCCATTCGGCTTAAGCACATGCACATCTGGGGAACTCCAGCTGCTGTTACTGGGCGCGATTAGTTTGTGCTCCAACATGTATTTGATCTCTTCCTGGACCTGGGTCAATTTCTCTGGACCGAGACAGCAGGGATTCTGTTCAATGGGAGGGGTCTCTCCCGCATCAGGGAGAGTTAAGGTGCTGCCCCCTGACAGGTCTCTACAGATGCTGTTGAATGCAGTGAGCAGTCTTGCCAGGTCGCTTCCTTGTTCTGCATTTAAATGGGTGAATATGGTGTCTGATTTCTCTAAAATTTCTGTGTTTGCTAATCAGACGACAGGGGCTTCGATTTGGGCCTTGCCCAGGCCTCCCTCTAATTCGTCCTCACTGTCCCTTTCGTCCCTCTGTTCATTTGCTACCTGACAGGCCATTACCCGCTTGTCCCCTTACTGGCTGTTTAATTTGTTGACATGACACAGACTCTTGTTTCTGATGGTCTGGGGTATTGATTAAATGTTTACCTCCCCAGTGTTTTTTGCTACCCTGTATGGGCCACTGACCCAGGCTGTCAGGGGGCTTCACCTTGTGTTGATAGGTGTCCCAGCACATCGCCCCCTGGCTGAAGGGTTTGGGCTTTGACACATTTAATCTGCCTGTTTTTCTGTGGCCTGTTGGGTTTGTTGATACTCCCAAGGCTCTTGTGAAACAGATATTTAGTCAAACATGGAGACCTCTTTCCTCTGTTTGAAACATTTCTTCTTGATTAGCTTCAGGGGACCCCTCACGTGGTGGTTCATAAACTAATGCGAGGGCAGTGAACCCGATGGACCCATTGAGGAATTCCTGGGTGGCAAACAGAAAAAAACCCACTCCTTTATCCCAGTCATGAGGGTCCTCGTGACAGTCGGTCTTCATTACTTCTAGAGTCTGGTGGTACCACTCTAAAGCTCCCCCTGACTGTGGGTGGTTTGTGGAGGACTTTAGCTGGGTTACACCTAGGCTACCCATGACTCCCTGGAATATTTTAGATATGGAATTTGAGCCCTGGTCTGACTGGATCTCAGTGGGCAGCCCATATCAGTTGAGAGAATTGTTTTAATCCCTCCACCGCCACCTTGGCAGAGACAGTTCCCAGGGGAATGGCCCCTGGGAATTGGGTAGCCACATCCATAATAGTAAGAATATACTGGTAGGCCCCTCTTGTTTTCGGCAGGACTCCAACATAATCCATTAGCAACTTTCAGAAGGGTTCCCAAAGGCGAATATGGGGATCATAGGTGCAGGTTTGATAGCAGTCTGTGGTTTCCCCACTACCTGACAGGCATGGCAGGTTTCTGCAGAACCTCACCACATCTCTGTGGAGGTGTGGCCAGTAAAAATGTTAGCTTCATTGAGCTTGGGCTTTTCGCATACTGCCATGTTTAGCCATCGGTATTTTGTGGGCTAGCCTCAATATTTTCCCTCGGTACCTCGGCGGCACCACTACCTGGTGGATCACTGTCCACTCCTCGTCTGCAAGTCTGTGAGATGGTCTCCACTTCCTCATTTTTAAAACAATTGCACTCCGCAACTCCCCACTTCAGCTTCAGATTGGACAGACTGGGCTAACCTTTTAAGCACCGGGTTGGCTTACTGAATTGCAACCAAGGAAGGCCCACTCGTTACATCCTTAAAGCCCTCTAAACTCCTGAATAGGGTTTCGGATAACCAGATGGCAGGATTACCCGTCTGCAGTGCCAGTTTGGCCTCCTCTGACTGGTCTTGTTTGGCCATAGACCGGGTCACCACGCAGTCAGGAAAAGTGCCAGGGCCTTTCTCCTGCAGCTGCTCTGTCTCTCCGACCTCGCTCAGCTTCTCTAAAACCACTGGGGATGCAGCCACCTTTGACCAAGCCAGGTCATTGCTGAGAAGCAGGTCGATCCCATCCACAGGTAAACTGGGGGCGACTCCCACGGTCACCGGTCCTGAAATAAGGTCTCGCTCCAGGTGCACCCTGTGTAAAACTAAGGGCATGTAATCTCCCTTGATGCCCTTTACCAGCGCTTTGGCCTGTACTGCACTCTGGAGGAAAGGTCATGCCTCTTCCCAGCAGCAGAGATTGGCTGGCCCCAGTATCCCTCAGTATGACCACAGGCTCACTCGCCTCACTGTGGGGAAATGGTAATACCTTTCCTTCTGACACATAATCCTTGTAACTCTCAGGAACTCTGCTAAACCATCCACACTCACAAGTCCACATTTACAGGGACTTTCTGTTGTGGTCAGAGCCATAGTTGGGTCTGCTATGGTCTCTGCCTGACTCCCTTTCCCTGCATAGGGCCTATGTGCCACTATAACTCCTACGGGCTTTCCCCATAACCTCCAGCAATCAGCACAAAGCTGTCCTGCCTTAATGGCAATGGAAACACACAGGCTTCTTGGCCTCAGCACCATCCTTGCTGGCCGAAGGAGGGGTCCCTGTGTTTCCAGCCGCCCAGTCTCTCCCTTGAGTGCTCAGCTCTCTCACTACTATTCAGGTTGTTAGCGGTGATTAGGGAAGGGTTTCCTGTGGGATGAGGGTTTGTGGACAAACACACACTTCAGGGTCGCTGCCTGCCTGGCTCTTTAACTCCCCCAGCCCCTACCCTGACCCTTTTCACTTCTACTGACCTGGTTTTGGCCTTTTAAATCCAAGTGGCTTTTCCTTATCCACTTCAACCCTCATGGCCTGACGGGCCTCTGACCCTCTCTGCAGCTCCCAGCCCCTCTGCAGCTCCCTCTGCAGCTCCCAGCCCCTCTGCAGCTCCCTCTGCAGCTCCCAGCCCCTCTGCAGCTCCCTCTGCAGCTCCCAGCCCCTCTGCAGCTCCCTCTGCAGCTCCCTCTGCAGCTCCCTCTGCAGCTCCCTCTGCAGCTCCCAGCCCCTCTGCAGCTCCCTCTGCAGCTCCCTGCCCCTCTGCAGCTCCCTCTGCAGCTCCCAGCCCCTCTGCAGCTCCCTCTGCAGCTCCCAGCCCCTCTGCAGCTCCCTCTGCAGCTCCCAGCCCCTCTGCAGCTCCCTCTGCAGCTCCCAGCCCCCCTGCAGCTCCCTCTGAGATCCTCTGGCTTTCTCTGGCCTTTTGGCCTCTCTGGACTGTGCTGGATTTTTCAGGGGTGTTACCCTTAACTTCCTCTATCTCCCTACGTAGTTGACGTATTCTTATCTCCCTTTCATGCTGTTCTCTTTGGAAAGCTCTTTCTCTCTTTCTCTCTCTCTCTCTCTTTCTCTCTCTTTCTCTTTCTCTCTCTTTCTCTCTCTCTTTCTCTCTCTCTTTCTCTCTCTCTTTCTCTCTTTTTCTCTCTCTCTTTCTCTCTCTTCTTTCTTTTTACTCTCTTTCTTCTCTCTCTCTCTTTCTCTCTCTTTCTCTCTCTCTCTCTTTCTCTTTCTCTCTTTCTCCTCTCTCTCTCTCTCTTTCTTCTTACTCTCTTTCTTCTTTCTCTCTCTCTCTCTCTCTCTCTCTCCCTTTCTTGTCTTTCTATTTCTCTAGTTTGAAACTCTAGCTCTAGCTATGCCTGTTCTGGCTGTAATTTTGCTAAAGCCAGGTTGTTTGTTTCAATTTCCTCAGGTTCACAATCCAAGTGTCTGACTGGGAGATTTAACATTTCACATTTCCTGGCTTTTGGGCAAAACTCAGCGCCAACTCCCTAGCCACACTTTTTAACCCATCGAGGGACAGAGCCTTTAAACCATCAAAAGTAACCTCAAGCTGGGCCTGGGGAGCTGCTGGCTTCAAATGTAGACAATTTAGCACTTTAGTATTGTAAACTCAAGAAAACCTGTATACAGTTTCTTTTTAAAAACTGCTCCCGGGGATCAATTTACTTTCCCCACTCTGATTCTCGCATACGTATCTGGGATCTATCCAAGACCTGAGCCCCAAATTTACAGCTCCGACCACGTGAGGAGGGGTGAAATGACTCCCCTGTTCTCCCACTCCAGGTTTGACCGTGACAGAGTCTTCTGGAGAATTTAGAGAAGGTGTGTTTTGCCGATTCTGTAGGAGTCCCACAATTTACACTTTGAGGTTGTAAAGAATTATTCAGGCCGGTTTTTTGAGGTTAAGCAAAGAACGAGGGCCAGGATTTTCCCCTCCGTGATTTGGGGGCGGGGCCCCGCTCGCCGAGGGGAAAGTGACGCGGGATGACATTGGGAGGAACCCCCGACATCATCCTGGTCCCTTTAAATTTTCAGGAAGGCGGGTGGACAGCGAAATCAGCTGTCCGCCCGCTGACCTGTCAATGGCCAATTGAGGCCATTGACAGGCTAATTAACCTTGTTAAAGACCCTGCCCGTCCAAGCTTAAGGCTGGCGGGCAGGCCAGGAGCCCCAGGGGGCTTCTGATAATACATCAAACCTCATCCACTGGCGGGATGAAGCTTCATGTCTGTATTTTTTAAAAATTAATAAAGTTTATGTGTTCTTTATTAACATGTCCCATCTCGTGTGACATTGTTACATGAGGGAGACATGTTAATAATTTTTAAATTTTTGTATTTTTAAAGTTTTTCGGACCGTCGCTGGTCTCCCTGAGACAGGACATTGCCTCAGGGAGCAGAGGCACTCAGACAGTTGGGGATTTCCTCCCCTCCCCCCGCACAGGAAGTGCATAGCGGTCAGGCAGGCCGCTGGGTTGGCCTTAATTGGCCCACCCACTCAAAATGGCGGCCGGCCCCGTTTCGGCGGCAGAGTTCGGCTGCCCACCCGCCATCCGAGGGCAAAATTCTGCCCCAAGACAAATTCTTTTGAAACTATTTCCTGAGCTCAAACCACACTCCGGCCGGGATTTTTCCGGCCCCGTTGAAAGTCAATGGATTTTTCCCTGGCGCGCCGCATCCCGCCACATTCCCGACTGGAAAATCCTGGCCGAGGTAAAGCTCCACCACACACATTGGCCTGGGCCCACACACGCACACAAGTAAAGCTGGCAGAGTAAGGGGACAGGCTTTGGGATTTTTATAGTTCATGTAAGATAAAACAAAGGTCTCTGGGTTAGCTGTTCTGCGGCTAGTCCCGATGTGGCAATCCAACGTTGCCACTGTTTTGTTCAGCTGCCCTCTTGGGTGTAGTTGCATGGAGAAGATTTCCATGATCTTTGAAAAGATCACAGTTCACAGTCGGTTTTTCCTTCTCAGGATGGTCCCTTTGCAAACTGGGCACAGCATCTCCAAGAGAGGGAGTAACAGAGAGAGAGAGCACAAAGCTCCATTAAGCCTGTCTTCAGTTCAGAAATGTCTTTTGTTCTCCCTCCCTTACTTGGTAAGAGGTCCTTGGAGTACCTCCCTGGCTGTATATTCCAAAGAATTTCTATTAGTTCATGCCTGCTGCAGTTATTGTTTCAGAACAGGGTAACTGCATTCTGGTGTCTCAGCTCAAAAACACTTGAAAGGTCTCAGGATGGCATGAATCAACAGGCGATGGGGTCTTTAATGTTCCTCACGGGATTGAGTGTCCATCTTTATCCTACTTGGTAAAATGTGAAACTGTGTGTATTGCAGCAGTCCAGGCAGTTTTGACATTGTCTATGGAGGGTCCCAAATTTTTTAACATCCAGCCAGGAAAATGAAAAAAATTGAAATTGTATTTTCCAAATTCACATCCTCGTAACAGGCTCCAGGGATAGAGCAGAAGAATGGGACTGATTGGATTGCTGTACAAAGAGCCAACATGGACTCAATGGGCTGAATAGCCTCCGTCTCTGCTGCAAAGGCCCTATGACTCTATTACTGTCCTGTCAGAATCATCTCTTTTGGTTTTCCCTTGAGTTTAAAATTCTCCTTCTTGTTTTCAAATCCCTCCACGACTTCGCCCCTCCCTATCTCTGTAACCTCCTCCCGCCTGACCACCCTCTGAGATATCGTCACTCCCTCAATTCTGGCCTCTTGAGTATCATGGATTTTAATTGTTCCACCATTGGAGACTCTGTCTTCAGCTGCCTGGGCCCCAAGCTCTGCAATTCTCTCCCTAACCCCTGTCTTTCTTTCTTTCTCTCTTCATACTTAAAGGTCTCCTTAAGCCTACCTCATTGCTCAAGTTTTTATTCACCTGCACTAATATCTCCTTATGTGTCTCAGTGTCCAATCCTGTTTGATAATGTGAAACACCTTTGGATATTTCATTACGATAAAGGTGTTAGATAAGTATAAACTCTTCTTGTCCACTCCCCACTTGTCCTGTGTCTATATTTAAATCCTGTTTTATCATTATCTTTTTCCAGTTGTGATGAAGATCTTCAACCTGAAGCGGTAACTCTGTTTCTCTCTCCACAGATACCGCCCGACCTGCAGAGTATTTGCAGGATTATCTGTTTTTAATTTCAGGTGTCCAGAACCTGTGGCATTTTGCTTTTGTAAGACTGGTAAATGTTCCAAGGAGGCTGGGTGGACTGGAGCACTCGCTGAACCCAGCTGCCCCTGGACTCTGGTTTACACGTGAGATCCTGCGTAGTGCGCGAGCGCTAAAGGTAGAATTTCTGTCCTGTTGCAGGATCGATCACTGGAACAATGAGAAGGAACGTATTGTGTTGATCTGTGAAAAGTCCCTGCTCATCTGCAAGTATGATTTCATGGTTCTCACATACCAGCACTGCCGGAGGGTCCCGCTCAATTTCATCGACAGGATCTATTACGGAAAATTCACTTTTCCTGAACATTCCATCAGCAGGTAGGGATCTCCACTCTGATCATTTCCCAAGTTGCTGCTCTTTGCTTGGTACTGTCCCCGCTGTAAGTGTGTATCTGTTTTTATTTCCATTCATCCTTGAGATGTTGGTGTGGCTGGAGAGGCTGGTATGTATTGCCCATCCCGACCTGCCCTTGAGTTGGTGCAGCTGAGTGACTTGCTAAGCAGAGGTTGGTGTGGATCTGGAGTCACATGTAGGCCCCGGTCATCATCACTGAGACTGTTTTTATTTCAGATTTACTTATTTCAGTTTAAAGCTCCCAGCTACAATGTCAGGATTTAAACTCTCAGCTCTCAATAGTCAATGCTGTTGAACGCTAGTCCAGTAACACGCCATCCATGGTACAGCTGCCCACGTCTTTACTGGTCCGTCCTGAATGAATGCGACTGAGTTTGCTGTGAATGTAAATTCTCTCCAACTCCCTTGAAGAATGAAAGAAAGACTTGCATTTATATAGCCCCGTTCACATCCATCCCAGAACACCACAGCCAATGAGGTCCTTTTGAAGTGTAATCACTGTTGTAATGTACGAAATGCAGCACCAGAAACAAACTCTCACACAGACTGAGATAATGACCAGATAATTTTGTTTTAACAATGTCAATTGAAAGGTAAATATTAACGAATTCAGCAGAAGAACTCCCCTGCCCTTCTTTAAATTGTATCCTGGAAAGTTTCACATCCAACTGAGAAGGCAGATAGAATTGTTTAACATCACATTCAAAAGAGAGCACCTGCGACAGTGCAGCACTCCTTCAGCACTGACCCTGCGACAGTGCAGCACTCCCTCAGTACTGACCCTGCGACTGTGCAGCACTCCCTCAGTACTGACCGTCCGACAGTGCAGCACTCCCTCAGTACTGACCTTACGACAGTGCAGCACTCCCTCAGTACTGACCTTACGACAGTGCAGCACTCCCTCAGTACTGACCCTACGACAGTACCGCACTCCCTCAGTACTGACCCTCCAACAGTGCAGCACTCCCTCAGTACTAACCCTCCGACAGTGCAGCACTCACTCAGCACTGACACTCTGACAGTGTAGCACCCCCTTAGTACTGACCATCTGAGAGTGCAGCACTCCCTCAGTAATGACACTCCGACAGTGCGGCACAGCGATAGTGCTGAAGAGTTGTGTTCCAGAACTTGCTGCGCCCCTAGCGATGTTGGTCCAGTGCAGCTACAACACTGGCATCTACGCGGCTATGTGGAAAATTGCCCAGGTATGTCCTGTACACAAAAAGCTGGACAAATCCAACCTGGCCAATTACTGCCCCATCAGTCTAGTCTGCATCATCAGTAAATTGACGGGAGGGGTCATCAACAGTGCTATCAAACGAACTTGTTGAGCAAAAACCTGCTCACTGATGCCCAGTTTGGGTTCTACCAGGGCCACTCAGCTCCTGACCTCATTACAGTCTTGGTTCAAACATGGACAAAAAAGAGCTGAACTCCCGAGGTAAGGTGAGAGTGACTGCCCTTGACATTTGACCGAGTGTGGCATCAAGGAGCTCTAGCAAAACTGGAGTCAATGGGAATCGGGGGAAAACTCTCCGCTGGTTGGAGTCATACCTAGCACAAAGGAAGATGGTTGTGGTTGTTGGAGGTCACTCATCTCAGCTTCAGGACATCACTGCAGGAGTTCCTCAGGGTAGTGTCCTCAGCCCAACCATCTTCAGCTGCTTCAGCAATGACCTTCCTTCCATTGTAAGGTCAGAAGTGGGGATGTTCGCTGATGATTGCACAATGTTCAGCACCATTTGCGACTCCTCAAATACTGAAGTAGTTCATGTCCAAATGCAGGAAAACTTAGACAACATCCAGGCTTGGGCTGATAAGTGGCAAGTAACATTCGTGCCAGACAAGTGCCAGGTGATGACCATCTCCAACAAGAGAGAATCCAACCATCACCCCTTGACATTCAATGGTATTACCATCACTGAATCCCCTACTATCAACATCCTGGGGGTTACCATTGACCAGAAACTGAACTGGACTGGACATATAAACACTGTGACTACAAGAACAGGTCAGAGACTGGGAGTCCTGCAGAGAGTAACTCACCTCCTGACTCTCTCCAGGTGGTTAGTATGCAGGTACAGCAGGTAATTAGGAAAGCTAATAGAATGTTATCATTTATTGTGAGGGGAATTGATTACAAAAGTAGGGAGGTTATGCTTCAGTTATACAGGGCATTAGTGAGACCACATCTGGAGTATTGTGTACAGTATTGGTCTCCTTATTTAAGGAAGGATGTAAATGTGTTGGAAGCAGTTCAGAGAAGGTTTACCAGACTAATACCAGGAAAGGGCGGGTTGTCTTATGAAGAAAGATTGGACAGACTAGGCTTGTACCTGCTGGAGTTTAGAAGACTAAGAGGTGACTTGATTGAAACAGATAATCCTGAGGGGTCTTAACAGGTTGGATGTGGAGAGAATGTTTCATCTTGTGGGAGAATCTAGAACTAGGGGCCACTGCTTAAAAATAAGAGGTCACCTTAGAGATAAGGCCAAACTTTTCCCTTAGAGGGTTGTGAGTCCTTGGAACTCTCTTCCTCAAAAGGCGATGGAAGCAGAGTCTTTGAATATTTTTAAGGCAGAAGTGGACTGGTTATCGGGGTGGGTGGGATGCAGATTTGAGGTAACTATCAGTTCAGCTATATCTTATTAAATTGCAGAGCAGGTTCGAGGGGCTGAATGGCCGACTCCTGCTCTATGTTCATGTGTCCAAAGCCTGTCCACCATCTACAAGGCACAAGTCAGGAATGTGATGGAATACCCTTCATTTGCCTGGATGAGTGCAGCTCCCACAACACTCAAGAAGCTCGACACCATCCAGGACAAAGCAGCCCCCTTGATTGGCACCACATCCACAAACACTCACTCCCTCCACCACTGACACACAGTAGCAGCAGTGTGTACCGTCTACAAGATGTACTGCAGGAATTCACCAAGGCTCCTTCAACAGCAGCTTCCAAACCCATGACCACTACCATCTAGAAGGACAAGGGCAGCAGATAGATGGGAACACCAGCACCTGGAAGTTCCCCTCCAAACCACTTACCATCCTGACTTGGAAATATATCACCGTTCCTTCACTGTCACTGGGTCAAAATCCTGGAGCTCCTTCCCTAACAGCACTGTGGGTGTACCTACACCACATGGACTGCAGTGGTTCAAGAAGGCAGCTCACCACCACCTTCCCAAGGGCAATAGGGATGGGCAATAAATGCTGGCCCAGCCAGTGACACCCACATCCCATGAATGGGAAAAGAAACTCCCTCAATACTGACCCTCTGATAGTGTAGCACTCCCTCAGTACTGACCCTCTGATAGTGTAGCACTCCCTCAGTACTGACCCTCCAGCAGTGCAGTACTCCCTCAGTACTGACCCTCCAGCAGTGCAGCACTCCCTCAGTACTGACCCTCTGACAGTGCAGCACTCCCTCAGTACTGACCCTCTGACAGTGCAGCACTCCCTCAGTACTGACCCTCTGACAGTGCAGCACTCCCTCAGTACTGCCCCTCCGCCAGTGCAACACTCCCTCAGTACTGGCCCTCTGACAGTGCAGCACTCCCTCAGTACTGGCCCTCCGACAGTGCAGCACTCCCTCAGTATTGACCCTCTGACAGTGCAGCACTCCCTCAGTACTGACCATCCGACAGTGCAGCACTCCCTCAGTACTGGCCCTCCGACAGTGCAGCACTCCCTCAGTACTGGCTCTCCGACAGTGCAGCACTCTCTCAGTACTGACCCTCCGACAGTGCAGTACTCCCTCAGTACTGACCCTCTGACAGTGCAGCGCTCCCTCAGTACTGACCCACCAGCAGTGCAGCATTCCCTCAGTAATGACCCTCCAACAGGGCAGCACTCCCTCAGCACAGTACTTTGTGGAGGGTTGTAAGGTCACACTCTAGCTCATAGGGAGTGTGGGACTGACTATAAAACTAATCCTTTGATGCTGTGCACAAGGAATACTAACATTTCAACCTGATAGGAGACAAAGAATGTAATGGTACCTGAAATGATATCTCACAACAGCACTGTAATGACATCTGTCATGATATCTCACAATAGAACTGTAATGATATCTAAAATGCCATCTCACAACAGGACTGTAATGATATCGCAACAGGACTGTAATGATATCTGTAATGATATCTCACAACAGGACCTTAATGATATCCGTATTGATATTTCGCAACAGGACTGTAATGGTATCTGTAATGTTATCTCACAATAGAACTGTAATGATATCTCACAACAGCACTGTAATGGTATATGAATAGGTCTATAATGCTATCTCACAACAAGACTGTAATGATACCTGTAATGATATCTCAGCAGGACTGCAATGATATCTGTAATGATATCTCACAACAGGACTGTAATAATATCTGTAATGATATCTCGCAACAGGACTGTAATGATATCTGTAATGATATCTCACAACAGAAGTGTAATGAAACCTGTAATGATATGTATATATAGAATGATATCACAACAGGACTGTAATATCTGTAATGATATCTCGCAACAGGACTGTAATGATATATGTAATATCTCACAACAGGACTGTAATTATATCTGAATAGGTCTGTAATGTTATCTCACAATAGGACTGTAACAATATCTGTATTGATATCTCACAACAGGACTGTAATGATATCTGTTCCCGGTTTGGAATGCAGTTTGTTTTGTTAGAAGTGTTTCTATCAGATTCAAAAGCAAGTCTGCAGAAAGTGCAGTCTGTCAGGGGAGGCTGATTACAGTGCCTGGGGAATCATTCAGAAGTGAATCCCTGCAGAGTAAAATTGATTCCTGTGTTGCTCTATGTACTTTCTGCTGGACCTAAGCACCTTGATGTCGAGCTGTAGGAATAGAAAGATCCCAAAGAATGTTGACAGCGGCTTCAGTACAACAGGATTTAATTGAATGCTGTTCTAGACTCAGGAAATTGAATTAAAATATCTGTTTCTGAGGGACGCATGTTGTTCTTTGACTAACCAGCTGGGGTCAGCCTTGGACTACTTTTTGGGGAGTTGTTGCTGTTTGCTTTGTGTGTTCAGATTCAATGAGCGGCTGAGATCCCACCTGAGGGACCGTCTGTGTGACCCACATTCATGGAAAAATGCAGCACCTCAGAAACACCTGTCACTGAGGTTAGAAGGCGAAAGCTGAACAACAAGTTGTTTTCATCCATCTAACACCTTTAGTGCAGTAAAATATCGCAAAGGGCTTCAAAGCAGAGTTGTCAAGACAGAGTTTGACACTGAGCCATGTGAAGAGATATCAGGACGGGTGACCTGGGTCAAAGAGGTGGTTTTTTGGAGTATCCCAGAGGATAAAGTGGGCAGGTAGAGAGATTCAGGGAGAAAGTTCTAGAGTTCAGAGCCCAGGCAGCTGAAGGCACAGCCGCCAATGGTGGAGCCATTTAAAATCAGGGATGCTCGAGAGGCCAGGTTAGAGGGACACAGAGATCTGGGAGAGTTGTGAGGTGGAGGAGATGACAGAGACAGGATTTGAAAGCCAGGGTGCAAATTTTAAATTTGGGGCACTGCTGGACTGAGATGCATTGTTAGGTCAGTGAGCACAGGGGTGATAGGAGACCTGGACTTGGTGCAAGATAAGACATAGGCAGCAGAGTTTTGGATGACCTCAAGTTTACGAGGGTAGAAGGCGGGAGAGCAGCTCGGAGTGAGTTGGAATATAGTCGAGTCTAGAGGTAATGGATGAGGGTTTCAGGTGAATTGTTTTGCTGTCCACTTGTTTTAAGTGGATTAAAGCCATGGCTAATCGAGGATAAGGACTGTCAGGCTGTTAAACCTGCACAGGTATCGGTAGCAGAGATTGACTATCTCAGTCAATCAACCAAAATCAACATGAGCCAGGCTCCCAATCATATTCCAGCCCCTACCCCCTGCCTCACCTCCCTCACCCCATGCCTGCCTCACCTCTGCCTCCCTCGCTCACCCCAGCTCCCCTCACTCACTCCCCCATCTCTCTCACTCACCCCGCCTCCCCTCACTCGACCCCGCCTCCCCTCACTCACCTCTGCCTCCCTCGCTCACCCCCAGTTCTCCTCGCTCACCCCTGCATCGCTCTACCCTACTTCTCTCTCTCTCTCTCTCTCTCCTGCTGTCATTACAAACTGGTTCCTTCATGTTGTGTTAATCTCTGATGTCACTAAAACCCAGTTAATTGTTGTTGCAGATATTTTCCAGTCAGCATCGCTCTCTTTGGCGTTGCTTTAACCAGAATTCCAATGCCAAATTTCCTGATTTCTCCAGACGTCAATTTTTAATCCGGTTGAGGTGTCATGATCACTAAACTACTCCAGGTGTTTGGTTATGTTTTTAATTCCATCCCCCTCATTCTACAGAAATCCTGAATCAGCCCATTCCAATCCCTTGGTCAACACACCCTTGATCAGGAGCTGATGCTGAAACTCTTAATGATTACATTTCCCTGAAAATCCTTTGAACAGATTCAGCCAGGCATGCTTGATACAAAGCTGGTTTGTCTAGTTACAGAATAAACAGGAAATCAGGATGGTAACACTCAGTGAGGTAGTGAATGAAAGATCCTTCAGCTCCATAATCCAAAGCCCAGAAGCCTCTGATATATACAGTCCCTTCAGCCATTCCTTGATATCCCGTGGAGTGAGTTGAATTGGCCGGGGACTGGTATCTGTGATGCTGGGGACCACCGGAGGAGGCCGAGATGGATCATTCACTCAGCACTTCTGGCTGAAGATTGTTGCAAACGATTCAGCCTCGTATTGTCACTGATATAACCCAGAGCCTAGCCAGTGAAGCCCATATCCCACGAATGAATAAAAAAATAAAAACATGCTGCGCTCTCCCATCGTTGAGGATGGGATATTCTATTACTAGGTATTGTGGGATGAGATGCTTTTGCTGCCTGTATAAGTTGTGTAACTCACAGCGTGTGTGGTAATTGATGCTGAGGCTCTAGAATTGTCCCTGGGGCTCTCACCGGCATCACCACCCACTGGCTTCCAAGAAGTTAGTTTGATGTTTCTGGAACTTTCTGACTGTGTTCCTCTTTTCCCTTGTGTTATGACGGGGTAGGTAATGTGTGCCAGGTGGACCAAATCCACAAGGGAATCTTGGTCGTGCTATCATAAAGGTTTCTCAATCTGCATTTATTACAAAATGTGTGCACTGAACTCAGAAGACCTTATCTAAAAATGCAAGTTCCCTTTACACCCTATATGCTAAGCTATATTTACTCATTAGCATTTCGAACACATTTCTACACCAAGCTTCTTTTGATGATTTCAAGCCTACAGTCTGGTTGACTCCAAAGGTAATTAAATCACACACACAGAACCACCTATACTTACACCCATAAAACTACCAGAAAAATATGAAAATTATTATACTTTAGTCACAATTGTCAGAAGGGCTGCTCTGTTGGAGGGTCAGTACTGAGGGAGTGCTACACTGTCGGAGAGTCAGTACTGAGGGTGTGCCGCACTGTCGAAGAGTCAGTTCTGAGGGAGTGCTGCACTGTCGGAGAGTCAGTTCTGAGGGAGTGCTACACTGTCGGAGAGTTAGTACTGAGGGTGTGCCGCACTGTCGGAGAGTCAGTTCTGAGGGAGTGCTGCACTGTCGGAGAGTCAGTACTGAGGGTGTGCCGCACTGTCAGAGAGTCAGTTCTGAGGGAGTGCTGCACTGTCGGAGAGTCAGTACTGAGGGAGTGCTGCACTGTCGGAGAGTCAGTACTGAGGGAGTGCCGCACTGTCAGAAGATCAGTACTGAGGGAGTGTTGCACTGTTGGAGGTGGTGTGTTTGGTTGAGATCTTGAACAAACACCCATTTTCTCTCTCAGGCAAATGATCCCATTGTAGTCGTTCCAAAATGAGCAGGGAAACTTTGCCCAGTGAGCTGGGGCCAATATTACCCCCCAGGCAAATCACTAGAACAGATTAGCTGGTCATTATCACTTTGCTGTTTGAGGGATCTTGCTCTGCAAAAAATGGCTGTCAGATTTCCCACATTGCAACAGTGACTACACTTGAAAAAGTACTTCATGTAGATTAAAGGGTTAAGATCAAAAGCACATGATGCTGATGTAATGATGATGTAACATCACATGATTGAGTAACAGAGATCTGAATGGAGGAGAATTTCTAAACTCTTGCAGAATTCCCAACGTGTACAAAGAGGCTGTAAATAAAGAGAAATGGTTTTAACAAACTGAGTCTTGAGCAGTTTACTTTGGGAGAATATACACAGCTCAAAGAACCTTGTCTAGACCCCAAACATGGTGGCAATGGACAGTGAGTAAAATACCCAAAAAAACTTTAAGAAGCATCTATAGACCTGGCAAATCAAGAGATCCTTGAAAGAAGGATGAAAGGAACAGATTCAAGACTCACCAAAATGTCTGAGCATCAGCAGCGAATGCAAGCTGAGACACAGGCCCAGAGTCCAGGCAGCAGTGAGCACAGGCCCAAAGCAACGAGCAGCACCAGGAATGCAGCAACAATGTTCAGTAGGAGCATGGAATCCACACCTCCACTGCCAGAACCATTTCCCAGCACTGAGGGCTTCCAACAGCCCAGAATTAGGACAAGTGGAGAAAGAAGTTCATGAGACAGAAAACTGCTTCTGGCTTACAGAAAAAAAACAACAGAAGGACCAGGTCAGTGCACTGCTTTATGCAGTTGGATCTATTGCTGATAATGTGACAGCAAGGCAAGGAATTAATCAGGCTTCAACTTCTTACAAAGACGTCCTGCTCACAGTTGATTCATGTTTCAGCATCCATAGAAACTTAATTATAGAAAGGGTTATATTTAACAAGAGAAAGCAAAGACCAGGCTAAAGCATGGATTCCTTCATCAATGATCTGTACAGGTTGGCAGGGAACTGCAATTATGGAATCTAACGGGAAGAATTGATTCATGAAA